>NC_057815.1:85873551-86212301 GCF_910594005.1 Cervus elaphus
TCCCCTTGCCAAGCTGGTACTTGGTGACCAAGTGCTAAAGTAGGCATCATGTCCACATATGTGCACAGACACTCCTGTGCACCAAAAGCACTTGCAATACGTTAACACAGCACATTTCATGCAAACCCAGCATCTCCACCGTCTGCGGGGGTTTGGCTTAAAAAAATTATAATACACCACGCAAGAGAAATATATCTGAGTATTGCCAACGTCATTTATGAACTATGTAATCTCAATGACTCTTAACTTCTTTATTGAAAAGTTAGAATTAGATAAATGAACACATGTTGATACTTACATGAATAATAATTTATAATATTAAAACAAACCTGGGGTATCCACAAGACACCACAGTATCAGAGCAGCTGTCTCCCAAAAGGGACATAGTAACTACCTCTGGATTTTCTCATTTGTAAATTAGCGTTCTTCCTTCCTTTCTTCCTTCCTTTCCTTTCTTTCTTTCCTTCTTTCTCATTCATTTAATCAAACTTCATTAATCACTACTCTGTGCCAGGCACTAGAAACACACAAAAAAGAAGGCCCAGAGCCTGTCTTTGAGGAGACAGCTCACTGTCTAATGAAACTGAAAGGATAATAGACCAAAAAGACCCATGAGATAAGACTGATGACAAAAAGAAGTCAATCCCAGGTGAAGTGTTCATACAGAGAACCAAGGGGCAAATGCTGCTGGAGATTTCCAAATCTAAAAGCCACACATTCTCCAGGATCTCTCCCTTAACTCAAGAACAGCACAGAATTTAATTGCCAGATGACTCCAGCTGAAGAGAAAAATGCCATATTTGACATGCAATTGAACAGTGAAATAATTTTCTACTTCCCCACTGCTAGATTTGGACTGCAGGGAGGTCAAACCAGTCAATCCTAAAGGAAATCAACCCTGAATATTCGTTGGAAGGACTGATGCTGCAGCTGAAGCTCCAATACTTTGGCCATGTGATGCGAAGTGCTGACTCATTGGAAAAGACCCTGATGCTGGGTAAGACTGAGGGCAGGAGGAGAAGGGGACAACAGAGAATGAGACAGTTGGATGGCATCACTGACTCAGTGGACATGAGTTTGAGCAAACTCTGGGAGATGGTGAAGGACAGGGAGACCTAGAGTGCTGCAGTCCATGGGGTCGCAAAGAGTCAGACACAACTGAGCAACTAAACAACAACAACACTGCTAGACCTTTATTCATTTCTCCCCTGAGCGTTCTGTTCACCACAGACTGTCCAACACAGGTAACAGTGTGGGTGGCAGTGAGCTGCAAGGAAGAAAGGATGGGGAATTTAAAACCTGGGAACAAGGAAAATACCAAATCTTCTAGTCCAAAGCAGTCAGTGATCCCAGTGGCTCGTCTGGCCAAGGGAACATCTTTTATGCAAAGTGCTCTCCCAAACTGCAGCAGGAAAGCTACTGAACAACAGGAAAGAATCCACCATTCTGAATGGCCTACATATGTCATTTTCCCTGCAAGAGTATGGCCTTCCCAGGTGGCGCTAGTGATACAGAACCCACCTAACAATGCAGGAGATGTGAGAGACATGGGTTCAATCCCTGGGTGGAGAAGATACCCTGGAGGAAGGAATGGCAACCAACTCTAGTATTCTTGCCTGGAGAATCCCATGGACAGAGGAACCAGGAGGGCTACAGCCCATAGGGTCGCAAGAAGTTGGACATGACTGAAGCGACTTAGCTCACAAGCACTGGAAGAACATCTACCCGAATCCTAGATGATCACGGCTACAGATTATCTACCAAACATGCCTATTTTAAAACCAGGGCATATAGTCATTCTAACCAAGCAGATTCTGGGAATGAGAAGAGACAAACAGAACTAAGCTGCTCTTCTTTGGACACTGACAGCAGTATCATCATGACTTCTCTCCACAGTTGAGTCCTTGTTGGTTGCAATGATTGAGTCTGGCTATCTTCAGGCCTCTAAGAGAGGAAACCAAGGTCCTGACACGATGTGGTCATTAATGAGGTCACTGTGCTGGTAATCAGAAGAGGATTACTTTGTGATCTGGTTTCAGAAGGGTGCTGCTGTTCTGTCTCCTCAAGAGATTATTCATGTCATTTCAATGATACAATTTACTCCTGGTTTTCCATTCTAGACTAATCCAAAACGGAAGGCAATGAAAGTCAAAACACTCACCAGATGAGCAATAGGGATAAGAGTCACTAATATTGATTATAACCTGGATGACAAAAAACACAGACTAGGCCAGCTAGAAGCATTTGAAGATAAGAACATAAGAAAGGTCTGGGAATCATGTGTCAACTGTCTGAATTCCTGCATGGTGGTGCCATTTCCTGTTATGGGAAAGAGTAGATGGAGGGGGCAAGAATTGATATTCCTACTTTGGCCGTATTTTGAGGACTTATTAATATCAAGTCAAGATTTCAGGACAGTTGCAGGATATATAAATCTGAATTCCATCCCTCTCCTTTGCTTTAAATAAAACACTTAGGCTTTAAGGGTCATCAGTAGATGAATGGTACTTAAGAGTTATCAGCCAGGGTAAAGCTGTCAGTAAAATAGAGAAGAACTTCTCCCACATTCACTGGGTAAAGAGTGGATCAGTCAGTAAACCAGGCTGATGAGGAGTTTGTGAGACAGATATTTTGCATTACAACAGCCTGGAAAAGACAGGGTCGAATCAAAGAAGGAGTGGTCAGTGTGCCAAAGGCTGTTGGGATCCTGTAAGATGAAGAAAGGAGTCATCATTGGCTTGGGCAAAATGTGGGTCACTGGGGACCTGGATAAGAATCGTTTCAATGGAGTGAACATAAAGATCTTTAGAAGGAGTGAGGAAAAGAATGAAAAGTGGGAAAGAAGAGAGGGTGACTTTAACAACTAATTCAAGAAGTTTTTCCATGAGAGAGAGCAGATAAGTAAGATGGTACTTGTGAAATTTAGAAATGAGCATCAAGGGAACATGTTTTAGAGCCATGTGAAGACATGCTTTGCAGGGCAGGAATAGAGACACAGACGTACAGAATGGACTTGTGGACACGGGGCAGTTGGGGGAAAAGATGGTGGAATCAACTGGGAGTAGCACTGACATATATATACCACCATGTATAAACCAGATAGCCAGTGGCAAGCTGCTATATAGCACAGGGAGCTCAGCTCAGGGCGCTGTGATGACCTAAAAGGGTGGACAGGGTTGGGGGGAGCTCAAGAGGGAGGAGATAAATGTGTACATACAGCTGTTTCACGTTGTTGTATAGTAGAAACAAACCAGCATCGTAAAGCAATTGTACTCCAATTTTTTTAAGAAAGACATGCTTGCATGCCAACGGAAATAATCCAGCAAATTGGGGGGGAAAGGGGGTTGCGTTGCTGGACAAGATGGGGATGATTGCAGGAGAAAACTCATTAAGCAAATGAGAGGAGGATAAACCAAAACACAAGTGGGGGGACTGGCCTTGGACAAGAGCAGAGACACTGCATCTCAGCAGGAAAGGCAAAACGTATGGAGACAGATGCAGGAGGTTAACGGAGTTGGTGTCAGATAGGTAAATTAATTTGTATTTAATTGCATTTTCTCTGTATCAAGTCTGAAGTAAAGGTGTCAATCATGGAGGAGAGATGCTAGAGATTTGAAAATAGAAGAGGAGTTAGGAAATATCCTTGGTGACTAGAAAAAAGAGTTTGTTAGGAAATTATATTAGGATTAACTGATAGTGTTGAATGTCCTTTTAAGATGTGTGGTCGCTGATTTAAAGTGAACGCAAAAAAGTATTTTGTGTAATTTTTTACAAGAAACTTTTGCAGGCTGTAGAAATCGGGAATGAGAAATAATTTTCTTTGCAAACCCGGCAAGTTCTAACTTCCTCACACTTTTCTCTAAATTCTGTTTGAAAACTCAAAAGTTCTTTCTTTAGCTCATCTTGATCTTCCTTCCAACCAGTCCATCCTAAAGGAAACCAGTCCTGAATGTTCATTGGAAGGACTGATGTTGAAGCTGAATCTCCGATACTTTGGCCACCTGATGCGAAGAACTGACTCATTGGAAAAGACCCTGATGCTGGGAAAGATAGAAGGCAGGAGGAGAAGGGGACGGCAGAGGATGAGGTGGTTGGATGGCATCACCGACTCAATGGACATGAGTTTGAGTAAACTCCGGGAGTTGGTGATGGACAGGGAGGCCTGGCATGATGTAGTCCATGGGGTCACGAAGAGTCAGACACAACTGAGTGACTGAATTGACTGAACTGATTTTCCTTTTACTGTATGATAGGCAGCTAAAAGGAGCCAGCTGGTACTTTCCACATTCTTCCTGATATCTTCTTATCAAATCCATAAACAGATTACACATTCTGTCTCCCATGTGACCAGGGCGACAGTTTGGCTAACCGTCCTGCCGATATGTGTACTATCCGTCTCAGAGGCTCCAGCCTCCAGCAGCAGTTTTTCACCACTCATCCAGTCCCCACTTCAGCCCTGTGTAGGGCTTTTTGGTCCCTGTCACCACCCCTTTGCAAACCCAGTGCTCCGTGTTCTACACTTTTCACTATAGCAGCAGACTACATTTGGGTGCCATTTTTTGTTTCAATTATTTATTGCTGTAAAACAAACTATCCCCAAACTTAGTGACTTCAAACAACTCTCATTATCTTTCACTATTCTGTGAGTCAAGAGCTCAGAGAAGGCACAATAGGGCTTGCTCATCTCTGCTCTGCCTGATATATGCCAGAGTTGAAATATTCTACGTGGTCTCTGGACATATCTAGCACCTCAGCTATGATGGCTCAAACATCTGAGGACTGGCTGCAACCCCTTGACTGGGGTGATATATCTGAGTCACAGTTCTCACTATTGGCTGGCCTCCTCTGTTCTCCTCCAAGATTCTCAGACTCTCTTTGCGCTCTCTCAAGTTGATCTCTCCAGAAGGTCATCTTCTGTCACTCAAGGCCCTCAACTGTGCAAAAGTAAAGCTACATGAACTTCTTTAGGCTTGGACTTGAGCTAAAACAGCATCACTTCTGCCATACTTTATTGAGTAAAGCAGGTCACGGGGTCATCCCGATTCCAAGGGAGGGATCTACATAAGTGCAAGAATGCACAGTTTATTAGTCACAAAACTCAAAGTTAACCCCACATACTGACTTATCCTCATAAAAAGAGTGGATGGAGCCTATTCCAATTTGTAGTAGCACTTGTTCCTTCAACTTGAATAATTTCATCTTCAACAATACTTGGTCAAGTAACTCTCCTATACCACTTATCTTTCTCTACATTATAGCGTAGCTACTTGCATTCTTGTCTTATCCCATTCACTAGATTACAAGCATCTCAAGAAGAGGAAAGACTTATACTTAATTTTTTAATCCTCTGCTCCCACTTTCTGTATAAGTAGCAGTGGCTCTATTAGTGTCCCTAGAATTGGTCTTAAACAGAAGCATGAAATTTATGAATGGCATAAAGATCTGTTGAAGGAAGAGGCACCAGAAAACAATGATGACAGGTATTAAAGAGCTTCTGCTTTTTAACTCATGTGGCCAACCATCACCATAGCCAGTATATACTGAACGCCTCTTCCTTGCAAGGCACTGTATGAAGAAGCATTTATTAATCCACACCTCCATCGAAGATCATTGGGAGGCTGTGTGACTTGCCACTGGGCACTACATTATTAAACTGCAGAGAGTTATGATTAAAGCCCAGGTTTGTCTTTGCAAGGTCGCTAGTCTGTTCACCTCTTGGCACTGACTGCATCTATTACAAGGTGCTATAAAAAGCAACTGTGCTTAGGGCCAACTTCACGGCCCAGTGACCTGTACATGGACCCACTCACAGGAGGTCGCGGGCTTGATCTAAAGTTCCACTGCCACTGTTTGAAATTCTGAAAAATGTATCAACAGAACACCTTGTGTTTGCACTCTGCACTGGGCCCCTCACAAATGATATCACTGGCCCTGGATGTGCTCACATGTAAAACATTTTGGAAGTTTGACTTAACCTTTCGTACAACCAGGTTTCTGTTTCACAAACATGGGGGTTGCTATATAGGCATGGTGTGGGTTCTTTGAGTTAAAAATCTACTTAATATTTTCCCCCAAAATGCTACCACAAGACATTCATTCTTTTAGATTAACAAAAGACCTCCCCCAACACAAACAGTTTTATACAGCCGATTATCTCACTTCACTCACCTTAATTACCCTTTTTATCTCTCTCCCCTTAGCCAAAGAGTTTCTAAAAACACTTTTAATTCCCCTTAATACTGCTACAAGGACATTCTTTAATAAAAACTCCAAATCTCTATGTGTAAGGAGGTAAATTATTGGGTGATTATTCAGAACACAAAGGATTACTCACCATGGCCTCCTTTAAATGTACACTGAAAGCTCATTCCTTGTTTACGAGCCATTAACCACTCGAACATTACGGTGCAGAGGAAACAAACTAGAGGACTGGTGACTCCAAGGCCAAAGACAAGGAGCTGTGGGGCCCACGGCGCTGATGCGGGGCAGTGACGGCAGGAAAGTGGGCCGGAGTGAGGACACGGGAGGAGAGAAGCCTCCGCATCTGCACAACCTGCAGTACCATCTTCAGCGTAGCCTTGGGTCCCCGTTGAAGGAGAAGGCTAAGGCTTACACGGGCTTCCCTGGTGGCTCAGACGGTAAAGAATCTGCCTGCCGTGCAGGAGACCTGGGTTCAATCCCCAGGTTGGGAAGATCCCCTGGAAAAAGGAATGGCACCCCACTCCAGCATTCTTGCCTGGGAAATTCCATGGACAGAGGAGCCTGGTGGGCTACAGTCCATGGGGTCGCAAAGAGTCAGACCCCACTGAGTGATTAACACATACGGCTTACACAGGTGTAGAAGAAAAAAAAAATTCAGAATATTTAGTGGATTATCTAGTGATTTGAACGTTTAGCTCAGCTGACTAAACAGTGGAAACTTCAGCCTGAGACAACTAAGATACGAACCAACAGACCTCTATACCTCTGCACCTGAGGCTTCCCACTCAGGGATGATTCACCATCTCTGGTGACAGGCGCTGTGCCCCCCAAAGATGGGAGAGGCTTTAGGTTCTAGGACAACAGCCTTTGTCTTCAGCGTACTCTGGGTGGGTTTCGAGGTTGGCTCCTGATTCAAACGCATAAGAGACAAAGAGGCCCAAGGCCATCGGTTTTGAATGACGTGAGGAACGGTAGAGTTCTAACAAGCCCACTGTCGTGACACAGGGTGCGTGGAAATCAGTACCTATGCCAGAGACAGGCGCGCTAGGAAAAGAATGACCTAGAGTAAGAAGCCCCCAGAACCCATGCAGAAACCACACTAGAACCTTCCCACCTCCAAGATCTACCATACCAGAGTGCGAGGGAGCAGGAATACCACCTACAGGCTGCAAACAGTACAATACCTGCTTTAAATCTTCCACAGGTTTCCCACTGTGCTTAGAATAAAATCGCCCTCCTCACCATGTCTCACCTGGCCAAGCCTCTCAGCCTCATCTCTCCCCACTCTGCCCTCCCCCACGCTCATCCAGCCACAGTAATCTGACTGCGGTTTCTCGAATGCCCACCATGCGGCATTTGCACTTGCTGCTCCAGCTTCTAGAGCCCCTCTCGGGCCCCAGATGCTGGCACGACTATTTCCTGTCATTTGGAGCTCAGATCAAATTCATCTCTTAAAGGGGGTGTTCTCTGAAAAGACGGGCTTCCCTGGCGGCTCAGACAGTAAAGTGTCTGCCTGCAGTGCAGGAGACCCAGGTTCGACCCCTGGGTCAGGAAGATCCCCTGGAGAAGGAAATGGCAACCCACTCCAGTATTCTTGCCTGGAAGATCCCATGGACGGAGGAGCCTGGTAGGCTACAGTCCATGGGGTCAAAGAGTCGGACATGATTGAGCAACTTCACTTTCACTTTACTGCTTGTCTCCATCACCTAAAATGTAAGCTCCATGGAAACAGGAAAACCTGACTGCCTTGTTCACCATGTCCAAGAACAGTGCCCTAGTACATAGGAATAAAATTAACAAGTATTTGTTAAATGAGTAAGTACATGAACGTACTATTTAGGTGCAACCTGTCATCCAGGTGATGGAAATTGGTGGGCAAAGTGAGGCATGGCATTGATAAAGCTGAGTTGGGGTGAGGTGGAAAGGGGAGGAAAGGAGGATGTGAGGAACAACAGGAAGACAAGATAACATAAAGGCATCCCTGGTGTCCCAGTGCGCTGTGGGGAGACACTCGAAGGGAAAGGCTTATCCCCGGGAGTCTCACTGGGACGTGTCGAGACACACCACAGAGCTCTCTGCAGCAGTTTGAGGCACTGGACTAGATGCACAGAGAGCCACACGAATGAATATTACAGCAAAATGCAGACTGTATTAAGTAGGCAGGAACAGAAAGTGTGTCATATAATATCATTTAGCTAAATTAATAATACACAAACGTAAAGCAAGAAAACACACTTTACAAGATCTCATGCAAAAGTACATACGTTAAAAACATTAGAATGTTGGTCTATGAGGGGGGAAAAGAAATGAGTGTTTGGGGGAAAGATAAAAGGAAATGAATAATTTTTTAAAAAAAAAAAAAGGAAAAAGCCTTTGTATGGCCAGTGATGACGATGTATGTTAGCACACTTCAGCACTGTAGTGCTGAAGAACAGTCCCATGCAGTGAGGACCACGCTTAATTCAACCCTCCACACTCAAAGTACAAAGAAAATAGAGGTTTCCATCTTCTGACTCAAGTTCTTTTATGCAGGGTCCTAAAATTCAGACAAGGATTTTGAACTTGTCAAAATACATAAGTGCATCTGAACCCTTCCTGATTAAGAGCTACTTTAGATTTCTCCAGAGTCTAAACCTAAAAATAGGCTACATATTAAAGCTACTGCTTTGGAGGGCAGGAGAAATGGGACCCAAGAGGGTACTCAGTGGCTGAGAGGGTCACAGCCTATTCCCACAGAGAATGCTAATAAGCCACAGGAAAGAAAATGGGGTACTGAAAAATTGGGGGCCCCACCATAGTTAAAATGGAATCATTTCAACCACAATGGAGGTCATGGGGATGAGAGAAAGTAACATGCATTAAAAGCCTGTAATTTACCAAGTTCAGATCTGATATTAGATCCACAATATTCATTCATTCATTCAATCAATATTTGTTGAATGCATTTTAAGTGCCAGGCTTTTTTCAAGTGACTGGAGATATAGAAGTGAACAAAATTGTCTACCTCATTTTCATGGCTACATAAATAACAAAACACGTAGTAAACAAATGAACAAGTTAGATAAGAAAAGAGATAATTGCTGTCAAAGAATTTAAACTGGGTGAAGTAAGAGAAGGTGACAGAAAGGCTTCTTAAATTTGAGTGGCTAAAGACTTGATTAAATACCAGCTCCCTGTATTTTAGATTCATATCCTAGTTCTGTCCTAGCTGTGTGACTTTGAATAAGTCACTGGACCTTCTAGTGTCTCTGATTCCTCATTTGTAAAGTGAGGATAATAATTTAACCCACCTCATAAACTTGATGTGAAGATTAAATGTCAGGACGTACACAGTGCTATAGCGGAGTTCTGAGCACACAGTAAGTACTTAATACCTGTTAATGATGATGACGGTGATCACAGGGCTGGTGGTGATGCTAATGATGGTAATGATGATGGTGGAGGGGGTAAGTTGAGCTGAAACATGTTTGATGAGAACACAGCATGCAAAAATTGGGGGCACAAGCACTCCAGACAGAGGGAACAGGGGCTGTAAAGACGTTTGGCATGTTGGAGGAAGGAAAAATAGACGAGTGTTCAGATCATTGTGGGCAAGAGGAGAGGGGTTAGAAAGGTAGGCAGCGGCCAGATCACAGAGAAAACACTTCACCCAGGATAAAGAGTTGGAATTTTATTCTGAATTCTGTGAGAGAAGTTATAAGCAAAAAAATATGACTCCTACAATAACCTTATAAGAGAAGCAACGCTGTCCCCATTTCACCAGCAAGGGACCAGAGGATCAGTGTGGTTTAGAAAATTAACCAATGCCATACAGCTACGGACCAGTGGAGCCAAAATGTGTACCCAGGTCTATCGGGCTCCCATCAAGCACCATACTTTATACCAAGAGGATTCCCGAGAAGTTCCCTTCCTGCTACCACTAGCTTCCCACTAAGGGAAGCACCTCTGCAAACATTTGGCCACAGTCAGCATGGCGGCCACTTCGCTGTCTGTGCTCTGCTCCCCAGTGTCGACAGAGGAAAAGCAGACTCAGCGGGCCAGGCGTTCACGCATATGAACAGGGCAACACGTCAAACTGGCCTCCTCTGAGGATGCCTGGCTTTGCACGACACCACGTGTGCCTTGATGCAACTTGTACTTACAAATTGCCACCCAGCTCCTGGGTGCTGGCAGTCTCTCCTTTCTAATTGGCATGTTTGATTACTTGGGGGAGAATTTCTCCACTTCTATTTTCTTCAGTCAATGTTAAGTGGGAGGAGAGGGAGAAAAGGAACAAGAGAGAGAGAAGAGGCCAGAAAATGTTACCATAGTGATTAAGCGAGCCTGTTCTTAGTTTCCAGGCTAAACCAGACATTCAAAAGAATACATTGTTCTGTTTTGAATTTATTTTGTTCTTCCCCTCCCACCCCCCCCACCCCCCGCTTTCCCATATAACTATTATCAGCAACTTCAAGGGGAAGGCTGAAGAGTACTAACCCTTGAAGATCTGCAATCTTTGTGTACCACAGTATTTTTCTACTCTTCCTATTCATCAGTAAAGCTGGAAATCCATTTCATCTTTCCAGCAGTAAATGACTACAATTAAATTCATAAAATAGCTAATGATAATAGCAAGCACTTTTGATGTATCAGGCACTGTGCTGAGAGCTTGTTGTTTGGTCTCTAAGTCATGTCCACCTCTGTGTGACCCCATGGACTGCAGCACGCCAGGCGTCCCTGTCCTTCACTATCTCCATTGAGAGTCAGAGATGCCATCCAACCATCTCATCCTCTGCCGCCCCTTCTCCTCTTGCCCTCAATCTTTCTCAACATCAAGGTCTTCACATCAGGTGGCCAAAGTATTGCAGTTTCAGCTTCAGCATCAGTCCGTCCAATGAATATCCAGGGTTGATTTCCTTTAGAATTGACTGGTTTGATCTCCTGGCTCTCCAAGGAACTCTCAAGAGTCTTCTCTAGCATCACAGTTTGAAAGCATCAATTCTTTAGTGTGCAGCGTTCTTTATGGTCCACCTCTCACATCCATGCACGACTACTGAAGAAAGAGCTTAGCATGCATTATCTCATTTAATACAGCATCCTATAAAGTGCAAGGAGATGAAAACTGCAGAGGGAATATGGACAGAGCCCTGAAGAGTTTGCTGATGATAAATCCTGACCTGACTTCAAAATACATGTGCTGAAACCCTCAAGGCATTGAGAAATTCTACTGTCCACTTCTTTTTTAGAAATTGTAGAGTATTCATAGATGAATTTTAGTCGTTTCCTTCAGGGAATCTCAGCCACAAAGTTAAAGCTAAAAGAGAACCATCTGATCTAAGGAAAAGTAGAGCTGCATTCAGTTCAGTTCATTTCAGTCACTCAGTCATGTCCGACTACTTGTGATCTCATGGACTGCAGCTTGCCAGGCTTCCTTGTCCATCATCAACTCCCAAAGCTTACTCAAACTCATGTCCATCGAGTCAGTGATGCCATCCAATCATCTCATCCTCTGTCATCCCCTTCTCCTCCTGCCCCCAATCCCTCCCAGCATCAGGGTCTTTTCCAGTGAGTCAACTCTTTGCATCAGGTGATGAAAGAACTGGAGTTTCAGGTTCAGTATCAGTCCTTCCAATGAATATTCAGGACTGATTTCCTTTAGGATGAACTGGCTGGATCTCCTTGCCGTTCAAGGGACTCTCAAGAGTCTTCTCCAACACCACAGTTCAAAAGCATCAATTCTTCGGCACTCAACTTTCTTTATGGTCCAAGTCTCACATCCATATATGACCACTGGAAAAACCATAGCTTTGACTACATGGACCTCTGTTGACAAAGTAATGTCTCTGCTTTTTAATATGTTGTCTAGATTGGTCATAGCTTTTCTTCCAAGGAACAAGAGTCTTTTAATTTCATGGCTTTACTCACCATCTGCAGTGATTTTGGAGCCCAAATAAATAAAGTCTGTCACTGTTTCCACTGTTTCTCCATCTATGTGCCATCAACTGACGGGACCAGATGCCATGATCTTAGTTTTCTGAATGTTGAGTTTTAAGCCAACTTTTTCACTTTTGTCTTTCTCTTTCATCAATAGGCTCTTTAGTTCTTCTTTGCTTTCTGCCAAAAGGGTGGTGTCACCTGCATATCTGAGGTTATTGATATTTCTCCTGGCAATCTTGATTCCAGCTTGTGCTTCATCCAGCCCAGCATTTTGCATGATGTACTCTGCATATAAATTAAATAAGCAGGGTGACAATATACAGCCTTGACATACCCTTTTCCCAATGTGGAACCAGTCTGTTGTTCCATGTCCAGTTCTAACTGTTGCTTCTTGACCTGCATATAGATTTCTCCAGGAGGCAGGTCAGGTGGTCTGCTATTCCAATCTCTTTCAGAATTTTCCTCACAATTTCCTTGTTGTGATCCACACAGTCAAAGGCCTTGGCATAGTCAATAAAGGAGAAGTAGATGTTTTTCTGGAACTCTTTTGCTTTTTTGATGATCCAACAGATGTTGACAATTTGATCTCTGGTTCCTCTGCCTTTTCTAAACACAGCTTGAACATCTGAAGAACTATGGACAGAGGTTCATGACATTGTACAGGAGGCAGTGATCAAGACCATCCCCAAGAATAAGAAAGGCAAAATGGTTGGTCTAAGGAGGCCTTTCAAATAGCTAAGAAAAGAAGAGAAGCTAAAGGCAAAGGAGAAAAGGAAAGATATTCCCATTTGAATGCAGAGTTTCAAAGAATAGCAAGGAGAGATAAGAAAGCCCTCCTCAATGATCAATGCAAAGAAACAGAGGAAAACAATAGAATGGGAAAGACTAGGGATCTCTTCAAGAGTTGCATAGGTCTGGCCTGAGTCGCTCAGTCATGTCGGACTCTTTGACCCCATGGACTGTAGCCTACCATGCTCCTCCATCCATGGGATTTTCCAGGCAAGAGTACTGGAGTGGGCTGCCATTTCCTTCTCCAGAGGATCTTCCCAACCCAGGGATCGAACCTGGGTCTCCTGCCTTGTAGGCAGACGCCTTACTGTCTGAGCCACCAGGGAAGTCTAGAAATGGTAAATCCACGTTTCTCCTCTGGAGCCTCCTCTAAGCAGATATCAGTAATCAACCACAAGTCCACACGTCAGAACCCTTCTCAACCCAACCTACACCATTAGTTCGATAATTCACTTCCAAAAAAACTACTTATGTGATATATATTATGGCCCAGGCAAGGAACACAATGATGAGGCGGATGCGGGCAATCAAATACCTTCCAAACCACACTTTTACTGAGAATCTTCTGATCCTTCTCACACCCCACTTTCACACTAGTGTTAAATTTCACTTGACCGGTGATCTTTTACACAGAAAGTTTCATAAGTTGCTTGTTCTTTTTCCTCTATAGAGCATTAGGTGACTGAGTCCATATTACAGATTGCAGTCCTGACCTGATTGACCATTCTATTATAATTAATGTGAAAGCTCTCTGTTTTAGCTACCAACCTGGATAACACCTCCAGACAAGGGCAGAATTGATTTATTGATGGTGTGGCTGGTCATGTAACTTGCTTTAGCAAATGGAATGTGAGTGGACATGATGTGAACAGCAGCTCTAAATGTCTTGTCCATTTTGCCCCACCCTAAGATTCTCCTGTGATTCTGTCATGAGAAGAAACAGTGTGGGAGAGCTACCAATACAAAGAAAATGGAGAAACAAGTAGGAACGACCCGAACCCAACTCAAAAGTTTGAACCTAGCCCAGCCAATTCCCAGCTGAGCCCAACACAGTTACAGCTGACCTGCAGACCTGGGAACAAGAAAATAAATGTTTCTTGTTGTAAGCCACTCAGATTTTAAAATTGCTTGTTGTTCAGTAAAAACTGAACAATATGTAACCCTCATTTTCTTAGAATTGTTTATACTCCTTTCATTTCCACTTTCAGGCAGGATCTTTTGCTTTTCAACTGGGGATCATACCTCACAAAGAAGCAAAATTTCATCTCTTTATTAGAGCTGTTGCATATGAGACCACCACCTGTTTACAGCAAAGCCAGACTAAGATGTGGATACTGGTCTGTCCACGAGGTACACTCACTGGCTAGTAATATACACATTGGCCAGTACAAATAATTCAAATCAGAAGATAAAAACTACCTGCCACAAAGTTCAAGATCAGGCAATCAACTTTCATCTTATTAATCAGTGTTTAATTAGACAAAAAATAATCACTGTGGGTATTTAAAGTAAGAAGCGTATTACTATAGAAAAATAGAGACTTGCATAACCATTCAAAGGCTGCAGGACTAAGTAACACATATATATGGAATCTAGAAAGACGATACTGATGAACTTATTTGCAGGGCAGTAATGGAGACTCAGACATAGAGACAGACTTGAGGACACAGTGTGGGAGGGAGAAGGTGGGACGAATTGAGAGAGTAGCATGGAAACACACACCTTACCACAAGTAAAACAGACAGCCAGGGAATTTTCTGTGTGACACAGGGAGCCCAACCCAGTGCTCCGTGACAACCTAGAGGGGTGGGGTGGGGTGGGAGATGGGAGGGAGGCCCAAGAGGGAGGGGACAAATGCATACCTGTGGCTGATTCATGGTGATGCAGGGCAGTAGGGCAGAAACCAGCACAATATTGTAAAGCAATTATCTTCCAATAGAATTTAAAAAAAAAAAAAAAGGCTGCAGGAATAAAGGGCAGGAAGGCAGCTCTCAGAAAATCCAGAAGGGCAGGATCATACGGAAGCTACTCCCTGCAGTCTTGACTACCTACAGCACCAATGTAGGTGATTCTCCAGAGAACACTCAAAAGTTATGGACAAAACATCACCCCTGCCATTTCCAAAGTCCACACACCTGTTCACAGATGTCACCAGAAGATTGGCTTCTTTTCTCTTCCACCTTCCAAGCCTCACATGAGGTCCACTCATTGAAAGTGAAAATGAAAGTCACTCAGTTGTGTCTGACTCTTTGCGACCCTGTGGACTATACAGTTCATGGAATTATCCAAGACAGAATACTGGAGTGGGTGACCTTTCCCTTCTCCAGGAGATATTCCCAACCCAGGGATCGAACCCAAGTCTCCCGCATTGCAGGCAGATTCCTTACCAGCTGAGCCACAAGGGAAGCCCAAGAATACTGGAGTGGGTAGCCTACTCCTTCTCCCATAGATCTTCCTGACCCAGGAATTGAACTGGGGTCTCCTGCATTGCAGGTAGATTCGTTACTGACTGAGTTATCAAGGAAGCCTGATGGAATCTAATTAAGATCCTGGGGATAAGGGAGTCCAGTTGCTAGGCTTATTTACTCTAGGACAGGGGAGAACTCAGAAGGCTAGGATGACACCTAGCATCAACAAAAAAATCTCTTTCATGCTTACTAAAACCTTTCACTGGATCAGGCACTGGATCAAGGTCTAGGGACCCATGGTTATAACAGATGAAACCTCTGCATTCACAGAAGACACTATCCTCGGGCAATTTTGCTCAAAAGCAATTGAAATCTGGTGAATACCAAGGATAATTATAATTTGATGTGGGACACACAAAGCATTAAGGAACAGAAATGGCAAGATTCTTACTCATCTAAGAGGAGAGGCAGTGGAAGATCAGGGAAATTTCTTTCTCAGCTGAATTCACACGGATACATACATACACACACACACACACACACAGCCCTGGGAAAACATTACACATGTGACATACAGAAATCGTCATGTAGCCTTAAGGACAAGGATAAAGACTGGGAGAAGTAAATGGAGTTCTAGAGTATTTGGGGTCTGTTACCACAAAAGCCATCGTCATTAGGATTAGCTGCACTTAACCCAAAATTTATTCTTGGGAGCAATATCAAGGCCTCAATTTATATTTTTTTTCAAGGTGTGGGCTTCCTGTGGTGTACTATATGCATCTGGGAATGAGCCAGCTTCTGAGCCCCCAGTTTAAAGGCACCTGCTTTCTGACAGGGATTAATGTAACCTGGGTGCCCCATGCTAACACACTGTGCCGGTATTTTAAATTAAGGCAGGGTTTTTTTTTTATATGGAAGACTTCCCCTCATTCTTTTTCTCATGAATTACTTTTAAGTCCTAACACTTTCAAGAAGTCCTGAGGTGCTATACATTAATAAAAGCGTTTCCTAATGGACAGTGGGTGGGAAGGCAGGGAATTAATTGGAAACCAAACATTACTATGCTTAAAGAAAATCACTGCTGTTTTTACTTCTGTGATTTCCCTGCCAAATAGAGAAGTCTTATATTCTAAGTAAATGAGCAGATATTAGAAAGCCACAGGAGTCCAGTTTCATTTAACACACTTTTTTCCAAACAAACCCCCAGAAGCACTCCAGCCACCCTTGTTGAAATGGAAGATACCAGCTTGCGTTTGGCAGGGAATTTGCATACAGCTGTGGTTAAAAAGATCCATGCTTACTTCAAATCAATTTACTTGAAGTCTCACATGAATATAGGGCAGCAACCTTAACATTTTCTATGACAAAACTCAACTCAGATTGGCTTAAGCAAAAGAAGAGGTGTATAGTCTCCTGTTGCAAAGAAGCCCAGAGATTTCCTGCTTTAGGCAACGCCTGCCTCTAGGACTCACACAGTGCCAGCAGAAATCTATCTTTCAGCTCTGCTTCCTCCTGAGTTGGTTTATTATAAAGTAGGATCTTCTTAAGCAAGGGCAAACCCACAGCTCCAGGCTTTCACTCTACCAGATTAACAATGCCAGGCAAACAGAGGGCTTCCTTCCTTCCCAATAAGCTCCAGTTAAAGTCTCAGAGCTGGTGCTCATGAGACTAACGTGGGTCCCGGACCCAACACCGTGTCTGAGGGAATGGAGTACCCTGATTGGCCAGGCCTAGGTCAACCTGCGCCCCACCTGGTCGGCCTTGTGAGAACCACACAGGTGGAGGCACAAGCATACACGTGCCATAAAACATATCAGCTACAATCCTTAAAAAGTGACAGCAGCTGACTTCTACAAATATATGATAGTTAATTATATCCCAGGCATTAAGGGCCTGGGATATAATTGTGCTAAGTGCTGGGCAAGCATCTTACTTAGTCCTCACATCATGCTATGAAGTAGACCCTATCATTATCCCCATTTTAAAGATGAAGACACAGAGTCCTTGGCCCCTTCGCCAAGATCTCCCCTCTTTCAAGTTGTCGTTGGTCTCTTCACATTGAAATCATATCTGTTTCCAACAAAGGAACAGTCATACTTCAGTAAGAACTCAATTTGATGAACTGGCTCTCTCAGGATAATGTGCATTTCAACTCCCCTCTAGCTGGACAATGCAATATGTTGTCCTCTGTTAAAGGAATTCCAGGCATCAGCAGACACAGCATTTGGAACATGGGAATGGTGACAGGTGGATCCTGAGACCATACAGTGTTGCGATTTTGCCTCCCTGAAAGGCAAGGCCTGTGTTCTATGACCTGGCAGAACCTTCTTTCTGATATGTTTTTTCTTTTTAAAATTAATTAGATACTTGAAATGGGTAGAAGAAAGAAAGAAAAAATGAAACAGAAGAGTCAATGATTTCAATGCTGCCTGAAACAGAACACATTCAAATCAACTAGGCAAATATTTATTAAAAGTGATGGGACCTGCAGCCAGACCTAACCAGAAAGAATCCAACCACAGTACATACAGATATGGATTCATGCAAAAGAAATTAGGAGCAGCGGTGCTCACTGTATAAAATATCTTCATTCAATCCCCTTGCCCCTTCACACGATAGAAAATTAACCACCTGCATTCGTTGTACATCATTTTAAAATTTACTTGACTGGCTTGAAGTATATGAACTTATCTGCTCAGAAGTCTGCCTACTGTGTAAAGAGAGTTATGTACAATCTGCAATAATAGTGAGGGAACAGCTACACGAAATAATTTACTGAATGACAGGTGGAAATTAGGTAATGTCTTCAGGTGGATTAAAGATCTAAATGTAAAAAACACATCCATAATAATAACAGAAATTATGGGTGAATAAGTTATTTCCTTGATTTTGAAAAACTTTCTTATAGACAGAAAAGTCTTTTAGAAAAAGGAAAAGATTATCTGACTAGATTGAAACTTAAAACTTCTGCATGATGAAACATGAAATATATTCATAGTTTAAAGATATAAAACAAACAGGAGAAAACATTTATAGTATACATAATAGATTAATGTCTAGGCAATACAAAGGATGCTTAGAAATCAACAATACAAACAATACAATAGAAAAATGGGCAGAAATACAACAGACAAATCAGAGAAGAGAAATTATGAATGGTTAACAAAAATACAAAAAGATATTAAATCTTACTAGTGAACATGGAAATGCAAATTGAAACTATGATGAAATACATCTTTTACTTATTATATTGGCAAAAAGTATTAAAGTATGATAATATTAAGCCTTAGAGGCTGTGAGGAAATGGGTGCCATCAGACAAAATGTAGACAGCCACGTTGAAGAGCAATTTAGGAGGACTGATTAAAATTTTAAACGCGCCTATCCACTTCAAAAGAAGATATGTGTAAAAGCATTTATTGTAGCACTGCAGTAATACAAAATATTAGAGACTATCTAATTATCTGTAAGTAGGAAAATGGTTAAGTAATCAAGCTATGCCAAATTATGGAATTATACACAGTAGTTTTTAAAAATAAAGAACATCCATACGGAGTGACTTAGAATGAATACCACAACACAAGGGGAATGAAAAGTGAAAGCTGTAGAATATGCATTCTCTAATACCATTCATCCCACCCACACCCGTGTGTTCACAATGAAAGTATACACTTGGTAAGAATGCACAGATTGCTATTGCTTGCAGTGATACTGAGATACAGATAGAGATGCTGTTTGAATCTAGATGGGTCTAGAACGACACACAGCAAACCAGAAGGAGTTTGGGGCAGTGGACAAAGATAATTCTTGCCCTATCTGCTAAGGCACTCATTTCTATAAGGATATTTTATTCAACTCTTACATATGAAATTACAACTAACACTGAAGTTTTTTACATGGTTGAAAATCGTATATATCATATTTAACTCTGCAAATGCTTATCATTTGTGTGTGTGTGCTCACAATATGTGTGCGCACAGTTGCTTCAGTCATGTCTAGCTCTTTGCAACTCTATGGACTGTAGCCCGCCAGGCTCCTCTATCCGTGGGATTCTCCAGGTAAGAATACTGGAATGGGTTGCCATGCCTTCTTCCAGAGGATCTTCCCGACCTAGGAAATGAACCCAGGTCTCCTATACCACAGCGGATTCTTTACCATCTGAGCCACCAGGGAAGCCCAACCACCAATAAAAAAATAAATAAATAAAGTCTCTGGCTCAGTCTTGCTTATTCATTTATTCATTTTTTAAAAATTCATCTAGTAAAAATATTAGTGACACCTATTATGAGCCAGACACTGTCTCAGCAGTGATGACACAAGGAAGAAAGTGGGGAGCCCCACTCTCATGAAGCTTACATGCCAGTAGGGGCAAAGATAATAAATAATTCCATGATGTGATCGGTGATAACAAATAATAAGAAAAAAAAGGTTGAGGTGTTAACAGTCTACTCCTTGTACCCAACAGAAGTATTTCTCCATCACATGTGGGGGACAGACACCCCACAGAGACTCATGAGTCTCTCTTCCTAAAGAGAAACTTAGAAGAAGGAGGTTAGTGGGCCACAGCTGATTGTGTGGCCATGACTAATATTCAACTTCCGCTTCTCTAAGCTCCACTCAATCCCCTTGCCCTCAGCTACCCCCTCAGCAGGTCCTGGTACCTTCCTAAAAGCGGAATTTCTACGTCAAAGGATAAATATTTGTATGGTTTGCTAACTACTGCTGAATCTGCCTCCACAGTGCTTGTATCACACCCAATTGCCAACAGCAATGAATGAAAGGGCCTATTTCCCCACAGTTGTCCATCTCAGTTTTCCGAAAAATGTTTAAAGTCAATGACAGTATCTCTCTGGATAGTTTTCCCACATACGTTTAAAGTCAAGGACAGTATCTCTCTGGATAGTTTTAGTCTGCGTTTCTATTGTTATGGGTGAGATGGAGCATTTTTTATATGGTTAAAAACCATATGCATTTCTTTTCCTTATACTTATCTCATTTTTCCTTAAGATAACTGAAATGTTTCTTCTCTATTTTTAGATACATTTTATAATAGAGATACTAATCCTTTATGATAAAAGTTATGAATACTCCTTTAAAAATTCACATTTTAGCAGAGAGGAAGAAGCGGAGTGGATGAGGCAGGCAGCCATGTGAACTGAGTGAACAGACGACTCTGTGGGAGGAGTGTCTATGTATCTGATAA
Organism: Cervus elaphus; assembly: GCF_910594005.1. NCBI lineage: Eukaryota > Metazoa > Chordata > Mammalia > Artiodactyla > Cervidae > Cervus > Cervus elaphus. The sequence continues at coordinate 85,894,068 of NC_057815.1, forward strand.
GAGGTGTACGGGGTTAGAGCAGAGTCCTCGCTGGAAGACATAGGTTATGGATCACGTACAACATTGTGGGCAGCGAAGTACTGAGTTTGAAATTCAAGAAAGAGGCTGAAACTAGAGATACAAATTTGAAATTGTCACCATAGAGATGGTGTTTAAAGCCATGGAGCTGCAATTACACAGAGAGTGAGTAGAGAGAGAGAGATGGCATATAATTCTGTAATAGCAAATTTCATACCTGTACACATACTTCGTATGATGAGTGACACCTGCACTGTATCTGTAATCAAAAGCATAGAGTTTGCTTCTGCCAGCAACCCATTACTGAACAATGAACACCTATGCCATGATACAGTCTTGGTTGTCTAGTGCTTGAGTGAAAGATTCACTGGGTTTTATCACAACTACTCCTTTAGAGAGAAAAAATTAAAAAAAAAAAAAATGGGTAAGTTACCAAAGGAGAATGCTATATAGAGCGAAGTGCCAAAATATTCTGATTTCTTCAACACTTGACAAAGGAGAGTCGTATAGACCCTTCCCAGGAACCAGAGAAAAAGGGGAAAATCTGCGAAGCATCATGTGACCTAGGAGCCCCTGCACATTTGGGCTCCACTCATCTCTTTATCTCCGTGTGTCTGGAGCATCTGTTCTCACTGCTTGAGATGTGAGGTGTCCGGCGTGCAAGGCTGCTTGCAGGGTGGAAGATACCTGCTAGCAGAGAGAAAGAGCCAGTTTGTTGGAGTCCCGGAACCGGCTTCTCCTGACATCTGGAGTTAGTAATTAAACCTCTCCCAAGTGGACAGTTGTTTACATCAGTCTACTGATCAGAAGTCTATCCCTGGGCAAAACATTGTGCATTTCCAATAAGCATTATAAACATTATATGGCATATTTGAACATATCATTTCAGGGCAATGGCACTGACTCTCATTTTACCAACAAAAAGATCATGGGTGGGAAGGTCAGGGCAGTGAGAAGTAAAAATAAACTGCACTGAAAAACTCAAGCATCAGTCTGACATTACTTGGCACAGACATGGGCAAGTTACATGGAACATCTTCAGAACTGAAATGTACTGAATATTAAGAGGGAAAAAGAGACATTTACAAGCTATCTATCTAGTCCCACTTTTTCCATTTATTGATACACAAAGCAATGCTCAGTCCATTCTGGGTTCTCTTGGAGTGATCACGCCTCTTGCCAAGAACATGTATGCTAGTCTCTTCTCTGCCATGAAATATAACAACAACAACAAAATGTTCCTGCACAACTGCCTGCAATGCACTGGGTGGATAAAGCTGTTGAATCCTTAAGTGCTGATATTAGCAAACTCTTGTACCTTCAGGTCTTAAAGTGTGTGCCACAGCACAGTTTATCAGGGACAAAGGCAATCGTTTGTCTGAGCCTCTTGGATCCACACTCAGAGACCAAAGAAAGCAGTGATACTTACACATTCTCCCCAAATCCAACCAACAATATTCAGGAATAAACTGAACATTCTTTTCAAAATGCAAACATTTCACTTAGAAAACCTGATATTAACATATTTATATCCACATACTTAATAGTGCTAATGAGTCTCAGAGTAGATAGCTGCCCCCTGGAGAAAAATTATGTCCCTAGAAAAAAAGGGCACAAGCCAGGTTAAGTTTAATGGATAGATGACAAAGATCTGGAACAAGAAACCTAAAGGCAGACTTTGGATATCACCCACACTGAGGAACCTGGGAAGCTAGAGAAAACACATCTTCAAACTCACAGCCAACTCAACATTTTGTCTCAAAAGACTTCCTCCTCTGGGAATTCATACAACCATATTGTAAACTGGGTGCCCCCTGATTTGCCATTCACCAGCTACATCAACACTGGTGCATTATTTCACCTTCCTGAGTTTGGATTTCTTCACCTATAGTTTGGCATTCCTACCATGTATTTTCTTCCCACTGGTGCCAGGCAGAGCAGTAACAGAAATACTAATAACTTTGTATTGCTTAAAATTTTCTAAACTCCAGAAGAACTCTATCAGGTAGGTGTTGTACCTGGATTCCACAGACAAGGGATTTGATGCGCAGAGAAGTCAAGTAACTTGCTCAAAGCCACACAGCTAATAGCAAAGGGAGACAGGATTTAGGCCCAACCATTCTGATTTGAGAACCTCTGCTTAACTACTCCCCGGTGCTTCTCTTCTCTCACTACAGTTTAAACAGGACAAGGTCCAATGCGGGCACATTCAGAGGAGAGAGAGAAGTGTACTATGTTGTTGGTCAGTTGCTCAATTGTGTCCAACTCTTTGCAACCCCATGGACTGCAGCACGCCAGGCTTCCCTGTCCTTCACCATCTCCCGGAGCTTGCTCAAACTCATGTCCAATGAGTCAGTGATGACATCCTACCACCTCATCCTCTGTCATCCCCTTCTCCTCCTGCCCTCAATCTTTCCCAGCATCAGGGTCTTTTCTAATGGTTCAGCTCTTAGTATCACGTGGCCAAAGTATTGGCGCTTCAGCATCAATTCTTCCAGTGAATATTCAGGGTTGATTTCCTTTAGGATTGACTGGTTTTGATCTCCTTGCTGTCCAAGGGACTGTCCAAGGGAAGTATACTATAATACTTCTTAACTACTAAGCTAGGTTATCAATTCGAGGCCAGGTGGACTCCAGAGCAAGGCATTTAACTCCAAGAGTGCACTGAGAACATACTCTTCACCGTCAGAGATTTGCTTGGAGAACTTTAAAAATGTTGAGTGTCTTATAGTCAACAGTTATTAATACATGTCCACACAGCAATGAATTTGTAACACAGGCAAGTAAGGCATAAACTCTCTTGAAAGGAAAGAAAAATGAGTAAGAACTTGTTTACACTGATAAAGGCAGTGTGCTCATTTCCTGTGGCTGCTGTAACAAATGGCAGGTCATCCTTCTGAACAGACTGAGGCTTTGAGACCTGAGCGGCCACCATGCATGCCAGACCCCAGGAAGGCTCAAGGCTTCTGAGCACAAGGCCAATTTCCAGCTTCTCGAATGTGCTGCCGAGCTCTGGTTGCCTTTGATCAAGAGAAATAGCAGCATTTTGTCAATGCCCCAAAGTCAGTCTACCCCGACCTTTCTTATAATCAAGTCTGCTGTGGACTTCATAAAAAGAAAGCGTGTGCAGGGTAGGACTCCAACAAAATGCAGAAAGCAAATTCCAAGGCTGGTGGAAGCCAGTCTGGGCAGACATCAGAAGCAATACACCAGCCCAGAGGCACCCACCAGACAGCAGTTAAGCCCTTGGACAAGCCTGATTCCAAACAGAAACTGGAAGAGGGTTGTGGAAATGGCATCTTCTCTTGAGGGGGAGAGGAACTAAGTAGAGTAGCAGATGGAACATGGCCTTACACTAATCCAGGCGCCATAATTAAATTCCGGAAGCTTGCCAGCAAAGGAAGACAGTATTCAAAAATAGCAGGTGTCTCCTAGAGATTTCTGCCAGAGAGGCTTTTGTCCACCATCAGGTTTATTGTCTAGGGATGAAGACACTGGTGAAGCTAAGTATCTAGCTAGCTCTATCGAACAGACCAAAATGATCTGGAGCAGTTTTTATATCCCCTGGGGAAATACGGACTCCTATGCAGATTTAACTGCCTCTGGGGTCTTATACATGGACTTTGTTGATGAAGGGGCAGGCACAGATATGCAGTGGTCCTGGCAGCAAAAATAACTGCCCACCTGCCTGCATGAATATAACTCCCAGCTATTGTGTATCTCAAAGCTGCACCAGTGAGATATTTCAAAGACAATGCCCATTAATGTGATCCAGCCAATTCTTCGGCACTGTATAGAGCGGCAGCATGACGTACTGATTTTAAAGCTGGACTCTGGAGTCAGATGGCCCTAGACGGTGTTGAGCTCTGCGACTTACTAATATGTGAACTTAGGGAAGTTACTAAGCCTCTAACAAGCTGTAGGTGCTTTTCATCTGTGAATAGAGATTATAATATTTCTTACATCAGAGCACTATTGTGAAGAATAAGAGAAACAGTAACAAGGCAATTAGCTCATAGCATGGCACATGGTCAAAGTGATCAATAAATGTTAGTCACTTTTAAGATAACGGGGCTTAAATGGATCAAAGAGCAAACACTAAAGTCTATCATGCATGGAAAGTCACAGAAAGGGAAGCAGGATCAGCAGCCCTCGGAGTTGTCAGTTTTATGGCTTTTATTCCTTTGCCTCAAGCCTGAGGGATGCTTGCTCCTTTCATCTGGTCTTGGCAAGCAAGGAGGGTAGACAAAGACCACACAACTGTCACACGGTGCAGGCTGGAGCTCTCGGGCAGGAACTCAGCCGCAGCATGGTACTTAGTGGCCCCACATTCCCCGAGTATCCCACAGATACGCCAGGATCAGACACAGCTGGACACATCACCAGCTGAGCTCCAGGAAACAGACCCCTTCCCTGCTGCTGTCCTCTTTACAGGGTTTCAAGGAAGCAGTCTTCCGAGTTTGGAAAACAGTATGACTGGGGTGCCAGCTGCTGAGGGGAGTCTCAGAACAGTCTAGAAGCCCCAGCTGATAGCACCTGAAATGCCTGTGTGAAGTACAGGTGCAGCTGCTCCCTCTGATGAAAGAGGGACCACCCCTCCCAGCTGCCTCATTTCCAGGCAGCCTTGGGAGGCTCATCCAGTGGACACTCCTTCCTGGATCCCATAGTCTTTCTTCAATCGGTTAAACAGGAATTTATCAAACACCCAGCCTGGTCAGCATCGAGATACAGCATCATCGTGGTCGCAAGTCGAGTTTTGGAATTCAGTAGTCATAGATTCAAACAGCAGTTTCACCACAAATAAGTTATGTGACCTTGGACAAATCAGATGGTCTTTCTATGCCTCAGTTTCCATAACTGTAGGAGGAGGATAAAAACTGTACCTACAGTCATAGTATCATTTTAATCATTCCGAGGAATTAGTGAGATCATGTTCGTGAGGCACTCAACATAGAGGTCAAACATTTGGTAGCACAAATACAGTAACCAGAACAAGCTGGGCTCTATGCTGAATATAAAAAGTGCTAGGCCAGGTCTCTTCTGTTCAAGTTGATACCTAGGGTACTACAACGTATCTGTGTGAATAAACATCTCCTTATCAGTTCCTTCCAAACCACAAAATATTTGCAGTTGAAAGTGAAGATAAAAGATCCACCTCAACTTTTCCCCTCCACTTCAAAACCCTTGCCACTTCATAGCAAATAGATGGGGAAACAGTGGAAACAGTGGCTGACTTTATTTTGGGGGGCTCCAAAATCACTGCAGATGGTGATTGCAGCCATGAAATTAAAAGATGCTTGCTCCTTGGAAGGAAAGTTATGACCAACCTAGACAGCATATTAAAAAGCAGAAACATTACTTTGTCAATAAAGGTCCATCTAGTCAAGGCTATGGTTTTTCCAGTAGTCATGTACGGATGTAAGAGTTGGACTATAAAGAAAGCTGAGCGCTGAAGAATTGATGCTTTTGAACTGTGGTGGTGGAGAGGACTCTTGAGAGTCCCTTGGACTGCAAGGAGATCCAACCAGTCCATCCTAAAGGAAATCAGTCCTGGTGTTCATTGGAAGGACTGATGTTGAAGCTGAAGCTCCAATACTTTGGCCACCTGATGTGAAGAGCTGACTCATTTGAAAAGACCCTGATGCTGGGAAAGACTGAGGGCAGGAGAAGGGGATGACAGAGGATGAGATGGTTGGATGGCATCACCAACTCAATGGACATGGGTTTGGGTAAACTGCAGGAGTTGGTGATGGACAGGGAGGCCTGGCATGCTGCAGTTCATGGGGTCACAAAGAGTCGGACACGACTGAGTGACTGAACTACTCAAAACCTTGGAAAGTTTATAACTGCTGTTACAGAGATTTCCCAGTATGTCTTTACTGTAATTTCTGTGGTTCCTAGTCCTTTATCCTATGGAATTCCATCCTATATTTCCTTATCCTAGTTCTAGTCTTCATAATTTCTCAGTACCTCTCACCTAATCTGTTTCTGGAGGTACCTTTTATTTAATCATTCATTATTTTAACAAATATGAGCCCAACCAACTCTTATGAACCCACACCATCCCAAGCCCGGAGGTACAATAATGAATAAGATAAATAGGGTCTCTGCCCCTCAGAAAGTCTACAATCTATGAAAGAAGGCAGTAGATGGGTAACAGAGTTGTGATAGTAACAGTAGCTCAAAGCAGAAGCAAATAACCTGGTCTCAAGAGTGAGTGGATAAGGTTAGTTGAGGAAATCTTCCAAGAAACATTTAAGCAAGGCCAAAAGAATGATTGGTAATTACTCATGAAAAGGAGAGAGGAAAAAGTGTTTCAGAGAAAGCCAATCCAACTATCATTCTTGACCACTACTTCGGGTCCAGCTCGAGTTACAACAGCCTAGTAGGAATTATTGACTACTGTCATTAATCCTCCCTACCCACTAGGAAAACTTCAAAACGTTAGCACTAACATCTTGTTGAAATTTCTGCACCTCTCAAGCACTAAAGCCTCTCCTGCTCAACCTCAATCCATTCTAAGGAAGAGAGAGAAAGAAAAATGGGTTGCATTCAGAAAAAGCTTGAAGGCTCTCCATCTGTGAACCGTGGAGGATCCCTGTGGATCAGATTGCCAGAGAAAGCCAACAGAAATGCAGCGTCACATTCCATTCTCCCTTTCAAGATGGGAGCCCCAAACTGCGTTCAAAGCCAAACTGAGAAATGACCCACTTGACAAGGTCATGCTATTTCTTTGCCTGTCAAAAAAATGGACTTTCTCTGTTTCCACTGTGGATGAAAATGTAATATTTCTGTTTGCAATTTCAATTTCACAGCTGACTGGCATCTACAGAGACAGAGAATTCTAATAACATTGCAGAAGCATTTAATACAGTGACTGGCAGATGGGGAAAAGGTTTGTAGCAACTCCATTTTTCCGACTGTTAACAAAACATGGCATGTTCTTTTTAAGGCATGGACACTGTTCCATTTACAATTTAAATCTGATGACTAAAATCAGTGATTAGGACTTTTGAGGGGCAATGCTGTTTACCACCTGAATGGTTTAATAATATATAGATCCTTTCTTCCCCACCTTTCCAATCAGATGAATTAAAATTCTGGGTTCTGCACCTAATAAAGTCACACAGGGCAATTTCAAAAAATTGTCTGAGTGCAACATTGCATCAATAAATTATTTATACACACTTGATTTGGAAATTAAGCAACAATGGAGTATTCTTTAACCATAATAGAAAGCCCTTTAAATAAAAAGTAGGCCCAGTGGGGCATTATAAAACTAAAAGCCATTACTGATAGAACAGGATGAGGCTTGTGAGTGCCAATGGCAGGCAAAGCTGCTACTCAGCTGGCTAAGAAAAAACATGTTGGGCCCTTCTCACTTGAAACACAGCCAACCTGTCAACACTTCTTAAGTGGTCACTGTGAAGGAAAGGCTAAAGATAATCATAAAGCCAGTCACGGAGGCAATCTGCTTACAACCTTGCTCTGTGACTAGCCAAGTTTCCTCGGCCTAAGTTTCAGGATCTTCCCTAGTGGCTCAGATGGTAAAGAATCTGCCTACAATGTGGGAGACCTGGATTAGAGCCTTTTCAGGAATATCCCCTGGAGAAGGGAATGGCTACCCACTACAGTATTTTAACCTGGAGAATTCCACGGACAGAGGTGATGAGCAGACTACAGTCCATGAGAAACTTTCACAAAAAAGTTTCAACATTCACAAACTAAAATGTGTTGACTGGCTCCCAAGTGCTGGTCCTTGAACAAGAGTCTGAATGACTACAGCACTGATATCACAGGCAGAGTTTTGTTGCTGCCATTCCTTCTAGTACAGATTCCTGGGTTTCCTGGACTCCAACCACCAAGAGTCTGATTCAGTTGGGCTGAGGGAGGGCCCAGGAACCTACCTCTTAAAGTTCCCAAAAGATCAGGCGAGCCAGGGGTTTAGATTCCCTCCAGGTCTAAGAAGTTATCATCCAACCATACAAGACGAAATTCAAGGTACAGACTTGCATTTAAATAAAAATGGCAAACACATAATATTTTCAACTAACTGACTTTGTAGCTATATCCAGAGATTCTGAGACAAGATGTAGTTCCGGGCATTTGTTAAGGTCACTTTACTTAAGCTGAGTCTGGTGATCCTGTCTGTCTTCAGACCCCGTTGTAAGGCTACATGGAGCCTATGTCAGCCACTGGCAGGCTAAGCTGAGCAGAGAAAAGAAAACAAATTAAAAGTCAGGAGCCACTGGAGCAAGACAGCAAGGACATACAGCAGTTTAAATGGAGCAAAGGCTGCTTTTCTCAGGGCCAAGACAGAAACTAGGAGCCACAGTCGGCTCTGAGGGTAAACAAAACGTACTTAGAGGAAAACGGTTCTTTCTCCTGCACCAACAGGTAGGCTTTTCCTAAGGATGTTGAGACAACGCACGCCAGAGTGTTAGTTGCACAGTCGTGTGCAATTCTTTGTGACTCCAAGGACTATACTTCTGTCCATGGAATTCTCCAGGCAAGAATATTGGAGTGGGTAGCCATTCCCTTCTCCAGGGGATCTTCCCGAACCAGGGATCAAACCCAGGTCTCCTGCCTTGCAGACAGATTCTTTACAGTCTGAGCCACCACGGAAGCCCAACTCATACCAAGAGGTCCACACATAGTGCTCCGCCAGTTATATATTTTTAGTCCTCAAAAAATCATAAATACAAATTCTCTCCAAGGCAATAAATAACATCTTAACCTAGATTATCATCTAAATTTCTCATGCTGATAATCAGGTCAAAGAAGGACTCCAAAAGACACAGAGAGAGAGACGGGGAGAGGCATGCAACCATGGAGGCCTGAACAGTGAGAATCAACAAGTTCTGCTTCATAATATTTCCTGAGAACAACCCTGCCAATCCACAAGATAAGAAAAATGTCATGCTGCACCTCCCACTTCTCTGAAGGCCCGCAAGGTTATGGTTGACGTTGTCATAAGGTGCCCCAGTTCTATGGAGAAATTAGCTCTGTAGATCCACTCTGGTCACCCCTCACCTAGGGCAGTTTGATTGCCAAGTTGAGCTGATGATTGGCAGGAGAGCACTTAATGAATGCCATTTCCAGCATTTTGCTATCTGACCTGCCGCCAATTGAGTCTTCCCAGACTGTTTCTGGTCTCATTAGTTGCCATGGATGCATCTCCTTATCTAACTGACAGTTCAGTCAACATCTGCCCTGTCACCACCCCCTGAAGAAGGGTGTGAGTTCTCTCTCCAAAGGGAACTCTGGGAACACATCTGCCTATTTCTTTATCATCAGCAGCACCATCATCGTCATTTCACTATGTAGTTTTCAGCTCGTATGAAGTCTTTCTCTCCTGTTCAGGTTTTATACGGTAAGATTAATGAGTACCTTAAATTGAACCTAGGGAAAATTTCCAACTAGACACCCCAACTTATGCACATATTTATATACAAATACAAAGCCAACTCTTCAACATGATGGCTATTCCACATCTCACTAGTTCAGCAGGCAAACAAACATGAGCTCAGTACTTGCTCATGCCCAGCACTGTGCTAAACCTGTTATACCACTACATTTAAGCCCCTGGCCCTGTGAGATTGTGGATTATCCTATACATAGGTGAGGAAACTGGCGCTCAGAGTGGTAGGTATGATGGAAAATACCGCATACCAAAGCCTTTAATGTGGGCCTGGCCTGTTCTAGGAGATCTGTATGTATCAAGTCATTTAATCCTCATGACAACTTGTGAAATGGGCTTAATTATTCTCATGTTAGGATGAGCACACGGAGGCACAAAGGAGTTTGTCAGCTTTGCAGTTTCACACTACGAGGCAATACCAGAGCCAAGAAGTAGATCCAGGCAATACGACTCCGGAGTCTGTGTGGTTAACCACTGCTCTGTCTCACTCGTGAATGGCCTAAGGTCATGAAGATAGCAGTTAATGAAGATGGATTTAAACTCAACAGGAATCCAAGTAGGGTACTGACTCTATATGCTTCCACATATTTCACTTGAAGGTACATGCTTTCAATTCAAATCAGAATTTAAATTCTTTCACAGCATAGATCTGAACCCCAGAAATCATCTAAGCTAAGCACTTAAATCTTGGATGCTTATTAATCAACAACTGACTCAAGGCTTCACATTGAGTCCTTTCTAAGCTGTATATTTAAGAAGACACATGCATTTAAACCTCAGTCCCATATACCTGGAGGTTTTCAGACAGAGGGGCTTACGACTTAAATGATGGACCACAGTTAGCTAGCAGGAGGGTAAGGAAGTGGAAGAGAAGGAAATGGAAAGAACAGAGAGGAAATAACAAAGAAGAAAAGACATCTGCTGAGTACCTACCACATTCCAGGAATTCTACTAGATGGTCTGAATACATTAATGTGCTTTACCCTCATAACAACCTATGAAGGATGTAATAATATGCCCAAGAACATCTTGCTAGCATGCAGAACAAATTAAGTTTAAGCAAGTGTCAGGAAGTCCCTGGAGATCAAGTGGCTAGGACTCTGTGCTCCCAATGCAGGGACTCTGGGTTCGATCTCCCATCAAGGAAGTAGATCCTATATGCCACACCTAAAAAGTCCCACAGCTACAACTAAAGATCCTGAACATCACAAAAGACTGAAGATCCCGTGTGCCACAACTAAAAGCTGGCATAGCCAAATAAATAACAAATAGTAAAAAAAAAAAAAAAAAAAATTAAGCACGTGTCTATCCAACTTCAATGCCCAAGCTCTTTCCATTACCCTCACACTGTCTTCTTTAAGTTTGTGCTCAGTCATTCAGTCATGTCCAACTCTTTGTGACCACATGGACTGTAGCCTACCAGACTCCTCTGTTCATGGGATTCTCCCAGCAAGAATACCGGAGTGAGTTGCCATTTTCTGCTGTAGGGGATTTTCCTGACTCAGGGATTGAATGGGCATCTCCTGGGGCTCCTGAGGGTCCTTTAAGTTCAGCTCTTCAGCTTTTATTCCATTGTGCAAAAATTTTTTTTTAAAAAATTGTCCAATCTCGCATCTTCATCTCCCCATCTATTAAAAAAAAAAAAAAAAAACAGTTGTTTTTTTCCTTGCAGCTGTTCTGAAGATTAAATGAAAGCGTGTTTGTAAAGCGCTGACAGCCATGCCTGGGCATGCGGCAAACCCCCCATCAGTACTGTTGATGGAGACGCTATAGAGCGGTAATTCTCAAACCATGATGTGCACACGGATCACTTGGGAATCTTGTTAAAACACAGATTCCGATTAAGTGATTCTGGGCGGGGACCTGAGAGCGTCCATTCCCAGCAAACCCCCAGGTTAAGCCCTGGCCCAGAGACCACACTGTGAGTAGCCAAGATGTAAAGAGCCGCTTTCCCATTTCCTCCTCTCTAGATTTCCCCTCTCGAGTGCTGGAGATAATGAAAACAAGCCAGGGAAAATAAATCATCTTCAACAGCCAAATGTCAAATAAATTAAAGTCTCAAGCCCTGAGACTATCACAGCTATTGAAAGCAGCTTCCCAGGGGCTCCTGGGACGGGAAATCCTTCCCACACATTCTCCCGGCCGCCAGCTAATCACTAAGAGAAGCGAATGCCTCCGCTTTCCTCTCCCTCCTCCTGAATCAAAAGGAGTCAGGATAAATCTGTTGTGTGGCTCCAGGTCCAATCTGTAGGCTAAGTCCTGCTGCAATCTATTTAAACTTCCAAATTTATCCAAAGAAGAGAGAGGCCTAGTTTACTTGTGTCTGTGAAGTGTGTTGGTACTCTTTCTCCTCTCATGGCATTCCTTCTAATTGACTCCCTCTTCCTGATTTTTTCCCCACCAGCAACATTCCAATGTAATCTGCCCTATTAGGGAGAGAGATGCTACCAAGTTCATCTGTTATTAAGTGACCACAGTAAGTGGCAGGGAGTCTGATAAGTAAGTGAAATTACATCAGGCAACAGCCAACCGGACCCTGTTCGCTCATGCCCCTCAGGATCCTAGAGTCACATCAATTAAGACAAATTAAGACAAAGAAAGTTGAGTTGGAAGAAATATTCTTTCTTCCAAGAGATATTATTGGCCCCATTGTGTGATTCAGGACATGGGAGTCAAGAAATGTTTCAAGTCTGACTCTGAGACAAGCTTACAGAAATATTTTATGAGCTCTAAAATTACAATAACTCACCAAGTGTTTCTTTCTTGTTCTGCCTCTTCCAAGTACGAAACCAAGACCTCCCATATCCAAGCAAGATGGGACTGGATGAAATGAGGATGTGCAAGGAGCATGTTCCTTTCACTTTGGACCTAGACAGTCACAGATCCCATCTATCCCTGGTATTGTAAGGATTTTATGATTCTCATCCACTCGGGTACAATGAAGAAGCCAGGCTCCCCTAGAAACTAAGTGCTGGCTTTTGCCCACTGTTCACATCTGACCCCTTTTGCAAGGTGTGTTCTAAATGCTCTCACTCAAAGCACAAGGGAAGGTGCGCTGGTTAAGAACGTAACATCAGCAATCAGATTTCTTGGGCTCTGACTATCAATGTGGCCTTGGAGAAACCAAAGTTTCTGTTGGCTTTATTTATGCATGAACTGTGATAAGTAAAAGCACTAACCTATAAGGTTACTGTGATAGTGAAATAAGATAATGTATACAAGGTGCTTAGCACAATGCCTGGCATGTGTAAAAACTATTACTATCCTGCCATGCAGAGCCCCCCAGTTGTAAATGGAAAAGGAAGCAAAATTTTCAAGTTTTTGTATGTTTTAAAATTCAGTTACTGGGTGACCAATAATATAATTCAACACCAAAAGATGACTGTTTCTTCACTCTCTGAGCCTTAGCACCCTTATCGGTAAAATGAGGTGACTATATTACATTGCTCACGAAAGCCTACTCAGTTCCAACAGGAACTGTCTAGATTTTGTTGGGCAATGCTTCACAGATGCAAGCAAATCCCCTCTTGAAAGCTGAAGTGGGGACTGAGCCCATGTTGAAAGTATTAGTCACTCAGTCATGTCCACCACTTAGCAACCCCATGGACTGTAGCCCACCAGGCTCCTCTGTCCATCAGATTTTCCAGGCAAGAATACTGGAATGGGTTGCCATTTCCTTCTGCAGGGATTGCCATTTCCTTTTCCACGGGATCAATCCAGGGATTGAACCTGGATCTCCTGCATTGCAAGCAGACTATTCACCATCCAGGCCACCAGGGAAGGGAGGCAGAGGTGGGAAGTCCACCATGCGATTTCACTGGGTACTGTCCGTGTATACTCTCATCCCTGCATCTAGCAGGAAGGTTATTACCAGGGGCTGGACACTAACTGAAGTGCCAACATGTCTGGCACTAACTGAAGTGCCAGGATGTTTAGATAAGTGAGACATGGTCCCTAAAGGCAAAAGTTCATAGACCAATAACATAATCAAGCCAGGTCACTAATGACTACAGAGACTGGAGGCGTCAGGCAGTGGAGATATTTTTTTGTTACCTGCCCCATAGAAAATGGTGGTGGTATTCTTCAGGGTATTTCCCATGGACCCCAAGACTTAAGGAGAGAATAGCAACCATCACAACTTCTACAACTCTGAATATTCATTGGAGGGACTGATGCTGAAGTTTGAAGCTCCAATACTTTGCCCGCTTGATGAGAAGAGTCAACACATTAGAAAAGATCCTGATGCTGGGAAAGACTGAGGGCAGGAGGAGAAGGGGACAACAGAAGATGAGATGGTGGATGGCATCACTGACTCAATGGACATGAGTTTGAGCTAATTCTGGAAGACAGTGAAGGACAAGGAAACCTCGTGTGCTCCAGTCCACGGGGTCTCAAAGAACTGGATAAGACTTAGCAACTGAACAACTACTACTATTACCTACCAGTGCTTAAATGCTTACTCTGTACCTAGCCTATACTAGCCACACTGAACCCTCTACAACAATCCCTTGAATCCTCAATGGGCTACAAGCATCAGTCACCTTCCTCCTATGGCTTCTTCTAATAGCAGCCACCTCACTCCTAGCTTTCTAAGCCTAAAAGACCACACTTAGTTTATATGAACTCCTCCTGATGACAGCTATCAGACCACGGACAAGAACATAATCTATGTCAATCAACTCGCGCACTGGCTGAAAAAAGGTCAACGTGGCCAATTAAATTCTCTAGGCCTTCTCTGGCCAGGCTACACATTAGAATCACCTGGTGACCTTTTTAAACATTCAGGTACCAGGGTTCACCACCAACCAGTTAAATCAGGCTGAGGGTTTGGGGAACTGGATATACACACTTTGCAAAGTGCTCTTTATTGACTCTGATATGAAGTCAAGGGTGAGTGTCATGGCCTTAGAGCAGTGGTTCTTAATGTGAGGTCACCAAAACAGATGCATCAGATGTTTTTAGCTTTGTGAACCATATAGCTATCACAGCCATGAAACCCTGGGGTTACAGTGTGACAGCGACCAGAGCTTTCATATGTAAACAATGAGCATGGTTGTGTTCCAATAAAACTTTATTTACAAAAACAGGAGGCGGGTCAGATTTAGGCCTCAAGTGGCAATCTGCCAAATCCTGCTGTAAACTTTTAAAAGTAGGTTCCTTCAGAGGCCTGAGACTTAAAAGAGAGATAGAGGGATTTAAAAGAGAACTTTCACTTGTACCCCACATATTTCTGTTCTGTTTGAATATTTTGTCCACTACTGAATCCTCAGTCCTTGGCACAGTGCCTGGCACATGGTACTCACATATAAAGACATGTTTGATAAATCAAGTGCATGAGTATAGTTTTTTAAGAATAAAATTTAGACATAGAACAGGCATTAAGTATAATACATAGAGTGATAGAGGAGGTATAGGACCCTCTGAGGGCACATAAGAGGGATGCTAATCCCAGACTGAAATTGTAAAAAATTTATTCCCAAGAAACTAAGATCCAAGCTCACTAAGTCCTGTCACTGCATTCAGTGATATCCAGGTGAACAACCGTCATGTCTCACAAATGCCTAAGCAGCACAGAAATAGCCAGACCACTTAACAGTGTGTGAGCAGGCAGTCAATCAGTTCAAGTGGGAAGCTCCGAGGTGTCAGGGATCAAGCTGTGTCCTGGGATCTGCAAACCCTCCTCCGTGACCCCAAGCCAGTCCACACTGGAACAAAGGCCGGAGAAAGAGTGTGATCCCCGACAGAGGGTCATGCCATCCAGACTTAATCACGGCAAAGGCAAAATGGAGAGACCCTCCGCCTTCCCGCTGAAAGGAGGTTTTGACAACAGTGAGAAATTACAGGTTTGAGCTCTTCCCTACACACCTATGTCTGTGGGCCATTACTCCTGCACCAACAAAGTGTCAGTCACTTCTCTTAAGAGAGCAGCCTGTGAACAAAGAAAAGACAAAACTGCGACTGCTTCCTAGAAGCCTACACTCCACACTACTCCTGAATAGCTGTCATTCAAACAATGCCCTGAGGAAGATTAAATCCTACCTCGGCAACTTCCAGCTGCCTTCAAAAGAAATCAGAAATGAAATCCAGCTTTGCCACTGAAGTTTGTTTTTTAAAGATCAAAGTAGGTTAGTTTATTAAATAACAACAGGCCATAACGTTCTGGGTATAGCATATTCATTGTATTAAACAGATACAGAGTTAACCAAAACCTGCATGATCCCATGCAAAAATCCTCTTTGACCCTTTGTTACTTCTCATTATCTGTCCTAGCTTGAGAAGGAGAAAAATGTCATTTTCCTTCAAGGATTTGTATGTGGATCTTTGGCTCCACGGCCGGCAGTAATTTAAATATGAATGAAAATAAAGTGGTAGGGGTGGTGGGGGATGTGGCTAAGGATACAGAAGCATGGAAAAGTGTTCTACCCTAGAATTAAAGGCGTCTCTTTAGGAAGATTGAATCCATGTGCTTAGGAGAAGCTGTGTGCATTGAGTGTTTATACAGCTCCAGTTCTAATCCCTAGTGAGTTCTGTGAAGAGCCTAACAGCCTCCAGTGTTGAGGGGAAGGATTCCTTCACACCAGCAGAATACCCCGTCAGTCTCTCTCTGACCCCAGCTTCGCTCGGGGTTCTCTCCTAGCTGATATTATCATGGTTTAGGGCCTTGCACATCATCAAACAACCTCTAGGTCTTTCTGCTACCCATTGGCTTATCTGGGCTTCCCTGTAGCACAGACGGTAAAGAATCTGCCTGCAAAGCAGGAGGCTGGGTTCGATCCCTGGATCGGGACGATCCCCTGGAGAAAGGAATGGCTACCCACTCCAGTATTCTTGCCTGGAGAATCCCACAGACAAAAAGCCTGGTGGGCTACAGTCCATGGGGTCTCAAAGAGTCGGACACGACTGAGCCGCTAACACTATCACTACTGCTATTGGCTAATTTACCTCTTGGCATCACATCCAGAGAACAGCTCCTGGCAGTCAGGGTCTATTCTGACCCCTCAAGCTAAACTGATCCACAGCCAACCCCCTTCAGGATTTGGGGAGACCCTTTAGAGCTGCTTCTGGGGAGAAAGACTGTAGAACATTTGTATCAAACTCAGATCCTTGGGGAAGGGAGGGCCGGAGCAAGGACACAGCTAAAGAGGAAGTGAAGACACACAGCTCTCATCTTTCAGACAGCACACTCCCAGGAAAGAACAGAACCAACACACTCTCAGTTCAATGTGGGCCTTGGTCTAGGTCTCATATTGTTCCTCAATATTGCCTCCATAGGCAAGGGTAACTAATACAAACTGAGTCCCTGAAATTATTGTATTTATTCATTCCCCTGGTAATTTTTCTGCATGAAATGAGGGGCTTCCCTGGTCGCTCAGATGGTAAAGAATCTGCCTGCAATGCAGGAGACCCATGTTTAATCCCTGTGTCAGGAAGATACCCTGGAGAAGTGAATGGCTACCCACGCCAATATTCTTGCCTGGGAAATCCCATGAACAGAGGAGCCTAGCAGGATGGGATTATTGTCACACAGGGTGGAGGGCGCTCCAATCTCACAAGAATGAATTTTCTCCTTTGAGGTTGCTGTGGTTTAACACATGCTTGCCTTAAAGACAGAAACAAGGACATTGACCTCCCTATTTTCTCAGCTGTAACCACAGGACCCAAGATATAAGTACTCTTTGATGGATGAAAATTACTCAGTATGTAAGTCATATTTGTAGTAATTCAAAATTAGACTACTCTGGAGTAATTTTAAACCCAATCCATCTATTGACAGCCCCTTTCATACCTTTTTTTTTATTTCCCTCTCAGTATAATTATGAAGGATGTATACCTCACACATCACTTACAACTATGTATTGTGACATTTCGGAGGCTTCCCTGGTGGCTGAGTGGTAAACACTGCCTGCTAAAGCAGGAGATGTGGATTCGATCCCTGGGTTGAGAAGATCCCCTAGAGGAGGACATGGAAACTCACTCCAGCATTCTTGTCTGGGAAACCCCATGGACAGAGGAGCCTGGTGGGCTATAGTCCATGGAGTTGCAAAGGAGTAGGACACAACTTAGCAACTAAAACAACAATCATGACATTTCAGGCTAGTTATTGACTTGTCACAGAGATCCACACCCTCTGTTAGAATCATTCCCACAGGACTCCCACACTGCATTTCACCTTAGCCTACCACCTACCCTCTGGCAGACATCCGGGGTACGGCCCACACACCATATATATTAGGAAAACCCACCCATTTCTGTCGTGTACCCTTGAGCTCCTGAGCAGGAGATGAACTCCAGCGAGAGGTGCGCTCACCTACACAGAACTCCACAGACTGCCTCTCCCTGAGCTCACCCTCTGCCCATCACTAGGGCTTCCTAGAGTCCTCCTCCTCTCCACCCCTTGTCTCTTCACTTGAACTTTGAGAAATTTCAAAACTTTCTTATGACTCTGGACCTGCTGTTATGGCTTGAATCGTGTTTCCCCACCAAATTCACATGCTAGAGTCCAAACCCCCAGTTCTTCAGAATGTGACCTTATTTGGACACTGGGCTTTGGCAGAGGCAGTAATCAAGTAAAAATGAGGTCATTAGGGTAACCCCTGCTCCAATATGACTGGTGTCCTTGTGAAAAGGAGGAATGCAGAGACAGACACGAATACAGGAAGAACACCACGTGAACATGCAGACAGACATCTAAATGCTCAGGAAAGGGGTCTGGCACAGATCCTTCCCTCACGGCCCTCAGCAGGAACCAACTCTGCCAACATCCTGATTTCAGACATTTTGCCTCCAAAACCAAGACAATAAATTTCTCTTGTTAAAGCCCCCCAGTTTGTGGTGCTTCATTATGGAAGTCTAAGGAAATGAATGCATGTCCCCAGTTTCTCCTCTTCAGGGCAAGTCTACTGGCCTCATAGGCACAGCGACACTTCTTGACCAGGAGGTAATGTAATGGCTGAGGACAGGGTCAAGAGGTAAATCGCCAGGGCTCAAAGCTTGCCTCTACCACTTGTTAGATGCACGACTTTGGTTACATTACTTACTCTTCCTGTACCCCAGTTTTTGCATCTCTAAAAAGAGACTACATCAGAGCAACACCTCAAAGTCTAGTTCTGCAGATTAAATGAGATAATCCAGTGGAGCTCAGGCACATAGTAAAAGCTCACCGATGCTGGCTTCTGGCTTTGGAGGCAACAGTAAAGTTAAAGCGTATAACTACAACTACCACAACTACCATCACAGTAATAGTAACTGTTGTGCGGGCACTGAACGCTGGATCCTGTCACTCAGGTGTATCTGACTTTTCGTGACCCCACAAACTGCAGTCCGCCAGGCTCCTCTGTTCATGGGGATTCTCCAGGCAAGAATGCTGGAGTGGGTTGCCATGCCCTCTGCTACGGGGTCTTCCCAACCCAAGGATCGAACCCAGATCTCCCACATTGCAGGCAAATTCTTTACCATCTGAGCCACCAGGGAAGCCCGTATAGGCACTGTGATAGATAGAAAGAGGTAAACGGAGTTTCAAGTCAATACAAACAGACCTGGATTCAAACTCCAGTTCCATTACTAAGTAGCTTTGTGACTTTGGACAATTCACTTTATCTCTCTGAACATCAATAAACTGAAGACAATCTAAAAATCAGCTCGCCAGGCTCCTCTGTCCATGGAATTCTCCAGGAAAGAATACTGGAGTGGGTTGCCAGTCCCTTCTTCAGGGTATGTTCCCAACCCAGGGATTGAAGCCAGGTCTCCTGCATTGCAAGCATATTCTTTACTGTCTGGGTCACCAGGGAAGCCCATAAAAATTGGAGATCATGTAACCGTCACAGAAGTACTGCAAAGACTAAATTAGAAAATTAATACAAAGCATTCAGCACTGTCTCAAGTCAACCCCCCTGCCCATAATGGCCACTTTTAAGTACAGATGATCTGATTCCTCACCTCACTCCCACTTCATTTTTTAATTTAAACTATAGCTTTTCCCCAAGACTCAAAGATATATAATTTTGCAAGACAAAAAGACCGAAAACAGCTAGGCAACAGCTGTTCTTCTTTATCTACTAACCCTAATGTGGGCAATACCATTAAAATGCATTAGTACCCCCATACTAGAAGGCAGGCTCAACCCAGGAGGGCAGTTCATTTCCAAGCCCACATGTTCTCCAACCAAAATGAGCCACACATCCCTGACAGTCACTATGAACAGCATTTCAAGGTCACTTTGTGAGACAGGAAATTGTCCCTCGGCAGTCACATAACTGACATTTCCTTTCTTTTACCTTCAAGGCCCCTTAAGTCTGCTGAGTGAAATTTTTTGCCTTCAAAGACTGTGCTGCAGGTAGATGCTCCTGACTGCTGAGTGCCTGAGGCTTAGGAAAGCACTGTCTCTATCCCACATGACTCATAAAACATCCTGCTTTTTTAAACGTACACATAAAGGACCTAAGAAATAATTTTAAAAAATCATTTTCCACCTTTTAACCTATTTGAAAAACTTCTTCTCAAACATTTTTACTGATGATTTTGAGCATTTGCCATTATTCTTCCTGATAAATGCAAACCTAGGGGAAAAGTACAGAGAAGGACAGTTAACTATTATTTTCGTAATCCTTGTAATCCTTATATCCTGAAATCATTTTTCTAGCAGTAACTAAATATTCCTATAAGTTACCCTTAAAAGCTACTACAATATTAATAAACACTCTCCCCCAAATTTAGGAAGGGTGATTCTTTTTTTACCTGATGGAAGAGGAAACCAAAGTTCAGTGTCTATTTCACAGTTTATATGATGCTCTCTAAGTACTGCTCGACTGCCATTCAACTCCTCTCCCCACCAAGCTCCTAAGCATTTGATTGTCACCAGTGAGACTTTCCTCAGTTTTTATGGATTCAATTTACAGGGAGGACCTGGAGAGCTATTCCAGCAGCAAAATACCCGCCTCAGGAGGCTATACCTGAAAAGATGTGTGGGGAAAGACAGTTATTTCTTAATATCAATATGAAGGCAACTAGGCATGAGGTTGAGTGGCAAGCTCTAGCAAGAATCAGGCTCTGAGAACACAAATGCTGCCCAGAGCTAGTCAGTAAGCTCCATGAGGATAAAGTTCATCTCTGACTCGTCCGATGTTATACCCCAGGTGCCTGGCAGTGTTGACCCAGAGGCCTGTGAGTATGTGCAAACACCTGACATACACAAAGCCTCCTTGATATGAAACACTAACCCACACATATCTACCACGGTGGGCTTTTGTTTAAATAATTGTTCACCTGTCTGGTCACCAGTACTATCAAGTATTTATAGTCCATGATCGGAGTTAGACACTAGGATACGGCTTCCCTGGTGGCTCAGCTGGTAAAGAATCCGCCTGCAATGTGGGAGACCTGGGTTCGATCCCTGGGTTGGGAAGATCCCCTGGAGGAGGGCATGGCAACCCACTCCAGTATTCTGGTCTGGAGAATTCCATGAACGATACACTACATGGGGTCACAAAGAGTTGGACACGACTGAGCAACTTTCACTTTTACCTGTTTGGTTACCAGTACTATCAAGTATTTATGTTCCATGATCTGAGTTAGACACTAGGACATGCACTATCTCATATAATAGTCATGATAATCTTATTGGGCAAAGTACAATACCCAATTTACAAAGAAAAAACAGAAGTTAGGTAAGTTGTTCTAGGTCACAGAGCAGTGAATAGCAGAAGTTAAATCGGAACCCACGTCTGACTCAGACATCCATCATTTTCCCTCTACCATATATTTCCCCAACAGTTTTAGTAGCATTCACACACATACACACTCACAGTTAAGTGAGTTCAAGGATCTTAAGTTTTCTTTACTGCAGATCTTCTCAGAGGTTTTTCCATGCTAATGTAAAGTGCAAATCTCCAAGAATACACTGAGATTGAGTGCCATTCCCCAAACTAATTTTACAGAATCCTTTGTGCATGGAGCATCTCATGGGACCATTATTCCACAAAGTAGACTTTAATAAGCAATGGGCTCCATCACCCTGTATCTTAATAAACACCTGGTCTTAGATCTTGGAGAAGAACACCAGTTAAATGACAGAGGGCACAGCCTGGGAGCCAGCTACCTCTCTATCATGTTAATAAGCCCCCAAATCCCTTACCTCTTCATAGAAACTGAATAAGAGGAATCCTGTTCTGTGGAAACTACCTAGTGAAACTCAAAAGTTACTGTCATAAAAAAGTGAACCTCCAACTTCCCTGGGCCATTAGAGTTCTCAGTAGCCACTAAATCTTAAAGCTCCAGAAATGCACTGGGATAAAAAGACAGACTGTTTCACTAAATGGATATTTCCTAATTTTTTTCCCCTCTCCTATTTCAAATATATCCACTTTGGGGATCTTTTGAGGTTCCGTATTCTTTCCTTCTCTCTTGGTCAAGAATCTGATATTTAATCAGATCTCCAAGGTAGCTGAGTAGGAACGAGGGCCATTATATTTAATAGAAGTGAGAGACTGAGGGAAGTCTAAGTTGAGAGTCTCCTAAAGTTGACTTTCCAGATTTCTAGTCCTGGAAATGACTTCAACTACATTAACATGGATCTTTCACATTTTTTTTTTGTTTTTTTTGAGGTGGTAAGATAATTTATTTGCAGCTTATGTAAACAATCCAAAATATCTTCTCAACAGCTATGGCATATATTTTCATAAGATTTTGTATTTCCTTTTTTCCATGAAACATTTTATTTTTTCATCCCCTTTTAAAGTTTTTGTTTTGTATTGGAGTATAATTGATTTACAACATTGGGTTACTTTCAGATGTCCAGTGACTCAGTTATACATGTATCTACCCTTTTTCAGATTCTTTCCCCATTTAGTTTATTACAGAATATTGAGCAGAGTTCCTTGTGCTGAACAGTATGTCCCTGTTAGTTATCTATTTCATTTTTAATGTTTCTTATTTCTGTTTCTGTAACTTTTACGTGTGACTTAAGATGAGTCTTAAAACAAAATTTGTATATTACTTTGGATGTCTGCCCACCAAGGTGAGCGTTTCTATGGCAAAGGTGATGCCTAAGGATCTATCATGTCTGTAGCACAACACTCATTCACTCACACATTCATTCATTCTCCCAGTTCCTGGTACATAACGGAGCACTGAGAAGGCAAAGAGATACTGTGCCTGCCATCATTTACAACTTAGCTGGATGCTCAAAAGCAGAGGCTGCACTAGAAGTAAAATAAAATGATACCTTATCAGCCTAAAGGGACCCAGAAGTATTCCCAGAATAAGAATATGAAGATCTCAGAGCAGACTTGTTCACTCACTGTACATATTGTTATTGGGTAACCACCTTGGGCTGAGCACCATTCAAGACTTTATATGAAAGGGACCATGTTTCTTTTTTCATGGTCTACATTCTAACAGAAGAACAAAGGCAAAAAGAAAAAAAAAGAAAAAAAAAAGTCAGGCTATGATATATGGTAATAAATGCTTACTTGGCTGAAATGACAGAAAGCAGCTGGTGATATATTTCAGATTGAGTGATGGAGAAAATCTTTGAGAAGGTGACATTAGACTGTGACTTTAAAAGCAAGAGAGAGGTAAGCATGTAATGATCCAGGGCAGTGGTTTCAGGAAGAAAGCTAGCTAGTGCAGGGCTCCACAGTGAGGACAAGCTTGGCCCATCCTGAAACAGAAAGAAGTCCCTTGCAGCTGGCCCTTAAGGAACTAAAAAAGACAGAAGATAGGTTGGTAACACATCATGGCTAGCTCTTAGGTAAGTCAAGGGAAGGAGAAGGAGTTTGCTTTTTTTTTTTTTTTAAATATCTGAGGGGTTATCAGATGCTTTCCAGTTGGTGAGTGACAACAGTGGAAAGTGAAAGGGTTAGTTGCTCAGCCATGTTCAACTCTTAATGACCCCATGGACTGTAGTCCAGCAGGCTCCTCTGTCCACGGGATTTCCCCAGGAAAGAATAATGGAGTGGGTAGCCATTCCTTTCCCAGGGGATCTTTCTGACCAGGGATTGAACCCAGGTCTCCTGTGTTGCAAGGAGATTCTTTGCCATCTGAGCCACCAGACAGTAAAAAAGGTAAGAGCTTACCCTGCCCTCCAGTGGCTCATAGCGGTTTTCTACACACACATTCGAAACCCTTTCATTACCAACCCATGCTATACTTCTGAGGACAGAGGAAGCCTTTTTCTCTTGGATTTCCCCATGCAGCTTTTGCATGTAACCCAGCCTGAGTCAGTGACTTTATTCAATTCTACCAGGAATCTTTTTCATACACAGGACCCAGGACAGAGGGTTTTTAAAAGTTCCCTAAAAAATGTTCTCAATATCTTTTATCCATTTCTCTAGAAGTCCCTCCCTTCACCCTCTCACCACTGAGAGTCTCGAGCCCTCCAGGAAAGCACCAAAGCATCTGAAAACATGACTACATTGTAATGAACCACAGACAAACTGGTGATAACTTTCTCTTCATATCTGATATGTAGGGAAAGGGTTACATAGCTTATTCTGCCTCTTGCTTCCCCCTTTCTTCCATCCAAGCCTTATGAATTACACAAGATGGCAGAGGGGTAGGTGGACGTGGAGTACATCTGTCTCCACGGATACATCAGGAATACACGTTCAGACACAGAAGTGCATGCAGAACACCAGCTGGGAGCAGAGAGGAGTACCTGACCAGCGGAAAAGAATATATAGAACCACGCAAAACTCAGTAGGATGATGGAACTAGGGGAAAAACAGAAGTGTTAGTAAGACTGGACCTGCCCTCAGCAGGCAGGGGAACTGAAGCAGGGGTCTGATCCCCACATCAGGGCAACTGTCTGAGGCAGAAGAGAAACATTTAAGGCTGAGAGTGAAACAGCTGATCTGTGGCAGCCTAAATGGAATGAGAATCAGACAGTCCTTGCCACAGCCATGCGTACCCCAGACAGGGATTCAGGTCCCCTGGAAGGCGCAGCAGTTGGGAGCAGGAGTTTAGGGAGTGTGAAGCAATCCCAGGGTGAGGGCTGCTGTTGACTGCAGAGAGAATGGATCAAGGGGATGTGAGGGAGGAGAATGTGGTGGGAAATGCCTGTGGAGGAAAGCTGGGCAGCCACGGAAGCAAGGCGATACTGCTGAGTCACACATAGGGGGTGGAGCCATCGCCATAGCCTCGCTCTCCCCACACACCTCAGCTGAACAAGAAAGAGGCTGGCCCATCATCACCTGATGCACTGAACCACTTAGCAGGACCCCACCCAGGGTGCTCCTTTGAGTGGCTGATGTGTCTAACTAGAGTAGGACCCCACTTCGGGGCCCCTTTAAGTGCCTGTGCACTGATCTGCAGAGTAGGACTCCAGCCACAGGGGCCCCTTTATGTGCCTGAATGGGTGGAGCTATGGAGAAAGACTGGCCAAAGAGGCCTTCTGATTGCCAGCTACCAAAGACTTGAAAAAAGACTCTGATAGGGCCATAATTCCTGCAGTGGAGGCAGTCCATGCCCCTGCACACTTGGCGCTGCCAGGGTCCCCGCAAGCCAAGCAGCTGTGCCACCTTCCTGCTCAACCCTCACTGGGGCAGAGCTGCCACAGGCAAAAAGAGTCTTGTGTCTATGCATGCAGGGTCGCTTCACTCGTGTCCAACTCTTTGCCACCCCGTGGACTGTGGCCTGCCAGGCTTCTCTGTCAGGGGAGTGGAAATAAAACCACAATTGAAACCTAGGGGCAGTGTGGCAAGGAAGATGACCCAAAACCTTCCCACCAGCCATACAAGCTGCAGATTAAGTCCACACGATCAACTAGGCAGACTCTGTGGCTATGGAATAAATAAGGACATTGGAGAGCTCCCACAAAAGAAAATGCACTAGCTCTGATAGTTGCAGACATTGGAGGCAAGAACACGCAGGAGTAGGACCCGATTAGAATCTGAGCTGCCCCCAGAGCAGGTCCAGAGACCAGCACAGCGTTGGAGGGCATCCTCGGGAGGTGACGTGGACTGTGACTCCCAGTGAGGGAAAGGATCCTGACAGCAGCAACTCAGGAAAAACATTTATTATTCTTATGTTTTGACTTGCTCTGTAGATTCTTTTGGATTTTCTTTTTTCTTTTTTTCCTTTTTTATCCCCCCCTATTGTAGTTGTCTCCCCTGGTGGCTCAGACGGTAAAGCGTCTGCCTGCAATGCAGGAGACCTGGGTTCGATCCCTGGGTCGGGAAGATCCCATGAAGGAAATGGCAACCCACTCCAGTACTCTTGTTTGGAAAATCCCATGGACAGAGGAGCCTGGTAGGCTACAGTCCATGTGGTTGCAAAGAGTCGGACACGACTGAGTGACTTCACTTCATTGTAGTTGTCAATTTTATTGGCACTATGAAATCTAATTAAACTTTTGAGCTTTTTCTTTTTTTCTCAGTCACATTTTTAATTGCTGTTATAAACCTCGGACTCTACATTGGGCTTTTGCAGTTCCGTGGAGCTTTCTTTTTTTTCTTTTCTTTCTTCTTCCTTTTTTCTTCTTTTCTCTTTTTTCTTAATTTTAATTTCTAATTTTTTAAACCTATTATATTTTTTCTACATTTATTCCTTTGTTTGCTTTTCCTACTATTCTTTTCCCCTTGCAGTTAATCTTTAACGTATATAAATATTTTTTATCTACCTCTATTAAACTTTGCATATCTATTCTTTCTTTCTTTTCTTTCAACATATTTGTTAGTTTTGCTTTCTGGGCCTTATTCGCCACTTGGCACCATGCTTTAGTTCTGTTTTTCAGTTTGTGCTTTAGTTAGTTTTGTTCTTAACTGGTAGACATAATTTTTGGTTCCTTTGTTCACCAGATCAATCTAATGTACTCTATTTTTATTGGACTGTTTTGATTTTGCTTATGGGTGTTTATGTATATGTGTATATTCCATTACTTTAATTATTATTTGCCTGATTTTGTAAAACTGCCATTTGGGGTTCATCTTTGGTTTCTCATTTTTGGCTATTTGTTTTAATCTCACTTAATGCCATAACAAATCACTTGTGCAACCTCATTCCTGGCCAGAGATCAAGCCCTGAGGCCTTTAGAGTGGGAGCACTAACTCCCAGGCCCTGGACTATCAGAGAACTAGCCCTAGGGAGCATCAAATAGCGAGAACTCACAGAAATGAAGCCACTTGAATATGAGACCCAGCATCACCCAACCACCAGCAGCACCCTGTGCAGGACGCCTCATCTAAACAACAAACAAAACAAAAATACAGACCCAACCATCAGCAGACAGGAGTACCACCTCACTCAGCCCTGCCCATCAGAGGAAAAACAGACAAAAACTCATCACAAATCTCACCCTATACACAAAGCTTACACAAACCACTGGACCAACCTTAGGAGGGCAGAAACTGAACAGAAGAAAGAATTCAACCTTGAAATCTGGGTAAAGAAGACCTCAAACACAATAAGTTAAAAATAAATAAATAATGAGAAGACAGAGAAATACTATACAAATGAAGGAACAAACCAGAAACACAGAAGTCCAGATAAATGAAGAGGAAACAGGCAAACTACCTGAAAAAGAATTCAGAATAATGATAGCAAAGATGATCAAAAACCTTGAAAACAGAATGGAGAAAATGCAAGAATCAATTAACAAAGACATTGAAGAATTAAAGAATAAACATACAGAGACAAACAACACAATAACTGAAATTAAGAATACTCTAGAAGGAATCAACAATAGAATATCTGAAGCAGAAGAACAAATCAGTGAGCTAGAAGATAAAATGGTGGAAACAACTTCTGAAGAGCAGAATAAAGCAACAAGAATGAAAAGAACTGAAGACAGTCTCAGAGACCTCTGGGACAATATCAAACACACCAACAATCAAATTATAGGGGTCCCAGAAGAAGAGAAAAAAGAAAGGGTATAAGAAAATTTTTGAAGAGATTATAGTTGAAATTTTCCCCAGTATGGAAAAGGAAACAGTCAATCAAATTCACTAGGCACACAGAGTCCAATACTAATCACACACTAATCAAACTAAGATACATATTAATAAAACTAACAAAGAAAAAACACAAAGAAAGAATATTAAAAGCAGCAAGGGAAAAGCAACAAATAACATAAAACGGAAATCCCATACATTTAACAGCTGATCTTTCAGCAGAAACTCTCACGCCAGAAAGCAATGGCAGGATATATTTAAAGTACTGAAAGGGAAAAATCTACCCCCAAGATTACTGCACCCGGCAAGGATCTCATTCAAAATTGATGGAGAAATAAAAAGCTTTACAGACAAGCAAAAGTTAAGAGAATTCAGTACCAACAAACCAGCTTTACAACAAATGTTAAAGGGATTTATATAGTCAAGAAGTGCAAGAGAAGAAAAAGATCTACAAAATCAACCCCAAACAATTAAGAAAATGGAAATACGAACATATATATCAATAATTATTTTAAATGTAAATAGATTAAATGCTCCAACCAAAAGACACAGACTGGCTGAATGGATACAAAAACAAGACCCATGTATATGCTGTCTACAAGAAACCCACTTCAGACCTCAAGACACATACAGACTGAAAGTGAGAGGATGGGAAAATATATGCCATGCAAATGGGAAGAAAAGAAAGCTGGAGTAGCAATCCTCATAACAGACAAAATAGACCTTAAAATAAAGATTACAAGAGATAAGGAAGGACACTACATAATAATCAAGGGATCAATCCAAGAGGACATAACAATTGTAACTATCTATGCACCCAGCATAGGAACACCTCAATACATAAGACAAACACTAACAAACATAAAAGGAGAAATTGACAGTAACACAAGAATAGTAGGAGACTTTAACACCCCACTCACACCAATGGACAGATCATCAAAACAGAAAATTAATAAGGAAACACAAGTTTTAAATGATACATATGATGAGATGGATCTCATTGATAACTTTAGGACATTCCATCCAAATGCAGAAGAAGAAACCTTCTTCTCAAGTACACATGGAACATTCTCCAGGATAGACCACATCCTGGGTCATAAATCACACTTCAATAAATTTAAGAAAACTGAAACTATATCAAGCATCTTCCCCAACCACAGTGCTATGAGACTAGATAGCAATTACAAGAAAAAATGTAAAAAACACAAACATATGGAGATTAAACAATACGTTTCTAAATAACCAACAGGTTACTGAAGAAATAAAAGGGAAATCAAAACCTATCTAGAAACAAATGACAATGAAAACATGACAACTCAAAACCTCTGGGATACAGCAAAAGGAGTTCTAAGAGGGATGTTTATAGCAATACAATCCTACCTCAAGAAACAAGAAAAACATCAAATAGACAGCCTAGTTGTTGTTGTTTAGTCACTAAGTCACGTCTGACTCTTTGCGACCCCATGGACTTTAGCCCACCAGGCTCCTCTGTCCATGGGATTCTCTAGGCAAGAATACTGGAACCTAACTTTATACCTAAAACAACTGGAAAAAGAAGAAAAAAAAAAAAAACTAGTGGAAGGAAAGAGATCATAAAGATCAGGGCAGAAATTAATGAAAAATAAATGAAAGAAACAATAGTAAAGATTAATAAAACTAAAAGCTGGTTATTTGAGAAGATAAGCAAAATTGACAAATCTTTAGTCAGACCCATCAAGAAAAAAAGAGAAGAATCAAATCAACAAAATTATAAATGAAAAAGGAGAGGTTACAACAGACAATGCAGAAATACAAAGGATTATTAAGAGACTATTATGAACAACTATATGGCAATAAAATGGATAACCTGGAAGAAATGGACAGATTCTTAGAAAAGTTCAATCTTCCAAGAGTGAACCAGGAAGAAATAGAAATTATGAACAACCCAATTACAAGCACTGAAATTGAAGCTGTCATCAAAAATCTCCCAAAAAACAAAAGCCTAGGACCAGATGGCTTCATGGGAGAAATCTATCAAACATTTAGAGAAGAGCTAATGCCTATCCTTCTAGCTAATGTCTAAACTTCTTCTAAAACTCTTTCAAAAAATTGCAGAGGAAGGAGCACTTCCAAACTCATTCTACGAGGCCATCATCACCCTGATACCAAAACCAGACAAAGACAACACAAAAAGAAAAAACTACAGGCCAGTATCACTGATGAACATGGTTGCAAAAATCCTCAACAAAATTTTAGCAAACAGAAATCAGCAACACATCAAAAAGCTCATACACCATGATCAAGTTGGGTTTATTCCAGGGATGCAAGGATTCTTCAATATATGCAAATCAGTCAATGTGATACACCAGATTAACAAATTGAAAGATAATAACCATATGATAACCTCAATAGGTGGAAAAAAAGCCTTTGACAAAATTCAGCACCTATTTATGATTAAAACTCTTCAAAAAATGGGCATACCTCAACATAGTAAAGGCCATATATGATAAGTCTATAGAAAACATTATTCTCAATTGTGAAAAACTGAAAGCATTCCCCCTTAGATTAGGACCAAGACAAGGGTATCCACTTTCACCACTGTTATTCAACATAGTTCTGGAAGTCCTAGCTACAGCAATCAGAGAATAAAAATAAACAAAAGGAACCCAGATTGGAAAAGAAGAAGCAAAGCTCTCACTGTTTGCAGATGACATGATACTGTACATAGAAAACCCTAAAGATAGTATCAGAACATTACTAGAGCTAATCAGTGAATTTAGCAAAGTTGCAGGGTACAAAATCAATACACAGAAATCACTTGCCTTTCTATATACTGACAATGAAAAATCAGAAAGAGCAATTAAGGAATCAATCCTATTCACCACTGTAACAAAAAGAATTAAATATCTAGGAATAAACTTACCTAAGGAGATAAAAGAACTGTACACACAAAATTATAAGACACTAATGAAAGAAATCAAAGACAACATAAACAGATGGAAAGATATTCCATATTCCTGGGTAGGAAGAATCAATATTGTGAAAATGACTATACTACCAAATGCAATCTACAGATTCAATGCGATCCCTATCAAATTACCAATGGCATTTTTCACAGAGCTAGAACAAAAAATTTCCCAATTCATATGGAAACACAAAAGAACCCAAATAGCCAAAGCAGTCTTGAGAACAAAGAATGGAGCTGGAGGAATCAACCTTCCTGACTTCAGATTATACTACAAAGCTACAGCCATCAAGACAGTATGGTACTGGCACAAAAACAGAAACATAGACCAATGGAACAAGATAGAAAGCCCAGAAATAAACCCATGCGTCTATGGGCACCTTGTTTTTGACAAAGGAGGCAACAATATACAATGGGACAAAGACAGCCTCTTCAATAAATGGTGCTGGGAAAACTGGACAACTACATGTAAAAGAATGAAATTAGAATACTTCCTAACACCATACACAAAGATAAACTCAAAATGGATTAAAGACCTAAATGTAAGACCAGAAACTATAAACCTCTTAGAGGAAAACATAGGCAGAACACTCAATGACATAAATCACAGCAAGATCCTCTATGACCCACCTCCTACAGTAATGGAAAAAAAAACAAAAGTAAACAAGTGGGACCTGAATAAACTTAAAAGCTTTTTAACAGCAAAGGAAACTATAAGCAAGGTGAAAAGACAACCCTCAGAATGGGAGAAAACAATTGCAAGTGAAACAACTGACAAAGGATTAACTTCCAAAATATACAGCAGCTCAAACAACTCAATACCAGGAAAACACACAACCCAATCAAAGAGTGGGAAAAGATCTAAACAGACATTTCTCCAAAAAAGACATACAGATGGCTAACAAACACACGAAAAGATGCTCAACATTGCTCATTATTAGAGAAATGCAAATCAAAAGTACAATGAGGTATCACCTCCCACCAGTCAGAATGGCCATCATCAAGAAGTCTACAAACAATAAAGGCTGGAGAGGGTGTGGAGAAAAGGGAATGCTCCTGCACTGCTGGTGGGAATGTAAATTGATACACCCACTATGGAAGACAGTATGGAGATTCCTTAAAAAACTAGGAATAAAACCACCATATGATATGATCCAGCAACCCCTCTCATAAGCATATACCCTGAGGAAATCAAAATTGAAAAAGGCACATGTATCCCATTGTTCATTGCATCACTATTCACAATAGCTAGAACATGGAAGCAACCTAGATGTCCATCAAAAGATGAATGGATAAAGAAGTTGTGGTACATATATACAATGGAATATTACTCAGCCATAAAAAGGAATGCATTTGAGTCAGTTCTAATGAGGTGGATGAACTTACAGAGTGAAATCAGTCAGAAAGACAAAAATAAATACTGTATTCTAATGCATACATATAGAATCTATAAAAATGGTACTGAAGAATTTATTTACAGGGCAGCAATGAAGAAATAAGACAGAAAATAGACTTATGGACATGCAGAAAGGGGAGGAGAGGGTGAGATGTATAGAAAGAGTAAAATGGAAACTTACATTACCATATGTAAAATAGATAGCCAACGGGAATTTGCTGTATGGCTCAGGAAACTCAAACAGGGCTTTGCATCAACCTAGAGGGGTGGGATGGGGAGGGAGGTTCAAAAGAGAGGGGATGTATGTATACCTATGGCTGATTCATGTTGACACTTGACAAAAAACAACAAAACTTTGTGAAGTAATTATCCTCCAATTAAAATTTTTTTAAAAAGAATTACACTAAAAAAAAAAAAAAAAAGAATTACACTTATTGTCCCATTTTGTTGTCCTTTCATTGATGTCTTTTCTTTTTTTCTAATTTTTATTTTATATTGGAGAATGGGGCTTCCCTAGTGGCTCAGATGGTAAAGAATCTGCCTAAAATTTCAATCCCTGGGTCGAGACAATCCTCTGGAGAAAGGAGTGGCTACCCACTTCAGCATTCTTGCCTGGAGAATTCCATAAACAGAGGAGCCTGGTGAGCTACAGTCCATGGGGTCATAAACAGTTGGACATGGCTGAGGGACTTTCATTCTTAAGGGATTCCCAAGTGGCTCAGTGGGTAAAGAATCCACCTGCAATTCAGGAGCCACGGGAGATGCAGGTTCCATCCCTAGGTCAGGGAAGATCCCCTGGAAGAGGGCATGGCAACTCACTCCAGTATTCTTGCCTGAAGAATCCCATGGACAGAGGAGCTTGGAACGTTATAGTCCATAGGGTCACAAAGAGTCGGACACAACTGAAGTGACTAAGCATGCATGCATGGTTGATTTCTAGTGCTGTGTTAGTTTCAGGTACACAACAAAGTGATTTAAGTCACTGATGTCCTTTCAATTTTAGCCTCAATGACATTCAAATAAAGTTATGAAAAGTTTCTTATCCATTCAAAGCAAAAACAAAAAATAAAAATTAACAGGCCACTACCCACCAGGTAATTACAACTTACACTTGTCCTCTAGAGCTCTGAGGAATTGTGAAGACTGTCAAGGAAGCATGACATGCCAAAAGGTACTGTGTGAATGGTACTCCCAATGAAAGGAACAGTCTTCATTCAAAAGAGCATTTGAAAATACTCATGACTTATAAGTCTTAGTGACATATAGATATGCTTTCTCAACACAATCCATAGGACTCTCCTGGCAGTCCAACAGTTAAGACTCTGTGCTTCCAATGCAGGGGACTTGGGTTTGATCCCTGGTCAGGGAACAAAGGGGACTTTCCAAGTGGCACAGCAGTAAAGGATCCACCTGCCAATGCAGGAGATATCAGAGATGCAGGTTCAATCCCCAGGTCGGGAGGATCTCCTGGAGTAGGAAATGGCAACCCACTCCAGTATTCTTGCCTGGAAAATACCATGGACAAAGGAGCCTGGTGGGCTACAGACCATGGGATTGCAAACAGTCAGACATTACTGAGTGTGTGCGTGCACACACACACACACACACACAAACACACGGAACAAAGATCCCACATGCTGCATAGAGCAACAACAACAGAAAACACATACACATTGTCCCAGAGGTCCCTGAGGTTGTCCTCATTTCTTTTGATCCTTTTTTCTTTTTTCCTCTCTGCTTCATTTATTTCCACCATTTTATCTTCTTTTTTTTTTTTTTTTTTATTTCCACCAATTTTATCTTCTATCTCACTTATCCTATCTTCTGCTTCCGTTAGTCTACTCTTGGTTCCCTCCAAAGTGTTTTTGATCTCATTCATTGCATTATTCATTTTTAATTGACTCTTTTTTATTTCTTCTAGGTCTTTATTAAACATTTCTTGTATCTTTTCAATCTTTGCCTCCAGGCTATTTATCTGTAACTCCATTTTGTTTTCGAGATTTTGGATCATTTTTATTATCATTATTCTAAATTCTTTTTCAGGTAGATTCCCTATCTCCTCCTCTTTTGTTTGACTTGGTGGGCATTTTTCATGTTCCTTTACCTGTTGGGTATTTCTTTGCCTTTTCATCTTGTTTAGATTGCTGTGTCTGGAGTGGGCTTTCTGTATTCTGGAGGTCTGTGGTTCCTTTTTATTGTGGAGGATTTACCCCGTGGGTGGGGTCAGACGATTGGCTTGTCAAGGTTTCCTGGTTAGGGAAGCTTGCGTCAGTGTACTGGTGCGTGCAATTTGATTTCTTCTCTTTGGAGAGCAATGGAGTGCCCAGTAATGAGTTTTGAGATGGGTCTATGTGTTAGGTGTGTCCTTGGGCAGCCTGTATGTTGACGTTCACGGCTATGTTCCTGCGTTGCTGGAGAATTTGCGTGGTATGTCTTGCTCTATAACTTATTGGCTCTTGGGTGGTGGTTGGTTTCAGTGTAAGTATGGAGGCTTTTGGACAGTCACTTATTACTTAAAATTCCATGTAGTCAGGAGTTTTCTGGTGTTCTCAGGTTTTGGGCTTAAGTCTCCTGCCTCTGGATTTCAGTTTTATTCTTCCTGTAGTCTCAGGACTTCTCCAACTATACAGCACTGATAAGAAAACTTCTAGGTTAGTGGCGAAAAGATTCTCCCCCGTTAGTGACACCCAGAGAGGTTCACAGAGTTACATGAAGAAGAGGAGAGGGAGGAGGGAGATAGAGATGAGCAGGAGGAGAAAAAGGGGGACTCAAGAGGAGAGAGACAGATCTACGCAGCTGTCTGTTCCCAGAGTGTTCTCCGTAGCCCAGTCACCTACAAGGATTCACAGATTTGGATTGGGAAGAGAAGGGGAAAGGAGGAAATAGAGGTATTCTGAGGTAGAAAACAGAGAGTCAATATTGGGAGAGAATAATCTTCGGTTTAAAAATAGGGCTTCTTTTTTTTTTTTTTTTTGTAAGGTTATAGTGTATTGAAAATGAAAATTAAGGAGTAGTAGAGGAGTACTAGAGGACTTTAAAAGAAATAAGAGAAAAAGAAAAATAGAGAATAGAAGAGAAAAAGGAAAGAAAAAAAAAGAAGAAGAAGAAAAAAAGAAAAAAAATTTTTTTTTTCCCTAATTAAAAAAATCGTAAAAATCTATGGAAATGAAAGTTAAGGGGTAATGGGGGAGTAATAGGGGATTTTAAAGGAAAATAAAAGAGAAAAAATAAAAAAGAAAAAATAAAAAAAGAAAAAATAATAGAAAAGAAAAAATAAAAAAAAGAAAAAAAAAAAGAAAAAGAGAGAAAAAAGTAAACTTATATCTAGGAGTTTCTCTGGAGCTGTTGCGGTCAGTGTGGGTTCAGCTCAGTTTCAGATAGCTCCTGGTTCCAGCTTACACTTCTCGATATCTACAGGCCCCTTCCGGTGTAGTTGGTGTTTTCTAGAGGGATTTTAATCTGTTGCACCAGTCCCTTCTGAGGCGGTTCCCTTTGTTTATTTGGCTTCTGTTTGCCGGTCTCTTCGGTTTTTTGAAAAAATAAACAAAATTGACAAGCCATTAGCAAGACTCATTAAGAAACAAAGAGAGAAGAACCAAATTAACAAAATTAGAAATGAAAATGGAGAGATCACAACAGACAACACTGAAATACAAAGGATCATAAGAGACTACTACCAGCAGCTCTATGCCAATAAAATGGACAACTTGGATGAAATGGACAACTTCTTAGAAAAGTATAACTTTCCAAAACTGAACCAGGAAGAAATAGAAGATCTTAACAGACCCATCACAAGCAAGGAAATCGAAACTGTCATCAAAAATCTTCCAGCAAACAAAAGCCCAGGACCAGATGGCTTCACAGCTGAATTCTACCAAAAATTTAGAGAAGAGCTAACACCTATCTTACTCAAACTCTTCCAGAATATTGCAGATGAAGGTAAGCTTCCAAACTCATTCTATGAGGCCACCATCACCCTAATTCCAAAACCAGACAAAGATGCCACAAAAAAAGAAAACTACAGGCCAATATCACTGATGAACATAGATGCAAAAATCCTTAACAAAATTCTAGCAAACAGAATCCAACAACATATTAAAAAAATCATACACCATGACCAAGTGGGCTTTATCCCAGGAATGCAAGGATTCTTTAATATCCGCAAATCAATCAATGTAATACACCACATTAACAAATTGAAAGATAAAAATCATATGATTATCTCAATAGATGCAGAGAAAGCCTTTGACAAAATTCAACACTCATTTATGATTAAAACTCTCCAAAAAGCAGGAATAGAAGGAACATACCTCAACATAATAAAAGCTATATATGACAAACCCACAGCAAGCATCACCCTCAATGGTGAAAAATTGAAAGCATTTCCCCTGAAATCAGGAACAAGACAAGGGTGCCCACTCTCACCACTACTATTCAACATAGTGTTGGAAGTTTTGGCCACAGCAATCAGAGCAGAAAAAGAAGTAAAAGGAATCCAGATAGGAAAAGAAGAAGTGAAACTCTCACTGTTTGCAGATGACATGATCCTCTACATAGAAAACCCTAAAGACTCTACCAGAAAATTACTAGAGCTAATCAATGAATATAGTAAAGTTGCAGGATATAAAATTAACACACAGAAATCCCTTGCATTCCTATATACTAACAATGAAAAAACAGAAAGAGAAATTAAGGAAACAATACCATTCACCATTGCAACAAAAAGAATAAAATACTTAGGAGTATATCTACCTAAAGAAACAAAAGACCTATACATAGAAAACTATAAAACACTGATGACAGAAATCAAAGAGGACACAAACAGATGGAGAAACATACCGTGTTCATGGATTGGAAGAATCAATATTGTCAAAATGGCTATTCCACCCAAAGCAATCTATAGATTCAATGCAATCCCTATCAAGCTACCAACGGTATTTTTCACAGAACTAGACCAAAGAATTTCACAATTTGTATGGAAATACAAAAAACCTCGAATAGCCAAAGTAATCTTCAGAAAGAAGAATGGAACTGGAGGAATCAACCTGCCTGACTTCAGACTCTACTACAAAGCCACAGTCATCAAGACAGTATGGTACTGGCACAAAGACAGAAATATAGATCAATGGAACAAAATAGAAAGCCCAGAGATTCCACGGACCTATGGACACCTTATCTTTGACAAAGGAGGCAAGGATATACAATGGAAAAAAGACAACCTCTTTAACAAGTGGTGCTGGGATAACTGGTCAACCACTTGTAAAAGAATGAAACTAGAACACTTTCTAACACCATACACAAAAATAAACTCAAAATGG
Source organism: Cervus elaphus (assembly GCF_910594005.1). Classification (NCBI taxonomy): domain Eukaryota; kingdom Metazoa; phylum Chordata; class Mammalia; order Artiodactyla; family Cervidae; genus Cervus; species Cervus elaphus. The sequence continues at coordinate 85,931,050 of NC_057815.1, forward strand.
ATTAAAGATCTAAATGTAAGACCAGAAACTATAAAAAACACTCTCCAACATAAACCACAGCAAGATCCTCTATGACCCACCTCCCAGGATATTGGAAATAAAAGCAAAACTAAACAAATGGGACCTAATGAAACTTAAAAGCTTTTGCACAACAAAGGAAACTATAAGTAAGGTGAAAAGACAGCCCTCAGATTGGGAGAAAATAATAGCAAATGAAGAAACAGACAAAGGATTAATCTCAAAAATATTCAAGCAACTCCTGCAGCTCAATTCCAGAGAAATAAATGACCCAATCAAAAAATGGGCCAAAGAACTAAACAGACATTTCTCCAAAGAAGACATACAGATGGCTAACAAACACATGAAAAGATGCTCAACATCACTCATTATTAGAGAAATGCAAATCAAAACCACAATGAGGTACCATTACTCACCAGTCAGGATGGCTGCTATGCAAAAGTCTACAAGCAATAAATGCTGGAGAGGCTGTGGAGAAAAGGGAACCCTCTTACACTGTTGGTGGGAAAGCAAACTAGTACAGCCGCTATGGAAAACAGTGTGGAGATTTCTTAAAAAACTGGAAATAGAACTGCCATATGACCCAGCAATCCCACTTCTGGGCATACACACTGAGGAAACCAGATCTGAAAGAGACACGTGCACCCCAATGTTCATCGCAGCACTGTTTATAATAGCCAGGACATGGAAGCAACCTAGATGCCCATCAGCAGATGAGTGGATAAGGAAGCTGTGGTACATATACACCATGGAATATTACTCAGCGGTTAAAAAGAATTCATTTGAACCAGTCCTAATGAGATGGATGAAACTGGAGCCCCTTATACAGAGTGAAGTAAGCCAGAAAGATAAAGAACATTACAGCATACTAACACATATATATGGAATTTAGAAAGATGGTAACGATAACCCTATATGCAAAACAGAAAAAGAGACACAGAAATACAGAACAGACTTTTGAACTCTGTGGGAGAATGTGAGGGTGGGATATTTCAAAAGAACAGCATGTATACTATCTATGGTGAAACAGACCACCAGCCCAGGTGGGATGCATGAGACAAGTGCTCGGGCCTGGTACACTGGGAAGACCCAGAGGAATCGGGTGGAGAGGGAGGTGGGAGGGGGGATCGGGATGGGGAATACATGTAAATCTATGGCTGATTCATATCAATGTATGACAAAAATAAATAAATTAATTAATTAATTAAAAAATTAATAAATAAATAAATAAAAAGAAAACACATACACAGCCCACAACTTTATCTGTATTTCTTTAATTATAAACTTTTTCAAGGCTATCTATGTTTATTATAAAAGAAGCAGAAAATGTTGTTTATCAGTTAGAAGGAAATAATAAAAACTCCAGTTTCCCATGCCCAAAACTAACCACTGTTAACACCTTGAAATGTAAATTTTTAGATAGACAGACTGACAGATAAGACAGACAGACACAGTTATATGAGGTTAATTTGTTAACAAAAATGGAGTTGTGCTCCACAAGTTACCTTGTAACCTAAATTTTTATAAATTTTCATGTCAATAAATGTTTATCCACAAAATATTTTAATAGTGTATTTTATATTTTTCCCTCAGAATCTTCCTCCTCTATGCATTACACCTGCTGTTCTGTGCTTTTTCTCTTCAATTCCCACCCCATCCACAACTCAGGGACATTGCATGATCACTTCCCAAAAGAGACTTCTGTCTTGGCAGACTTCCCTCTTCACGGGGGAACGGCAGAGAATTCCCCAGGAATGCCTGGATCTGCCTTCCTTCAGTCTCATCTCTGTCTAGCTGTGCGTCATTGGCTAAGTTTCTTACCTTCTCTGGGTCTCAGATTCCATTCTAGAGTTAAACATGAATGATATTTGTACTATCCTCCCTGGCTGGAGGAGGGTGGAAACAGTGTGGAAAACTTCAGGAATGCATCCTCCAATTATAAATAGTTCCATCTGGTCCAATGAACACCAGTCCTCACAAACTGACAGACACCAATTGACGAGAAAATTCCAGACCAAAACAGTATGAGTTGAATTGCCCCTGAAAGGATTCAGACAATTTTCAGATGTTGGGTTTGGGGGCAGGGGGTAAAGGGGGACAGCAAGGAAGTAAATCTGCACACCATTACTGTTGACTACTTCTGATCAACAGCCAAACCAGCAGCCCTACCCTACAAGGTAAGGACTGCATATAATATGGAAAAGTACAACAAAAGACTAAACATTGCTGAAATCCCCAAAGACTCAAGAGTTTCACATCTGGACAAATGACCACTTTAGGATTTCAGAGTGGAATAGAAGATGATGACTGATTGCTAAACTGAAACATTTGTAAATTGCCCTTTACCAGCTGCTTGACATAATCAGGGAAGAGAAATGGCCTCATCTGAAACAAGGTTTTAGAGGGGGGGAATGGGACAGAACTTTCTAACAGCAAATAGAGTATCTCAAGATTATTATATAACAGCAGAAGAATTGGTAGCAGGGAAGACAACTGAAATGAAACAACAATAGGGACCAGTTGAATAAACTGCTACTTCTATACAATAGGCTAAAAACCAACCTTCAAAATGACGGCTGTATAACTTCATGAATCTAATGAATTGTTCGGAATCCACAGTTAAGGTGGAAAAGGTAAACCACAAATCAGCATATGTACTAGAATTCATTTTTATAAAAAGGAAAAGTCTATATTTACATCTTTATAAGAAGATTTGTGTCTCAGTGGTGGGATAATAAGCATATACACGCCTAACTTTTTATTTATGTGCTAAAATGATAGAAATTATACATTTAAAAAAATGTTTCCTCACTCTGTGGGACTTTCTTCTTCTAGCAGGCCTCTGCTAAGGGGTGGATATTTCTTCCTTTCTTATTCAACTATGGTAGGTGTAAATTTTCAAGCTGCTTTACCACTAGCTCTTTTGGAAGTATCTCTCATCATCCCTACTTCTTGTTTCTCTCTTTTCTGGCCTCTTCTTATGTCATTCTCCAAATCATCCAATCTCTGAGCTGAAAGAGGTCTTAGATTTTATGTATTCCACCTGCCACCTCAGTAGCAGGTAAGATGTAAATCAGTTAAGAAGCAGAGAACCTCAACTGAAGTGTCTAAACCATGGTTCAGCAAACTACTGCCTGAGTGACAAATACTGACAGCTGCCTATTTTATGGGAACTCAGACATGCTCATTTGCTTACGTATTGTCTGTGGCCACTTCCACCCTACCATGGGAGAGCTGGCCTACAAAGCCTAAGGTATTTACTATGTGGCCCTTTACAGAAAAAAATTTGCCAACTCCTGGCCTAAACAACCAAAATTTATTACTTTACAAAGTCAGAAGCTCAAAATGTGAAATTCCAGGAATGATTGACTTGACAGGTCAACAAAATCATCAAACATCTGATTCTTCCCCAATATCTACTATGCAACCTCACTGTACCAGCTTTATTCCCAGATCAGCTCCCCTTAGAGTTGCAAGATGGCTACAGTGATTACAGGCATCACATTATGATCTAGACAGTGTCTGCAAAAGAAAATATTCCATCTGATATGTTTTCTTTTAAGGGTGGGGAAACCTATCTGTCTGTTGTTTATGTTGTTCTATTGCTAAGTCGTGTCTGACTCTTTGTGACCCTGTGGACTACAGCACTCCAGGCTTCCCTGTCCTTCCCCATCTCCCAGAGTTAGCTCGACTCACGGGCATGGAGTCAGTGATGTTATTTACAGGGGTAAAGCAAATTCCTCCTCATATCACACTGGTCAGATTTCATCAGCTCCCACCACATGCTCACGCCTAAACCAATTACTCAAGAGACTGGATTTTATATGACTTAGACTAATCAGTTTACAAGTGAGCTGGAGATGCACTCTGACTGGTGAAGTATCTCTTAGAGACTTGGGCTTGCGTTTGTGTGACACAGTACCTAAACCACAGTGACCTGAAGTGGAACCCATAATTCTTTCATGTTTCAAGTTCAGAAGAGTTTTAGAACTGGTTCAAGGCTTCAAACGATAATGCCCAACAGACATGGCTACATCTCTCTTAGTCTTTACCTAACCACCAACCACAAGGTGGTTTCTGTAGCCCCAAACATCATCTCCACAGTTTACAGAGGAAGAATGAAAAAGGGGGGAAAGGCCAAATGACTCTACTCACTTTTTAAGAGTTTTTCTAGAATCCCACATAACAAGTTCCCCTTTCCTCTCACTGGCCAGAATTATGTTCCATGATCACCCATACCATACACCATGCTACTGCTAAGTCGCTTCAGCTGTGTCCGACTCTGTGTGACCCCACAGACGGCAGCCCACCAGGCTCCCCCGTCCCTGGGATTCTCCAGGCAAGAACACTGGAGTGGGTGGCCATTTCCTTGTCCAACGCATGAAAGTGAAAAGTGAAAGTCAAGTTGCTCAGTCGTGTCCGACTCTTAGCGACCCCATGGACTGCAGCCCACCAGGCTCCTCCGTCCATGGGATTTTCCAAGCAAGAGTACTGGACTGGGGTGCCATTGCCTTCTTCGACCATACACCATAAACTCCAGCTAACATTATACTCAATGTGAAAAACTGAAAGCATTTCCTCTAAGATCAGGAACAAGACAGGGACAACTTCTCTCACCACTCCTATTTAATATAATACTGGAAGTCTTAGCTAGGGCAATCAGGCAAGGCCAAAAAATAAAGACATCCAAATTGGAAAGGAAGAAATAAAACTGTCATTCAAGTGGTATAATTTTTTATACAATAATCCAAAGACTCAACCAAAAATAATAATAATAATAATCTGCTGGAACTAAGAAATGAATTCAGTTAAGTTGCAGGATATAAAATCAATGTAGAAAAATCAGCTACATTTCTATACAATTATAGTGAAACATCTGAAAAAGAAATGAAAATTATCCTGTTCACAATAGCATCAAAAACAGTATAATACCAAGGAATAAATTTAACCAAGGAAATGAAAGATCTGTACAATGAAAGCTATAAGACTTCTTTGAAAAAAAGAACTGAAGAAGACACAAATAAATGGAAAGACTTCTGTGTTCATGTATTTGAAGAATTAATATTGCTCAAATGTCCATACTACCAAAATCTATCTAGATTCAGTGCAATCCCTATCAAAATTCCAATGATGTTCTCCCCAAAAATAGAAAAAAAAAGAAATCCAAAATTTGTATAAAGCCACTAAAGACTCTAAATAACCAAAGCAATCCCAAGAAAGAACAAATCCACAGGCATCACACTTCCTGACTTCAAACTATACTACAAAGTTGTAGTAACTAAAACAGTATGGTATTGGCATTAAAAAAAAAAAAAAGGATACATCAATGGAATAGATTAAAGGGCCTAGAATTAAACACTGGCTCAACTAGTATTTGGCAAAACAACCAAGAACATCCAATGGGGGAAAGTTGTCCCTTCAAAAAATCTTGTTGAGAAAACTGGATAAATACATGCAAAAAAATGAAATCGGAACCCTATCTCACACCATTCATAAAATGAACTTGAAATTAATCAAAGAATTAAACATAAGACCTGATACCAAAAAATGCCTAGAAGAAAACATAAGGAAGAAGCCCCTTGACACTGGCAATGCTTTCTTAGATATGACACCAAAACCGTAAACACCAAAAGCAAAAATCAACAAACAGGACTACATCAAACTTAATGGCTTCTACAAAGCAAAAGAAACAATCAACAAAATGGAAAGTAATCAACAGAAAGTGAGGAAATATTTGCAAAGCATATATCAGATAAAGAATTAATATCTAAATTTTATAAAGAACACATACAACTCAATAAGAAAAAATAAACACACCAATTGAAGGTGGGCCTAGGAACTAAATAAATATTTCTCCAAAAATGACATCTCCAAATGGCCAACAGGTGCATGAAAACACTAATAATGAGGGAAATGAAAATCAAAACCATGAAATATCACATCTGTTAGCATGGCTATCATAGAGAAGACAAGAGCTAAATGTCAGGGAGGATATGTAGAAAAGGGAATCTGGTACACTGTATGAATATGACCTGGAGGCTCCTCAAAAAAATTAAAAATAGAACTACCATGTGTTCTAGCAATTCCACTCCTGGGTATATATCCAAAGGAAACAAAAAGAGGGTATCAAAGAGAAATATGCATAACCAGGTTTATTGCAGCAGGATTCAAAATAACCAAGATATAAAAACAACCTAAGTGCCTATCAACAGGTGAATAGATAAAGATGTGAGATACAGACACACACAGAGAGGAATATTATTCAGTCATGAGAAGGGCTTCCCTGGTGACTCAGATGGTAAAGAATCTGCCTGCCATGTGGGAGACCTGGGTTCGATCCCTGAGTCAGGAAGATCCCCTGGAGAAGGAAATGGCAATCCACACCAGTATTCTTGCCTAGAGAATCCCACAGACAGAGGTGCCTGGCGGGCTACAGTCTATGGAGTTGCAAAGACATATTTACTATACATCCAGTGAAGAAAAACTTCTGTGGCATTTTTGATGAATAATTTTATTTTACCACCTATTCATCTCACATTGTCCAGTCTAGGCAAGAAAAGAAACTGTAAACAAAACTCTTGTCTCCCTTTATTTTGATAGGGAATATATCAACTGCACAAGGGATTGATGTCCCCTTGCCCTCGGCATACCTTTCATTAATAATACTGCAAAGGAAAAGAAAGAACCTTGACCAGGTCCTTTCCTTTTGGATTCCTCATTTGATCCACCTCCTGGGCATGCTGTTCCTAAACTAACATTTGGGATGGAAGGTGATGCAAAAGCTCCATGTTACAAACACAAACAGAAAGTATTTCCTTTATGGAACAGAATAATTTTCATCTCTGAATTTCTATCCATTCCTTTGGAAATATTGCTTAAAAACCATTTCGATTTCATTCATTTCATCTGACAAGTTAGCATTGAGGTAGCTCTTTAAATATTTAATAATTGCTTGAGACACTTCCCTTTATTATAATTCTATGGTCAGACTCCCCAGACTCTCTCATCAATCCCAGAGCCTGGAACAAACAGAGGCAGTTAATTTCCAGGCAAATGCAAAGTCATGTGATCTCTATTCCAATTTCCTGAAGGTCAAATGAAGCACTGGGCTGAAGGGGGTGTGTGCATTCCTCTCCGTCCATTTCACTAGTCATTCTTCTTTTGCTGCCCATCTGACTCCTCCCACCTTCACCGACATACACCCTTCCCCATCAAATCAAACCAGACTTCTCTTAATCATCATCAAAGGCAAGACAAAAAGGTATACCTTTGGAGCATCAAGCCACAATTTCACACTCCATTTGCACAAGAACTCAGAAGGCCACTAATATGCTGTTTGCTTTTTTAGCAAGCATCTTTACAGTCATCATGGAAATGTGTTCTGGCACATCTCCCAGGGCACGAGAGCTATTTATGAGAGCTATCTTGAAGAGCCTACATGCATCATTAGGACGTCCACTACCATCTGCAAACTGGACATGGCCCAGAGACATTTGGGAACAGACCAGGAGAACTTTGATATATGAGGAAGGTGAATGTAGATGTCACTTTTCATTTTTTTCATCCTGCCTGCCTCTCCACCAATCCACTCCCCTTTGCCAGGCACTTGTAGGACCCATCTTTCATTATCCCTCTTCCAGATCACTTAACAGCATACAAACTTATGTTTTAACCCACGGTGATGACCCAAGTTATAACCAGCCTTTCTTTGCACGTTCAGTTCATCAACATAGAACAAGAATTGTCTCCCACTTTCTATCTACCCTACCATCCATCACTTCCAGATCAGGGAATACCCTTCCCCAACATTCACCACATGAAACACTCAAAGTAGCAAGAGAAACCAAGGCCAAAAATCCCCTTTGAGTCACTATAACCGTAGTTTCAGTACTTCTTGCCACACTCCTCAGGATTTCTGAGCTTTGGCTGATTCCAAGACACCAAGAAGAAATTCGTAAGTCAGTTCATTTCCATTCAATCTCTAGTTACTGAATACCAACTATGTGTCAGACACCAAAAACATGGAAGAATCCTTTCTCTGGGGGAACCTGCCGTGTACCAAGCACTAAGACCTGTGTGTTCAGTCACTCAGTCGTGTCTGACTCTTCGTGACCCCATGGACTGTAGCCCACCAGGCTTCTCAGTACACGGGATTTCACAGGCAAGGATACTGGAGTGGGTTTCCATTTCCTCCTCCAGGGGATCTTCCCAACCCAGGGATCAAATCTGCATGTCTTGTGTCTCAGGAGATGGATTCTTTACCACTGAGCCACCAGGGAAGTCCATATATATACATATACATGTGTATATGTATATATGTATGTATGTATGTATAATTATTAATTTTACTGATGTATACATACAAATGCTAGGACATCATGTGCACAGATAGATATATAAAAGCACAGAGAAAGGACACATCACAAAACCAGAGAAATTAGAAGCTGCTTCCTTGAGAAGAATAAGCATGCTCAGTTATATTTTGAAGGATATATATAAGATCCTTTTTAGTCATGTTTAAAAAGAAGAGAGCAGAAGAAATCATGGGAGAAAAGGTGCAGAAGCAGGAAAACTAAGGGGAGGAGAAAAAATAGGCAGTTCTGTACTACAAGAGTGAACATGTGAGTCCAAGAGTGAAATGAGATGAAGCACGGGAGACGCGCTCGAGCCAGGTCACAGAAGGCCTTGTACACCATGCCAAGGAACATAGATTTTATTCCATGCCGCGGAGCAGTTGCCCCGGGGTTTTAGCAGGGGAGCTCTATGCTGAGATTTATGCTTTGGAGAGGCCACTCTGGTATCTGAGCAAAGGATGAATTTGAGAGGGAAAACGCAGAAGCAGCTGGCAGTGAGGCGGCTGTGCGACAGAGCAGGAAGGATTTTATGTAGTCAGTCATCATGGAGACAAAAGGAGGAGATGCACTCAAGAAAACATGCGGGAGGCAAACCCGGCAAGATCTGGTGATTATCTGGATCTACGGAGTGAAAAAGGAGAAGATTAGAGGACTCCCACATTGGCGACTTCTGTGACTACAGATGCAAATACGGAAGAAGGAGTGAGTGTGAGGAAGAGAACAGACACTGTTCTGTTTCTCACACACTGTGTTTTGGAAGGCACCGTGGGACAGCTCAGAGGATACACCCAGATGATGACTGGTTGTTAGAATGCAGAACTGGGAGAAAGCGTCAGACAGGAGACAGAAATGTGTAAACTGTTCACCCACAGGAGTTATTAAAGCTGTGAGAGACAAGGTGCAGGTCACCTGATCAAAATGTGTAACGGAAGGACAGGCGCAGACCCAGTGAGGACGGGCTGGGGAAGGCCACTGCCGGAGCGGAAAGCAAGTTAAGAGCAGATCATGCAAAGCAGAGAGGAGGAATAGACAGAGCTAGCGGAAGGTAATCAGAGAGGGACAGGACAGAAGCCAGGGAGGCTCAGCTTCAGGAGTAAGAACGGATTTGTGGAGAAACAAAGCAAGTTCAACATATATTACTCCTCTCAAAAAAACACACAAAAGGACCATTAAAATGGGTTTAACTAACAAATGCACAAAAATATAGACTAGGAAATACCAGTAGATTGGACATGTCAACGAAGTTTTGGAAATTAAGTGTCAACAATTTAGTCAGCTGAGAAAAAAAAAAAAAACTAAAATATAGGTTCACAAGAGCTCTAGGGTGGAGTTAAAAAAAAATAGGAAAAAAATTATGTCTATAAAATGATCAAGAACTGGAGAAGAAGCACGTTTGTACCTCTGAGTATTTCCAGGCTGAAATGAGCTAATTTGAAAATTTGTATAAAGAAGAGTTAAACTTATGTCCCATAGCTGGTGACTGCCCTGCTCCAGACTGGACCTCTGGAGAAGCTGACAAGAGAGGTTCTGGTCTGAGGGACATCAGGTCCAGATGAGAGCAGGAGCAAGGACTCTCAACGCAAAGACGACAAGGCAGAACTCTAGCAGTGAACTTCCTCCCCTCCCTGGCTCCCAGAAGGCTGGCAACCTCCTCACCTCCACCCGCTTCACATCTCAGGCAGAAAACATAGGACACTTCTGTGGGAGACTGACCTACTTAGGAGGAAAGAATTATACATACTGGTAACTGGAGATGCACCAGTGAAACTGCCAAATCACCATTTTACCAGCTTTCACTGAAGCTCTGCTGTTCACAAGAACTTCCAGTCAGTTCCAGACACTTTTATATAATTAGAAGTGCAGTCAGTGGTCACCACACACCTGAGGAGGGCACCTAATGTAGAAAACAGGGTCTAAACAGTGTTTTTTAAAGGGGGATGTTGGGGGAAACGGGCAAAGATGCAAAGCTCTTAAAAGACGTAATTAGTATCTTCAAAAGATGAAAGAAGACATTGTACCTGTGCTGCTAGAACCATAGGGCTTTTTATCAATAAAACAAATGGTGACTGAAAATGGAATGCATGATAGCAGAAATGTTAAAATGTATGCAATAGGATTAGAAGACAGGATAAAGTTTCTGCAACAGCAGAAAAACAAACAAAAATGCAGTAATTTCCAGAGAGAGAGAACTAAGGAAACACAACAGAGATTAACAAAGAAATGATAAAAGAAAACTTTCAGAACAGAACTGAAGGACATGAGCTTCCAGAATAAGATGGTCCAACAAGTGCCTGGCAAAAAGGATAAAGAATCTGGGAATTCCCTGGTGGTTCAGTGGTCAGGATTCAATGCTTTCACTGCCAGGGACTGGGTTCAATCCCTGGTTGGGGAATTAAGATCCCACAAGCCACATGGCATGGCAGAAAAAAAAAAAAGAATTACCAGACTAAGGTACATCAGTACATCATTGTGAAATTTCAGAATGCCAAAAAAGATTCTAAAAAAATTCCAAAGAGATAAAACAGGTCATAAAAGAGGCTCATTTATTTAATAAACATTAATTGAGGGCCTATTATGTACAGAATTTATTCATAAGGTGACTTAAGATTGCAGATTAGAAGGAAATCTGGGAGTGAGCTTTAAGGATATAAAACTTTTTAGTCTGAGCTTACAGTTTCCTGGCAGTACAATCTCCTCATAACTTAATAGGCTGCGATTCTATTTGTTAACTGTCAGTACCCTTGTCAGCTACTACAGCAAAAGTTCTTCCCTGGATATAATTCTCAAGCTGATGCTGACCAATGACAGAAATGACATGGCTTTCTTGCCTCTCACTTTTTCATCTCTAGTAAACAATAGCCAACTGGAAACAAACTGACAAAATAGGCTGGGGGAGAAAAATCATATTGTTAATCTGATGAAAGCTTCAAGGCTCAATCATAATGGCCCTATGTCCCTCAAAGCCTTTTATCTCATACCATTTGGTATCTAGAAACAATGGCTCTTCCAAAACTAACTTCTGGATTCTTCCTATGCCTTTCATTCTGCTTATAAGTCAACTGATTCTTTCTGGAGCCCCCCTTTTTTATTTTAGCACTTTATCAAACACAGCCAATAACAACATACACTACCACACTTCTATATTCTAATACTTGAACTAAAGAGCCTCTTGATGAAGGTGAAAGAGGAGAGTGAAAAAGCTGGCTTAAAACTCCACATTCAAAAAACTAAGATCATGGCATCTGATGCCATCACCTCATGGCATATAGATGGGGAAACAATGGAAACAGTTAAAGATTATTTTCTGGGGCTCCAAAATCACTGCAGATGGTGACTGCAGCCATGAAATTAAAAGACACTTGCTCCTTGGAAGAAAAGTTATGACCAACCTAGACAGTGGTATTAAAAAGCAGAGACATTACTTTGCCTACAAATGTCTGTATAGTCAAAGCTGTGCCTTTTCCAGTAGTCATGTATGGATGTGAGAGTTGGACCATAACGAAGGCTGAGCACTGAAGAACTGATGTTTTTGAGCTGTGGTGTTGGAAAAGACTCTTGAGAGTACCCTGGACTGCAAGGAGATCCAACCAGTCCATCCTAAAGAAAATCAACTCTGAATATTCATTGGAAGGACTGATGCTGAAGCTTCAATACCTTGGCCATCTGATGCAAGGAGCCAACTCATTGGAAAAGACCCTGATGATGGGAAAGATTGAAGGCAGGAGGAGAAGGGGATGGCAGAGAATAAGATGGTTAGATGGCATCACCAACTCAACTGACATGAGTTTGAGCAGGCTCCAGGAGACGGTGAAGGACAGAGAAGCCTGGTGTGCAGTCGATGGGGTCGCAAAGAGTCAGACACAACTGAGAGACTGAACAACAGCAACATGAGTTCTTTAGCAATTAGTCTGCCTCCCAACATATCACAGAAAATGTTTTAACCAGATGTTTTTCTTCATTACACAGAAATCATCATTACTGCCTGCCATGAAATCACCAAGGAGTGCCACATGTTCTATGTTTCTGTTACAGCAACACCCATTCCAGACACCAATTCTGTCTCAATTAAGGTAATTCTAGCTATCATAAGAGCCAAATCCCAAATTCAAAGTTGCTTAATGCAATCAAAGTTCAAACTAAACTTCTTGCTTGATGGGTCAAACTAATGTTTTTGCTTGATGGTCAGCCTTTCAGCTGATTACTCTGGGATCCATGCTCTACCAATCTGTGGCTCTATCAGTGGAGTTCTCTGCCTCCAGTCAGCAAAAGGGAAGAATGAATTTAAGAACAGGAGTGGGTGATGTTTACAGGCCTTCTTGTTGTTGTTGTTTTTCAGCCACTTATTTGTGTCAGACTCTGCGACTCCATGCACTGCAGCACAGCAGGCTTCCCTGTCCTTTACTGTCTCCCAGAGTTTGGTCAAACTCATGTCCACTGAGTCGGTGATGCCATCCAACCATCTCATCCTCTGTTGCCCCCTTCTCCTCCTGCCTTCTATCTTTCCCAGCACCAGGGTCTTTTCCAATGAGTTGGTTCTTCGCATCAGGTGGCCAAAGTATTGAAGTTTCAGCATCAGTTTTTCCAATGAACATTCAGGCTTAATTTTCTTTAGGTTTGACTGGTTGGATCTCCTTGCAGTCCAAGGGACTGTCAAGAGTCTTCTCCAACACCATGATTTACAGGCTAGGCTGGGAAATAGTACATGACACTTCTCACAGCCCTCTGCCTGCACCTCAATCAAATGGCTATATTTAAATGTAAAGAAGACTAGAAGTGCAGTCTAATTGTGCCCCCTGGATGAAGAGGGACAGGTTCTAAGAGCAGCTGTCTGGTCTCTGACACAGAAATAATCAGCATACGAATGCATATTTAAAAGCAGAAGATCTGATGAGATCATGTGGCAATAATTACAGATTAAGAAGACATCTGAAGACTGAACCCCGGGGCACTCCAGAATTTGCAAGTCAGGAAGCTAAAGAGGAATCAGCAAATGAGACCTAAAAGAAACAAAGGTGAGCTAGGAGAAAAACCAAGGAAGTTAAGGACTCGCAGAAGTCAAGTGAAGACAGTTTTTCAAGGCAAACAGAGATCAACATTTACAAAGTGCTGCCAATAGGTCAGGCAAGATGGTGAACAAAAGCCCAGCGTTGAATATAACAACATGGAGATCGCCACTGCACTTGACAAAAGCAATTTCCAGGAAAAAAGGAAGATGAAAGCCGGGGAGAGGAGAGACTGGGACAGTGAGCATGGATAAGTCTTCCAGAGAATTTGTGGTGAAAGAGAGAACATAAACGGGATGGGAGTGAGGCAGGAGGTAGATGGGCCCCCAGTTAGACATTTACAAGTAGCCTCCTGCTTACGCTTTGAGACGAGGATAACAACAGGATCAGGATAAGCAGTTGGACTTTGTCTCCTGTGGACACTTATAGATAACTGTAATGGCAGGAACAGAGACAGGCTAATCCCTGCTTAGGTAAAATAAGGAGGCCACATATTTCTCCTTCTTATGGTCAAGGAGCCCCCCCCCCACCCCCGCCCAGACTACACACCTTTCTGAGGAACCTTTCTCAGCAGAAGGGGCACTAGCCCATATTATGGCCTGTCAGCCTCCCAGAGACCCTTGCACTGAAATCCATCTCAGCTAAAAGATGCATGTGCATACAGGGTACAGCCTTGAGTCAGACCAGATACAGGAGTGAAGCAAGATGTCTGGCCAGAGGAAAACAAAGACCCAGAAAACCGTCCCTACATGAGCAATCTAAGCCACCACCGTGGCATGCAACTTTCTCTGAGTCCTAGCCAAGTGTCTATCTGCACATACTTTTCTAATAGACACTTTACCTATTTCACTGTTTTCCACCTCTCTGCTAAAATTCTTTTCACAGAAAAGACAAGAGCCAGGGTCCTGCTTCCAGCCACTAGTCCCTGGTGGTCTAATGGTTAGGATTCAGCACTCTCACTTCCTGGGGTCAATTCCCAGACAGGGAACTGAAATCAAGCTCCTAAACACCATGGTCATCCTAGATCAGTAGCAGGATTAAGAGTGTGTGGTCAAGCGAAGGTGTGGGGTTTGTTTTGTGTATTTGTTTTATCTGTTTATTAAGATACGAACTATTACAGCATTTTTCAACTGATGCAAATGACACAGAAAAAGGCAAATGCTATGATGTAGGAGAAAGAGGGGACTCTCACTGGAATAATGTCCTCTGATAGTGGAAAAGGGACAAGATGTAATACACAAGAGAAGGGGGCTCCTTAGATAGTTTACAGCAGCAAAAGGGAAGGCAGAGTATGTGATACAAATTCAGGGACTTCTGGTTGCCAGTCCAGCATGTAAGGAGCTTGGAAGTCATCACTCCTGTCCTCATTGTGGGAAAAGAGCTGAAAAAAACAACTCTTCTTGGGTCGATCAGAGAACTGAGGTCAGAGGGCAAATCACTGTCCCCCAAACTGGGGAGACAGATAGGTAGATACAAAGAATCACAGCTTACCAGAGCAGAACCCAGGAGCAGAAATCACCACCGGAACTCGTAACAGGATTGGAAAACTTAAACTGTAAGTGACAAAATGTTTGTGACTCTGTGTGAACAAGATTGTAAGTTCAAAAACCCCAGAAGGGCTCAAATTTATGGTGCTTCCGTCTTTTATGTGATTTCCCTATAGAAGCCCTATCAGATTCCGTGCTTCTGGCAGTGGGAACGGAAAAGTAACCATTTCAAAATATGCTCAGAACATTCTTTGCTTAACAAGGTTCTTCCTCAAGAGAAACGAGGGAAGGGAAATACCCAACTCCAGCACTTTCTATCTTCCTGACTCACCTAAGAGAGGAAAAAAAAACCGAGAAGCACTTGTGAAGATGACACCCTAAGGACATAGCTCACTAATGACACACCAAACCACAAAACTCCCGGGAGAAAACCTGAGACCAACCCAAACAGCATATTAAAAAGCAGAGACGTTACTTTGCCAACAAAGGTCCGTCTAGTCAAAGCTATGGTTTTTCCAGTGGTCATGTATGGATGTTAGAGTTGGACTATAAAGAAAGCTGAGTGCCGAAGAATTGATGCTTTTGAACTGTGGTGTTGGAGAAGACTCTTGAGAGTCCCTTGGACTGCAAGGAGATCCAACCAGTCCATCCTAAAGGAGATCGGTCCTGGGTATTCATTGGAAGGACTGATGTTGAAGCTGAAACTCCAATACTTTGGCCACCTGATGCGAAGAGCTGATTCATTTGAAAAGACCCTGATGCTGGGGAAAACTGAAGGTGGGAGGAGAAGGGGATGACAGAGGATGAGACGGTTCGATGGCATCATCAACTCAATGGACATGAGTTTGGGTAAACTCCGGGAGTTGGTGATGGACAGGGAGGCTTGGCATGCTGCAGTCCATGGGGTCACAAAGCGTCGGACGTGACTGAGTGACAGAACTGAACTAAGCTGAAACACAGAACTATGGAACACTTCTCCTAACCTCACACCTTACTGCCACATCAGCAGGGCTCCTGGATAAAACAAAGAAATAAAGCAGAAAGAACTAGCCATTTATTCTCATTGAAGAAGAAGGTACTAGGAAAACTCAAAGACACTAGGAAGAACAAAAACAAGGACATCAAAGGACATTTTACCTGTGATGCCTATAACTACAGCACACAGTGAGCACAGCCTACTCCTAGCCAGATAAACATAAAACCTCATGTTAAAGGTAGAGCCACTTCAGTTCTTTGACCCAGTAAATATGCCCAGCTCACAACAAGAAATTACAAGTAATACTAAAAGACAAAAACACATTTGAGGAGACAGAGTAGGCATCAGAACCAAACTCAGACATTGTAGACATTTTGGAACTGCCAACTGGAAGCAAAAAAATACAAATGCACTACATAAGAGCTGTGATTTCAGTTTTATGTGGGGCAAAATTAGGACTATAGCCCAAGAAGCAGCACTTCAGAGAGCTCTAAGAAACTGCTCCAAAGTGGTAAAAAAGAAGGCCAGTACATGTGTGATTTTGGTGAAAGGAGAGTACATACAACCTAGCACATGTTTTTTTTATAAAAGGCTTCTGCAGCCTCGTGAAGATTACTGCTAGTCATAAGGGCAGACATCACCATGAGAGATTTTAGGGCTTTTCTAGATATGAGATGCAAAAAAACTGGGCTCATAAAATCATCTTCTGAAAATGTCTAAGTATCTGAAGACTTGTTCTGCCAGTTTTTTCCAGAGTACAAAGTCTCATGTCTGCTCTCTACTCTGAACTTTCAGGGGGTGTAGAAGGTCAGCAGCTGTGGCAGCTAAGAATTTAATCCTGTAAGAGGTAGATGGCAAGTGCCAATTCATAGGTGACAAAATTATCAGACCAAGGATTTAAAACAACTATGATTAATATGCTAAGGGCTATAATGGGGAAAAGTGGAAAACATGCAAGAAGAGACAGGCAATGTAAAGAGAGAAATGGAACATTAGGAAAGAATCAAAAGAAATGCTGTTTTCTTTTTCTTCTTTTTATTTAGAAATAAAAACACTGTAACATAAATGAAGAATACCTTTAATAGGCTTATCAATGGACTGGAATGGACACAATTAAAGAAAGATCAGTGAGCTTGAACAGGTTAATAGAAACTTCCAAACTTAAAACACAAAGGAAAAAAAAGAATGAAAATGGTAGAAGAACTGTGGGATAATTACAAAAGGTGTTAACACAAGCATAATGGGAATACCAGGAGGAGAAGAAAGAAAGGAACAGATGCAAAGAATTTATTCAAAGTGAGAGAGAGTGAATACATTCTCTTTTAATTCCTTTCATTCTCTCAGGGAAATATGAAGCAAGGTCATCATCTGGGAGTGAGGACAGAAAAGGTTTAGAGATGTGAGTAGAAAGTGAGGCAAGCAGGGGAGGGAGAAGAGGAGAAAGAGAGAGACAGGGAGACAGAGAGAGACTTGAAGAGGACATATCACACATAAATAACCCAGAATCAAAATGGCATTCATGTTGCCAACAAGAAACTAGAACTCTTCAGAGAAACTATTTACAACCTAGAGTTTTCAGCCCAGCCAATCAGAAATCTATCATGAGTAAGTAAAATATCTTTTATGTACTCCTTCTCAGGAACTTTCTAGAATATATGCTCCAGAAAAACAAAGATGTCCAAGAGAAAAATATAGGATCCAGGAAACAGGAGCTCAGTGCTCTGTGACCTAGATGGGGGGGATGGGGGGTGAGGGATGAGAGGGAGGTCCAAGAGGGAATATATATATGCATATACCAATTCGCTTCATTGTATAGCAGAAACTGATGCAACAGTGTAAAGCAGTTATACTCCAATAAAAAAATAAAACACAATATCAGGTTCTGATATATGGATTTGCAGATAATAAAAATCTGTGGAGACTGGGAGCCACAAAAACCAACTTGAACAATTTTATCCAGAGATTCATGTTCAAAACAATGTCAGCCTTTACCATGCTGTCCTTCTAAAAGGATAGCATAATTAAAAGAACATGGACTTGAAGTCAAATAATACTTAATTCAAATCCCAACTCTGCCACTTTATAGCTATGTGATCTTAAAGAAATGACATTGATATTTGTGAGCCTCAGAAAAGTGAGGGGAAACACTTTGAATTAGTATGTGGATACATAAGATATTGCATATACCATAACTGCCAACAGAGTGATAACAGCTACCTTTTTTAGTGCTAACTATGTTCCAGGTGTTTTTCTAAGTGTTTTACTAACCCTCACAACAACCTTATGTGGTAGGGACTATCACCATATCCATTTTTACAGACGAATCTAGAAGGGGAGTTGTCCTCCAGAATCAACCCTCATCATCTTTGGGTAACACAATAATATGTAACATATGTATCAGGCATTCATTACATATCTGAGATTTACCTAGACCCTAGACACAGTCCGGTTTCTACCTCCCCAGTCTACAAAAAGTCTCATGGAATACTTACCAGCTTTAAAAATTAAACAAAGGTCCAAATAGGAAGACAGTTATCTCACTCAGTTCTACCCAAAGGATTAACCTCTTCTTGGCACTTTTTCTATATAAGATTTCTCCTACAACTGCCAGTTTCTCTGGTGTATGCATGCTCAGTCGTGTCTCTTTGAGACCCCGTGGACTGTAGCTCGCTAGGCTCCTCTGTCCATGGGATTTTTCAGGCAAGAATAAGGGAGTGGGTTGCCATTTCCTACCCCAGGGGATCTTCCCGACCCTGGGATCAAACTCAAATCTTCTGCAGCTCCTGCATTTCAGGCATACTCTTTACCACTTGACACTGCATTAATAATAAGCTTCCAGAGACAAGAGTCCTAAAAAATGGGTTTATTTGATCTCCCTCCTCAAAGCTTTGGATTTAAGTGGACTGCTACCTATCAAAATTCTTGTGAACTCAGGCGCTACAAAAGATAGGAGGCCAAGAAGCGATGTCCCTGCCTACAAGTTATTCACAACCCCAGGGGAAAACAAACACTGGAACAATTCATTAATCTCTGCCAAGGATGAGAAGCATAATTACAGGGAAGCAGACAGAGTACTGTAAGAGAAGAGATAAAAGAAAACAGAGGGAAGGTTCTAAACATAAAGGTTATGGAGACAAGAAACCAGTAGCAGGAAGGAGGGACAGTGCAGTAGAACAGGGACGAGGTCCACAAAAATCCACCCTTTGAGGCTGAAATTGTCAAAAGTCTACACATAACAATTAAGATCAGCCACCTGGGGGAAAAAACACTGATCCTGAGAAGTGAACTTAATTCTTATCAAAGATTATAGTCCAACTGCTATACCAGATGCTCAGGATGGAAAACAACTGTCTTTTGCCATCAGGAAGTTTGCGGATAACGAGGGGACACGAGCAAGCACATCACAATACACCGCAGTATGTCGCGTGGAAGAGGCAAGTACCGGATGCTCTGGAGCACGTGGGTGGGCACTCAGCCCAGGCTTCGGGGAAGGGAGAGGTCCTGGGGAGCCTTCTGGACAGGGTGCCAGCTTCCCTTGCATCTTGAAGATGTACAGTTGGCCGTTCACGGGGCCTCAGAGAAAGAGTAGGAGTGTGTTCCACTAAAGGGTGTCCACCAGAAGAGGATCCTAGTTAGATCTGTATTTTAGAAAACTCACCGGCTGCAGTATGAAGGATGAATCAGAGGCATAAAATAGTGCAGACAGGAGAGGTTTTGAGACTGTTGTGGGGACAAGTCATCTGAACTAAGATAGTGTCAGTGGGGATGGAACATACGGATGTGAGTGGTGTTAAAGAATAATAATCAACTCTGAAACTCTATTTAAATAAACATATTAGCTAACACTGTTTACTAAGTGTTTGTTATATGCTGGGCTCCGTTTCAAGTGCTCTCTGGGCAGCAGTGTGTTTTTCATTTACTGCAGCCACACGAAGAGCAGATGGGGACACTGAAATGTCCCTGGGACTCAGCCTAGTCTAAGTCACTGGATCCCGAGTCTAAGTGTATCCCCGCTACCCATATCATCAGGGTTGACCTAAACGCGTGCCTGAAAATGCAGAGAGGGGAACTATGCCACGTCTCGATGCTGCCACGGAGACCTCGTGCCCAGCAGAGGGAAGAAGCCTGGTCAGGAAGCAAGCCCAGCCCTCCTTCCCTCTGGTCAGATTAAGTGGGGCATGCTGGAGTGAGATGATGAGGCAAAGGAAAAGACAGAAGGTTGAGATGAGGGGAAAGAAGAATGACTGTGACGTGATGTGGAGGAGTCAAAGATGAGGTCAAAGAGATGCAGAGATTCCCCTGGATCGGAGAGGACCAAACCTGATAAAGCAAAGACATGAACCACATAGGAAGATGGTCCTGAAATGCTGCTGAATAATAACCTCTAATTTACAGGGCAGGAGGTGAGGGTGATCCCACTTTGGCTAATGGCAGTCATTTCTGCACTATGAATCTATTTTTTTAAATTTTTCTTCCTTTTGGTTGTCCTTTTCCTAAATGACAAATGCATTATTTTGGTGGAGGTAAAATAATCTATACACTAGCTGGAGGTGCAGGAAAGGAAGATTGGGGCAGCTACTGAAGTCAGGGGGAGAAAAGGAAGAAAACTGTCCTGGGAGTGAAGAGCTGACATTACTGAGGTTGAGAAGAGGACAGTGTAATTAAAGGATGTGAGATTCAAGAGGGAGGAAAGGGTGAAGACCCAGATGCATGTTATAAACAAGAACTGTACCGACTCAGCCATGTGCAGCATGGGAGAAAAATCGTGGCAGAGGGCTGTCAAGGATTACAGCACCATTGGGGAAAGATAATTATTTTTGTTTTTGTTAAGTCCCTTTTTTAATGGCAGAAAAGCACATGGGGCTTCCCTTTGGCTCAGATGGTAAAGAATTCACTTGCAAGGCAGGAGACCCGGGTTTGATCCCTGGGTCAGGAAGGTCCCCTGGAGAAGGAAATGGCAACCCACTCCAGTATTCTTGCCTGGGAAATCCATGGACAAAGGAGCCTGGTGGGCTACAGTCCATGGGGTCGCAAAAGAGTCAAGACATGACTTAGTGAAACTTTTCTAATGGCAAAAAAAAACACACAACACTATTATTTGCTATCCTAACCTCTTCAAGCATACAATTCCCCAGTATAAAATATATTTACATTGTTAAGGAACATATTTCTAAAACTTTATCATCTTAAAAGCTAAAACTCTAAAGCTATTAAATACTCATACCCCTGCCCTTGGCAACCACCTTTCCACTTCCTGTTTATATGATTTTTGACTATCTTATATACTTCACGTAAGTGGATTCATATCAGTATGAGTAAAAGAACAGTATTTGTCCTTTTGTGACTGGCTTACTTTGCTCATCATAATGTCCTCAAGGGTCATCCACACTGTAGCATATGACAAGATTTCCTTCCTTTTTAAGGTTGTGTAATATTACATCATAGGTATATACCACATTTTCTCTATCTATTCATCTGTCGATGGACATTTGGGTTACTTCCACCTTTGGGACAATGTAAATAATGTTGCCATGAATATGGGTGTGCAAATGGAGACCAGTTTTTTTTGTAATGCAAAAAAAAAGAGAAAATTCAAAGTTTGTGATACAAAGAAACTTGTTCTCAAAGGAGTGGTTATGAGTGAGAATCTGGACTCAGATGAAAACAGAACAAGATACAAAGAGACATGTCTACCTGTCTCTACTCGGAAGACTGAAATTTGTGCATCAAAATAATAATTCAAAGGCATCATCCTCATCTCCATCATTCAGGCTCAAAATGAAACTGTTTATTGTCTCCTCCAGGCAGTCAGGAGTGATTCTCAAATTTATGAAATCTGGAGGTGGGGGAGGATAATGCAAAGGATAATGCATTTAGTAACAGAACAACTATTAGTATAAGCAGACTTCAAAGTGCTTCAGACAAACCATTACTCATGCTTAAATTGACAATTAAAAACTTAAAAAGGAATCTGTTGGTCTGTGTGCATTAATAACAACTGCATAGGTATTTATTTTAGTTCATTTCTCCAGATCTCTTATTATAAATACCCTAAGCCAGTGAAACAGCTGTTTACTTTCTTTTGATGTTCTGCATACACTAGGAGAATGGTATCCGGCCTACAACAGTGCCTCAAAATAGGAAATCAAAGAACTGCTGTAATGAGATGTAAGGAGCTAACTCCTTCATATGTCGGCTCAGATTTCTCTTGATTCTTTCACTGACTAATTGCCCAAGGATGAAGAGTTAACTTTTTTCCAAGAGCCTCTCTCCATCCTCAGCCTCTGGAACTCGCAGTTGAGCATGTTTGTTGTGTGATACCTTATTGGGGCCATTTTCTCACAATCAATACCACACGCCAGGTCTGTCCTGTTTACTGCCACCTAGGAAAGCAGAAGAGGAACAGAGTTCCCAGTAGAGGCGCATTAGAGAGCCCAGTTACGCCGTCACGTAATGATCTTCTCTGCCTTACAGCCAGTGTTTTCGGTAATTACTAGGTCACGTGTGACCTAGCTCTGTCTAGCTCTTGACTGAATGGCGGACATATTCTAAAGCTGCTAAGGAGTGAACATTTAAACCCTCTGTGGAAATTATGCTTTGGGGAAGTATCTTGACAGAATAGGATAAGTATTCAGCTCTCAAGTGGAAGAAATCCCATTTTACCATCTGCACCAACTTCCACAGACTTCAGTAGAGTGTTCGTGAAGTTTCAAATGGCATTTCCAGTGACCAAAAAGCTGCTGTTTTGGGTTACTGGAGAGATGGGCAAGGTAGAGAGAGAGAAAGAGTCACAGGAGCAATTGTTACGGAGGAGACATCACAGTAGTAGCATATGACAACTTTGGCGCCCTAATTAACAGCAGGCCAACTCTAGAGGAGATGCAATAGCCTCATACAGAGAACAGGAGGTCAGAGATCAAATGATACACTAGCACAGTCCTTAATGTCACAATATCTCAAGAAGCTAAGAACACAAAGAACACATTTACACCTTCAAGCATGTAATTTTCTCTACTGAAAACACCAACATGACCCTATTAATCCAAATCAAACCAACGACTTGTGACATTTTTCTCATGTGAAAGCTTAATATTCAAGCAGGCAACTTAATTTTTGACCCTGAATTCAAAAATTAAGAACTTAACCCTGCAGGGTCCAAGAACTCTGGGTCCTTTGAGGCAGGAAACACAAGGCAGGATGGATGGCGATTCATCAGTCACCGCGCTACATCATGAATTCTCCCAGGGTGGCTGGTCAAACCTTATTTCTCCTGCTAGACTCACTGCCAGGAATAAAGGCCTGTGGACTCAGGAACCGCCCCACGTGCTAGTGCTGATTCAGTTCTCCATCTTTTATTTCTCATAATTCTATATAATTTTGATCTCTCTTTCGGATAAACACTTAATTCCTACTATGTGTTAGAGGGCTCCCAGGTGGCTCAGTGGTACAGAATCCGCCTGCCAATGTAGGAGACGCAGATGCAATAGCTGGGTCGGGAAGATCACCTGGAGTAGAAAATGGCAACCCACTCCAGTATTTTTGCCTGAATGGCATGAGGAGCCTGGTGGGCTACAGTCCACGGGGTCCCAAAAAGTCGTAAGCAACTGAGCATGCATGCACTATGTGTTAGACACTACCTCATTTCTGTAGATGAAATAAATGCTGTGTTTGTTTGTTCAGTCACACATTCTTACTAAGTCTTCCTGGCATGCCTTTGAGACTATGAAGACAAACTTCATAAATCCATTTACATCTCAGTACTCTAGTGCTGAACTCATTAACCGAATGCCCCTACTAAAGAAAATAACTAGTCATACACCATACCAATCACACCATTTGTATGGCAATATCCATAAATATATCAAGAAATGATACACTGTTAACTTTTAATTATCCACATTAATGAAGGGGAACAGTGGCGTGGTTAATCCAAAAAAGTTTACAATCCAATAGTAATTTCTATTAGAATTTGGAATTCATTATGTGACTTTCTTCCCAGAAGATTTGCCTTCTGATTATGTTTTCCATGATAAATATTCAAGTGAGAAACTTAATTTCTATCTTTGAGTTTTACAATTGGTAAGCTTCAGCCTCCATGCCAGGCTTATAAAACTAAGATAAAATGTCTTTCATTAAAGTTTATGACACTACCACAACTTCAGATAATCCCATCCTGAACTTTCCATGAATGATGAGTTATCATGAGATTCCTAATGTCATCCTTTCCCAAGAAATATATGCACAAGGATTCCACTCATAACTTTTGAGCTCTTCTCTCATAATTTTTCTCTCTCTCTCATTCTTTTAACTCATCTTTCTTAGTCTGTTCAGGCTGCTATAACAACATGCCACAGACTGGGTAACAATAAACATCTCTTTCTCACAATTCTGAAGGCTGCTGAGTCCAGGATCAAGGCACCAGCATGGTCACATTTATTTTGATGAGGGCTGTTTTCCTAGTTCATAGCTGGTACCTGCTAGCTGTCCTCACTTGGTGGAAGCGACTAGGGATTTCTGTAGGGTCTCTTTCATAAGGCACTAATTCCATTCAAGAGGGTTCCACCATCATCTCTGGGGGGTTAGGATTTCAACATATGAAATGGCAACCCCCTCCAGTACTCTTGCCTGGAAAACCCCATGGACAGAGGAGCCTGGTGGGCTACAGTCCATAGAGTCGCAAAGAGTTGGGTATGACAGAGCATACATAAAGAATTGTATGAATTTGGAGAGGAGACAAACATTCAGACCATACAATCATCTTGTTTAACTGTGTATTACTCATCCACGTATTGGTTCAAACCTTTGAGTCCCTATATTAGTCAATCATCCCGGTAATAATACTGAGTGACAAACTGCCTCGAAGCCCAACAACTTAGAGCAAGAACACTTATTACTTGCACACAGATCCTCAAGTTAGCTGAAGTCAGATCAAGCCTTAGACCTTGTTCAGTTCTGCTCCTTGCATGCCCCCAGTTGTCCCCAGTTCAGCCAGCAGCTCCAGTGGGGCACAGGAGCACAGGAAGACAAGAAAAACACCCAGGCCCATTAAAACCTCTGTTTACATCATGTCTGCTCACACTCCACTGGCTAAGGAAGCCATGCTGCCAAGTTCAAAGTCAATGAGGCAAAAAAACTGTATAACACTCCCCACTCCAGAAGGAAATGAGGGCAAATTTTTGCTCAAAACACTCCAATCTATCATTTAAAGTGTATTAAACTCTCCAGTAGACTCTGGAAATACCAGGATGAATAAGCCATGACTTCTGTACTCAAGGAACTCGCATTTTAGGGGGGAAAAGTACTAAAAAGACAATAATAAAACTGCTAAGTAAAGACCCATATGTGAAAAGGGGGACAGGATGAAGGAGTCCAGGGCTTCCTGAGTTGAGGGAACCAGCAAAGGCTTTATATCTGAGTGCCTGAGGTGATATTTGAAGATAAATATGAGTTTCCAGGGGAAAAGATAAAGATGCACAAGTACAAGAGTAAATATTCTCTTCGGTAAACGATGGATCACATGTTATGACTAGAACCCAGTATATGTGAGGATAGCTGAGGACAAAATCATTCCTATAAGCTAGTAAGTTCAGGTTATGAAAGCCCTACGGACCATATTGATAAGTTCAGATTCATCCTATTTGGCAATGAGGAGATAGATAGATATCAAACAGAGGAGCAAGAGACATCCCAGACATCATCAGAACTTGATTTTGAAAAGACACCCAGCCGCAGGGTGGAAGAAAGACTGGAGGGATGCTGGGGAGAGGAGAGGTGGGAGGGTCAGCTCAGGGGCTACGGCAGGAGTTCAGGCAGACCAACCACAACCTGAACCAGGACAGCACCAGAAGCAAGAAAGGAGAGAGAGACAAATCGGAAAACATTTTGGATGTAAAATCAGAACCTGATTAGATGAGAGACAGACAGAAGATGAAGGGGGCGGGAATTATTATTTCCCACGCTTATGCAACTAGTGGAGAGGTTAAGCCGTTTCTTCTTTCTGCTTTCCAGAGCACCCTGCAGTATGGCTCCTCCTTTCCACATCCACTCAGGAGACAAAGTCTGCCTCTCAGCCTAATTAAAAGTCCTAGGGCAGCAGAACAGAAGAGGGGTTCAGGCAGAGGAAGAGTCGTTTGATGAGGAAAGATTGCTATATCCCTTTCCATAATCAGTGGAACACAGGTGAGTAGATGGAGCAGGTTCTTTATCGAGTGCCTTTAATCACCTCACTCAAATCAATACCCCTTTGGAGGCACATAAATTAATTCTCCAAACAAACAGCTAATGCCTGTGGAGAGATGCCCACAGTGTTTACACACTCCAGCTCCCCTGTGAAGGGCAGTAATGAAAGAAAGACAGCTATGAACCCAGAGGCAGAACCTGTGCTTAGAAGCACACAGCATCAGAGAACAAAACCTCCTGAACTGACGCCGGTGGACGGTTACCCATAGACGATGCAGCCCTCCTCTGGCCTTAAGCACGCAGATGCTGGAGAGAATGGCTCTGCCATGTCTCTGCTCTGAGCCCTTCCCATCTTTCCACATCCACTAGGTTGGCAAGAGAGGGAGTGAGAAGGGAAGAGCTTAATGTATCTCCTAGAACTCCAAGCTCCCAACACAGCCTCGTGGAAAAGACCAGAGAAGGACTGCACTTCAAGCCTGATTTACCAGCCATGGGACGCTGGACAAGTCTCTTTACCTCCAAGTCCCCATTAATGAAAGTTAATAGCTACTTTTCTGATTATAGTGATGCTGGGATAAGGTGATCCCACAGGTCTACACCCTCAGGTACGCTGAAAAGTGTTAGAATATTTTCTCCCTTGTCTCATATATTCCTTTGCTAAACTGGGGCTGATTTACTTAAAGAATTGTCACACAAGGTTGCTTACAAAACCTCCCCAAGTAGAAATTGTGCAGACAACATGTGGCTCGTATAATGCAAACTAGCTTAATATTGTTTCCCATCTTCAATCTTTCTCCTGCCACTTCCTCTGCTGGGAAGAGCCAGAACAAAATTCTAAAGATCAGCCATGTGTGCTTAGAGCAAGGCCAAGGGTTAATGCAAGCCTTTCTAAATGATCCTAGTTGTTGGGCGAAATAATGGTAGCCATTATCAGTATTAATAATAAAGGCTATTCCACCAATCTGGTGTGTGTGTGTCTTGCTTAACTATGAGGCAAAGAGGTCAAGGCATGAAGGATGAGACTGGATTTCTTTTTTCAGAGTGACCTCAGGGCAATTTCTAAGAGATTCAACCAACACAGGAAATAGGCACACAGCTTCTTCCTGCTTCAGGACCCTTCCTCCAGATCTGACATCATTTCTGCAGCCTACAGGAATCCCCCGGATTGAGAATTAATATGCAAATCCCTAATTACATGGCCAAGAATTTTACAGGTCTCACTGGGAGTGGTAAACGATTTCTTAGGTCTCTGCCTTCCTCAAGAGAGGACTCTGGGAACCTCAACTTTAGGACTGTCACTGAAACCATTAGTATCACTAAATTAGCCAGCCCTCAGAATTAGCCCAGAGAAAGTGTGTATTGATCTGACTTAGCGATGTGAGAACAGCTGCAGTCACTTTATGATTAACCTTTTCAGAGTCTTCTTAGGCTACTCATAATTCTTAGCCAACAGAAAGATGACTGAGAAATCACTACAACGTCTCTAGAACCAGAGTCTTTGTGCCATTATTTCCCTCAAAATAAGCAAATTACTTGTACCTTCAACCTGTAAACCTCGTTTAGGTTATTCAAGGCAAAGAAATGGAGACACAGAAATGTAAAATAATGATCCCTAGCCTTCAGGCAACTCAGTATTTAATAGATAAAATCACTATCCTTTCCATATCATGCTGAAGTTAACAAAATGCTTTTTATATCATTTCATTAAAATGTTCACCATTATGAGAGCCTTATCCCTAATTTATACATTAAGACAAAGACAAGTAACACAACGGCCAAGAGTCTCACAGTATTAAGAACCTAAATGAAGGAACAATTAGTTCTATAAAGATAGAGTGAAAATATGAGAGATCAGGAAAACCTACGAGCATGATGAGGTTCTGGGTGTTGCAGGGCCAGCAAAAGTTGGATGGATCATCTAAGTAATGTATAAAATGTCTACTATGAACCAAGCATTCTGCTGGAGACTGAGACAGACAAACCCAAGGCAGATGCCATCCCTGCCCTCCAGCAACCTACACTCCAGTAAAGACATGTCTCAAAGACAAGGTCACCTCAAACTCCACCTGTGATATGGGGGTAAAGCACAGCTTAAATCCCCAGTGGGCACTGTACGCCTCCACCTAGCCACCAGCTCTTCCCCATCCACTAAACACATTAGTCACCAAAAAGGAAGGGCCAACAAGTCACCTGAAACTTATTACCATCAGCCTCGATCTGAAATCTAGGTTGGTGAAAAGAAAGGAAGGCAGAAAGGTGGCCCACACCCCGGGGGTCAGGAACCATCCACAGCAACTATGTGCCTAGGCAGCCCTGGGCTCCAGGGGTCACGGGCTAAAAGAGAAGACAGCAGAAGAATCATCTTAGAGACAGGCACTTGTAGCCAGTATTTATGGATCTGCCCAAGATTGCAGCCTTGTTCTGGATACATCAAGGAGGCCCTGAGATGTGCCGGTTTGGGGCAAGGGGAATGATAAACAGAGGCAGTGCAGAGCACATATTGGAGAGCCAAACTTTCACTGGTTTGGAACTCATCTCCAATGAGGGTTTGGATGACCTTGGACAAGTTATTTCATCTCTTATGACTAAGTTTTCTCTTCTGTAAAATGAGTATGCTTAACAATACTGCCTACTCCAGAGTGCTGTTAAAGATGAAAAGACTTCTTTTCATTTAAAAATGCCAATCTCTTAAAATAATGCCTGGGACAAAATAAGCAACATTTAAGTGTCAGATGCTCTCATATGTCTAGGCTGAGGGTTAGAGGGACTCAATCACTCTGACCTGCTTCTAAAGCATGTCATATAATCAATTAAATTCCTTATATTTGACTTTTCAAATAATTACTTCCAATACACAATTCAAATGATCACTCCAAAGCCAGTTATTCCTCCTTCAAGCCTGCTAAAGCCTAACACCTTAGGAAATATTACAGCTTCCTGGTAGGCATGATAATTTTTTAGCAGTATTGTCTGATATTGACTCATGATTTGCTCTGAAACCTTCCATGACCATATGCACACAGACACACACATTTACACACACACACACCCCAATATAGTGTAAGGTCTTTTGTGTCTGATAAACCCAGGTTCAAATCCCCTACCATTTATAAGTGTGCAATAATGGGCAAATTGTTGAATTTGCTAGCCTCAGTCTCCTCACCTTAAAATGGAGGCAATAAAACCCATCTTAAATAAAATGAGTTCCTGTCTATCAGTATGTAGTCAGGGCCTGTCACAAGGAAACATTCTATAAATGGCAGCTAAAAAGCAGCCACAGAGCATTACTCATCTGGAAAAGGGCCTCACAGAAATGATGCAATTTTTCTTTACAATGAGGTTATCGATTCCCTTTAAGGAGACTCTCAGCAGGATAAATGGCCCTTCATTATTTCTGTGGCAGACTCCTGGCATTTGGGGGTTCCAAACAAATCTTATTTACCACATCTGTGAGTCGCAAAGGTCGATAGACATTTCTTTGTAATGACAGAAAATTATCGCATCGATAAAAATTGACCATTGTTCACATACAGAATTTCTCCAAAGAGCGCTGTCTGGGGTCTTATGGAATGCAGATGGCAAGGTTGATTAGGATCTACCATCTTTATCCAGAGGATCCTTAAGGGCAAACCAAGCCAGGCACAGTCACAAAATAAACCAGAGTGTCAGTTCAGTTCAGTTCAGTCTCTCAGTCATGTCCGACTCTGCAACACCATGAACCACAGCACGCCAGGCCTCAGTGTCCATCACCAACTGCCAGAGTCTACCCAAACCCATGTCCAATGAGTTGGTGATGCCATCCAACCATCTCATCCTCTGTTGTTCCCATCTCCTCCTGCCTTCAATCTCTCCCAGCATTAGGGTCTTTTTCAATGAGTCAGCTCTTCGCATCAGGTGGCCAAAATATTGCAGTTTCAGCTTCAGCATCAGTCCTTCCAATGAACACCCAGGACTGATCTCCTTTAGGATGGACTGGTTGGATCTCCTTGCAGTCCAAGGGACTCTCAAGAGTCTTCTCCACCACCACAGTTCAAAAGCATCAATTCTTTGGTGCTCAGCTTTCTTTATAGTCCAATTCTCACACCCATACATAAGCACTGGAAAAACCACAGCCTTGACTAGACAGACCTTTGTTGACAAAGTAAAGTCTCTGCTATATAATATGCTATCTAGGTTGGTCATAACTTTCCTTCCAAGGAGTAAGTCTTTTAACCACAACTACCATCTGCAGTAATCTTGGAGCCCCAAAAAATAAAGTCAGCCACTGTTTCTACTGTTTCCCCATCTATTTGCCATGAATTGATGGGACTGGATGCCATGATCTTAGTTTTCTGAATGTTGAGCTTTAAGTCAACTTTCTCACTTTCACTTTCATCAAGAGACTCCTTAGTTCTTTTTCACTTTTTTCCATAAGGGTGGTGTCATCTGCATACCTGAGATTATTGACATTTCTCCCAGCAATCTTGATTCCAGCTTGTGCTTCATCCAACCCAGCATTTCTCATGATGTACTCCACATATAAGTTATTAAGCAGGGTGACAACATACAGCCTTGACGTACTCCTTTTCCTATTTGGAACCAGTCTGTTGTTCTTTGTCCAATTCTAACTGTTGCTTCCTGACCTGCATACAGGTTTCTTAAGAGGCAGGTCAAGTGGTCTGGTATTCCCATCTCTTTCAGAATTTTCCACAGTTTATTGTGATCCACACTGTCAAAGGCTTTAGCACAGTCAATGTGTAGAAAAGAACAAATGATTCCCTGCCTCTACAAAGTCAGCAACCCTCAACACTGCTTCTGCAGGGATGCCTTAAGATCCATACTTAATTATGTCACTTCCTCTTTGAGATCCTTCAATGGCACCCCACTTCCCATAAGCTAAAATCCACCCTAACCCCCCCTCCCTCACTATACTTCTTCAGCCTCATCTTTTGCCATTCTCCCCAAATATACCCACAACCTATACTCTAGTCCCACCAATTCTCACTGTCAACTCATCAAATCCCTCCTTAGACTCATGGAAGTTTATATGCCACCTCTTTGAGTCAATAACGTTATTGCCAGCCATTCTTACTGCAATTCAACAGACTCTGTGATGATTTATTATTTTGCTCACCTTTCAGTCATGCCAGATCAACAAACCAGAAAAAGACTCTTACAGTGCCCAGTGCTTCCATGTCCTGTTTTAAGTCATAACCAATTCCCCATCAACTCTGATACAGGGCTTATTATTTAACTTTACTAGAACAACACCCAAAAAAGATGTCCCTTTCATTACAGAGGACTGGAACACAAAAGTAGGAAGTCAAGAGATACCTGGAGTAACAGGCAAATTTGGCCTTGGAGTACAAAATGAAGCAGGGCAAAGGCTAACAGAGTTTTGCAAAGAGAATGCCTGGTCATAGAAAACACCCTCTTCCAAAAACACAAGAGAAGATTCTACACATGGACATCACCAGATGGTCAATACCAAAATCAGATTGATTATATTCTTTGTGGCCAAAGATGGAGAAGATCTATACAGTCATCAAAAACAAGACTGGGAGTTCACTGTGGCTCAGATCATGAACTCCTTATTGCCAAATTCAGACTTAAATTGAGGAAAGTAGGGAAAACCACTAGACCATTCAGGTATGATCTAAGTCAAATCCCTTATGATTATACAGTGGAAGTGAGAAATGGATGAAAGGGATTACATCTGATAGACAGAGAGCCTGAAGAACTATTGGTGGAGGTTCATGACATTGTACAGGAGGCAGTGATCAAGACCATCCCAAGAAAAAGAAATGCAAAAAGGTAAAATGGTTGTCTGAGGAGTCCTTACAAATAGCTGAAAAAAAGAAGAGAAGCAAAAGGCAAAGGAGAAAAGGAAAGATATACCCATCTGAATGCACAGTTCCAAAGAATAGCAAGGAGAGATAAGAAAGCCTTCCTCAGTGATCAATGCAAAGAAATAGAGGAAAACAATAGAATGGGATAGACTAGAGACCTCTTCAAGAAAATGAGAGATACCAAGGGAACATTTCATGTAAAGATGGGCTCAATAAAGGATAGAAATGGTATGGACCTAACAGAAGCAGAAAATATTAACAAGAGATGGCAAGAACACACAGAAGAATTATACAAAAAAGGTCTTCATGACCCAGATATCCACAATGGTGTGATCACTCACCTATAGCCAGACATCCTGGAATGCGAAGTCAAGTGGGCCTTAGGAAGCATCACTACAAACAAAGCTAATGTAGGTGATGGAATTCCAGCTGAGCTATTTCAGATCCTAAAAGATGATGCTGTGAAAGTGAGGCACTCAATATGTCAGCAAATTTGTAAAAACTAGAAGTGGTCACAGTACTGGAAAAGGTCAGTTTTCATTCCAATCCCAAAGAAAGGCAATGCTAAAGAATGATCAAACTACTGCACAATTGCACTCATCTCACACGCTAGTAAAGTAATGCTCAAAATTCTCCAAGTCAGGCTTCAACAGTACGTGAACTATGAACTTCCAGATGTTCAAGCTGGATTTAGAAAAGGCAGAGGAACCAGAGATCAAATTGCCAACATCTGTTGGATCATCAAAAAAGCAAGAGAGTTCCCGAAAAACATCTACTTCTGCTTTATTGACTATGCCAAAGCCTTTGACTGTGTGCATCACAACAAACTGAGGAACATTCTTCAAGAGATGGGAATACCAGACCACCTGACCTGCCTCCTTAGAAAGCTATATGCAGGTCAAGAAGCAACATTTAGAACTGGACATGGAACAATGGACTGGTTCCAAATCGGGAAAGGAGTACATCAAGGCTGTATATTGTCACCTCTCTTATTTAATTTATATGCAGAATATATCAAGTGAAATGCTGGGCTGGATGAAGCACAAGTTGGAATCAAGACTGCCAGGAGAAATATCAATAACCTCAGATACGCAGATGACTCCACTCTTATGCAGATAGAAAAGAGGAACTAAAGAGCCTCTTGATGAAAGTGAAAGATAGAGTGAAAAGCTGGCTTAAAATTCAAGATTTAAAGATCATGGCATCCAGTTCCATCACTCCATGGCAAATAGATGGAGAAGCAATGGAAACAGTGACAGACTTTATTTTCTTGAGTTCCAAAATCACTGCAGATGGTGACTGCAGCCTTGAAATTAAAAGACACTTGCTCCTTGGAAGAAAAGCTATGACCAACGTAGACAGCATATTAAAAAGTAGAGATATTACTTTGCCGACAAATGTCCATCTAGTCAAAGGTATGGTTTTTTCCAGTAGTCATGTATGGATGTGAGAGTTGGACTATAAAGAAAGCTGAGCACAGAAGAATTGATGCTTTAGAACTGTTGTGTTGAAGAGGACTCTTGAAAGTCCCTTGAACTGCAAGGAGATCACACCAGTCAATCCTAAAGGAAATCAGTCCTGAATATGGAAGGACTGATGCTGAAGCTGAAACTCTAATACTTTGGCCACCTGATGTGAAGAACTGACTCATTTGAAAGGACCCTGATGCTGGGACAGATTGAGGGTGGTAGGAAAAGGGGACGACAGAGGATGAGATGGTTGGATGGCATCACCAACTCAATGGACATGACTTTGAATGAGCTCCAGGAGTTAGTGATGGACAGGGAAGCCTGGTGTGCTGCAGTCCATGAGGTCGCAAAGAGTCGGACATGACTGAGCAACTGAACTGAGAACATCAAGCTCTGCATTTGAGAATGTCTGCAGTGTCTGAGCTCAGTCATCCAAATTGCCCTTATATTTCAGCTCACTCTGAAAGCAGCACACCAACCAAGGGCTGCTAAGCACAAGCAGAATCCTAATCGAGAAGAAAGGAATGATCTGGTTGGTCAGCGCTAGTATCGTAAGAAGAGATCCCTCTGGCTCTAAGGTTTTTGTGTTGCATCATTTCTTGGCATATCAGAGAGGCAACCTGGGACAGTGTTAGCAGTGTGAGCTCAGAAGACAAACTTTCTGGGTGTGAGTCCAGCTCTGCCACTTAGGAGACATGTGACCTGGGGCATGTTATTTCATTTCTTTGTGCCTCAATTTCTTCCTTTGTAAAATGGGTATAATAATAGGTCCCAACTTGTAAAGTTGTTGAGAAGATTAATAGGGTCAACAGTTGTAGATACACACACAGAGAAGAGAGCCTGGCACATCATAAACACTGTATAAATGTGTGTCAAGTAAAATAAATACAATATTGCATGGTTATATTGCTAATGGCAGCAAATGTTTCATGACAGCTATCAAAAGCTGAAATCTGGGAGGTTTCTTTTTAGGATAACAAAACAGATAATTTTATCAAGTGCCCAAAAAGTCCAATTTTTTTTTTTTACTAGAAATGGAAATTGATACCACTAACCTTCAACAAAGGTCAGAAATCTTCATTTTCTCAGGAAGAAAAACTTACACAAAAGCTAACAGTTATAAAGTGTCAAAACACTGGCATAAAAATACCTTGCTTTATCCAGTAACCCGCCACTCCTCTGAGACCCAAGTTTCAACAGGAAAGATTAACACCACCATGGAGCACCTTTGATAATTGGGTCTTAAATGCCTCTTTCATCCTAAAAGAACTGTTATTTATATGAGAACTGCTGACCACCACCAACAGTGGGAAGAAAAAAAACAAAAACAGCGAAACTAAACAAAATTATCACAGAATGACAATTTTTAAAGAGCTACATATCGGAATAAGGGAAAGGAGGCTACCCTTGCTACTACTAAGTCTACAACCAAGTCTGCTGCAGCTTATAAGATATGCACAAGGCCAAAGAGCTCCCAGTCTCACCTAGGATTTGCTGAATACTGGAGCAGCTGACAGTTCACCTGGAATGATGCCAGAAGAGTCTGCAAAGCTTCCTGGTTTGAAATCTGTTGTCCCAACACCTATTGCCTGTGAGAAGTTGGGTAACATATTTGTTTTCTTTGAGTCTCAATTTTCTCAACAGAAAAAAAAATATGAAAATGATACCTTACTGAGCTGGATTGGTTGACACAGACTACAGACTTTTATATGGTGCCTGGTACACCAAGGCACCCAATTCTCTAGCACTCCTCTTCAAGTCAACGTAAGTATTAAGTCTTTTCCAGAATCTAGGGAAGGAACTTAGATCAGTTGTGTGATCTTTATCACCACGTGGAAAGTATATATGCAATATCCTCAAGTTTTTCCCACACATCCTCAAGTTTTTCCCAACCCACACTGGGAAAGGTTCTTGTTGCAAGTGGTAAAAACTGACAGTTAAGAAACTGATACTTTTATATAGTTAGGTAAAGAAATTTATGGAAAGGGTCAATTAAGGTTCTAAGGTCCAGGCCTGAAAACCAGGCAGGAACCACGTCTGCTACAGACTTGACAGCAGGACTCCCAGGCAAGAATTACAGAATGGGCACAAGTCCGTGTGTAGGACACACCTGCTACCACAATGAATCTGGTCTTTGAATCAAGTCCCTCCCTCAAAGCTCAGTGTCCCTAGATCTCATAGCGCCTGGAGCACAACATGCCTGCCCCTGACAAAGAGGACATGTATGGAGGAAGGCTCTGACTTGCTTTGCTTCCAAAGGAAAAGGGGAGAGGCAGTGTCAGAAATAACCCTACTACACAAACCAGGAGTTCTTCAGAAAGGAGATGGAGATACTAACAGGAAGAAAGGGTTATGTGCTGGACAAGCAAAAAGGACATTCACACATATTGAGGAAAAAGGAAGATAAATGACCTGTATCATTCTCCCCAGTTTCCAAACGGGCTCCAATGTGCCTCCATCCATTCATTCAATAAATATATATTGACTATTTACAATTTCCATTTACTGAGGAGACAGTGGTCAAAGGCTCATGGATAATCCCTGCCTTCAAAAAGATAAATAAAAACAAATATCACAGTATGTGATACCTGCAAGTAAGCATATGTCAGGGAACCTAATTCAGTCTTGAAAGAGCGATGGGCAAGATAATCTTAAATCTGAAACACAGAGTTAAAAATAAATCTACCTTTTTGCCCAACCTCTAAACTTCCGCATCTACCTCTTGATTCCTTTAGATGGCTGCTATCAAGTCTATCCTTTAAGAGTCTGGTCTAATTTAACCCCAGACATCCCTACCACTCCCCTAACCCAAATCAACAAGAATTAAACTAGCTGGCTTCACTGTAACAAAGGAAGTGACCAGGTCCAGTCCACAGCTAAATTCTGGAGCCAGCCATCTGTGGCTCTTCTCCACTTCTTTTTCTGTCTTTGCTACAACCTCTCACATCCTAACAACCTTTCTACTAGATACCCTAAAATCCAAAACTCTCACTATATTTGCACCCACACCTGAGATGATCCAAAAGTTCACTGTGGGTACTCAGAAATAAAAACATGAAAGTAAAAAAGCAACACTGGTTTATGAAATTTTTATTATACTTCATAGGGAAGGTTGCTGCTGCTGCTGCTAAGTCACTTCAGTCATGTCCGACTCCGTGCGACCCCATAGACGGCAGCCCACCAGGCTCCCCCGTCCCTGGGATTCTCCAGGCAAGAACACTGGAGTGGGTCGCCATTTCCTTCTCCAGTGCAGGAAGGTGAAAAGTGAAAGTGAAGTCACTCAGTCGTGTCTGACTCTTAGGGACCCCATGGACTGCAGCCTACCAGGCTCCTCCATCCATGGGATATTTCAGGCAAGAGTACTGGAGTGGGGTGCCATTGCCTTCTCTGATAGGGAAGGTTAGCCTCCTCCTAATCAGAAATTTACAAATAAGTAACAAGAGCATCATCCAAATTCAGGCACCCACATGGAGCATCCTGCTAGATTTCTTCTACTCACCTCTCCTGATCTACTCTCTACCTTTCTCTTCCCTATCCTATCCATGTAGCAGCAAAAAGCAAACAAAAACAAGACAACTTTTCTACATGGCCAATTAATGCCTAAAGAGTTAAATGATAGTATAAATGTATCACTTGAATACATTCTGCACCTTAAATTTACACAGTGTTATAGTGATGGTAGTGGTTTAGATGCTAAGTTGTGTCCAACTGTTCTGCGACCCCATGGACTGTAGCCTGCCAGGCTCCTCTGTCGAAGGGATTTCCCAGGCAAAATACTGGAGTGGGTTTTCTTTTCCTCCTCCAGGGGATCTTCCTGACCTAGGACTCCAACCCGCTTCTCCCGCATTGCAGGCAGATTCTTTACCACTGAGCCACCAGAGGTCCCCTACACACGTTATAAGTCAATTACATCTCAATTTTTTAAAGATTTAAATATTAGAAATTGGCTCCCTTTAACACATGAGTTTTGTCCCCTATTTTAAAAGTGCATGTATTTGCTCTCTACGCCTGCATAACAAATTATCCCTAAAACTTAGAGGCTAAGACAACACATATTTATTATCCCAGAGTTTATACAGATCAGAAATCTGGACGCAGCACAGCTTGTCCTCCACTTCAGAGTCTCTCATAGGCTATAATCAGTGCCTACTGAGCTGTGATAATCTCAAGGTTCAACTAGAGAAGGATCTGCTTTCAAAATCACTCACATGGATTCAGTTCCTCAAGGACTGTTGGCCAGAGGCCACCCTCAATTCCTTGCCATGTGGTTTTCTCCAACATGGCAGTTTGCTTCACTGAAGCAGGCAAGAGGAAAGGCAATAGAGAGCCTGCCAACAAGATGAAAGCCACAATCTTCTGCAACCTAATCACAGAAATGACATCTCGTCATCAGATTCTATGGCCTGAAACAAGTCACTGTATCCAGCCCACAGTTAAGAAAAGGAGAGTAAAGAAGGAAATGAGAACCAGGAGGTGGGGATCACTGGAGGTCATCTTAGAAATCTGCTTAACACAACACAAATTAGCAAAAAGAAAAAGACTCTTCACAGGTTCAGTGGAATCTGTGGAGCTCATGCAGAAATGAAGTTTGAGGCCTTTGGATGACTTGGTTGGCAAATGAGGATAAAGTGGAACCTCAGTAAAGTGCTAGGGGCATGGAAGCTGCATTTTGTCAAATCCAGTATCACCCAGAATACTGAAGGAAAGGCATTCAGAACCTCAAAACCACAGAGGAATGAGGGAACCAGCATGTCCCCCATCCTCACTCTACTGCTGCGTACATGCACGCTAAGTCGCTTCAGTCATGTCTGATTCTGTACGACCCTATGGACGGTAGCCCACCAGGCTCCTCTGTCCACGGGATTCTCCAGGCAAGAATACTGGAGTGGGCTCCTGTGCCCTCCTCCAGGGGATCTTCCTAATCCTGGGGTCAAACTCACGCCTCCTGCATCTCCTGCACTGCAGGCAAATTCTTTACCACCAGTGCCACCTGGGAAGCCCCACTTCACTGTTACAAGCTGGATGTTATTATGTGTTCTGATGTCACATAGCTAGTTAATAACTGTTCTAATCAACACAGACATCAGAATCAGGCAGAAATGGGCTAAAGTCTGACCGGGGTGTACCATCACTTATTTGCCATACGGCTATTTGAAAGTAACCTGTTTGTGTTTTTACTGCTGTATCCTGACTGCCCAGCAGGTACTTAGTAAATGTTCTAAGGAATGAATCAACCTCAGTTCGCTCTGTAAGATGGGCTTAATAATGGCACCCACTCTAATGCTGCAGCGAGGATTACATAAAATAATCCAAACACTTAGCATAGTGCCCAACTCCTGGTAGGGGGTCAAAAAATGATAGTTTTTATTATTAAGTTACTTGTCCCACTCCAATCTTAACCTCAAACACCACCTCCAGTCAAAACACAATGTTACCTTCACAATACCATAAACCTCCTGCTTGTCCACCTTGCCCAGTCTCCTCCTGGTGAAACCCTCACATCAAGGGTTAATTTCCAGTTCACTGAAGCAGATATTGTCTACTCCAGAAAAAACTCTTTCACAGGATTCTGCACAGACACTGCACAGTCTCCAAATCCTCTGCTCCAGGAAAAACGGGCCCTACCCATTCCCATAAGGACACTTTATGGTTCCCCCTCTTCCACACCAGAAGAACTAGACTCCACTCCTTCCCATATACACAGCACGGGGCTCCCACATCCTCTGTACCAGGAAGACTGGACTCTACCTTTTCTTTCATGGGCATCACCTGATTCCACATTCTCTGCTCCAGGACACAGGACCCCACATCTTCCCCAAGAACACTGTATGGTGCTATTCTCTGTACCAGAAAACAGTCCCTCCTTCCGGCATGGACACTACATGGTTCCTGTATCCTCAGCTCTAGGAAAACTAGACACCATCTTTCTGTACATGCTGCTATATGGTTCCTACACTTGCATCATTGCAGACATGTGTCCTTGTTTGGTTATATAGAGACAAACCAACCCGGATTCAACTCTTAGGAAGTCCTTTATCATCTCTGAGCTTTGCCAAGAGCTGCACAGTGTAATTCTTAGCAAATGACCCAACGAAACAGTGAACAATTAGAGTGTCCTTGGAGGAAGCCAGCAGAGACGGCTGCCCGGCTCCACTGTACCCTGCCACGGGCTGGACAGGAGCTTAACCTCCAGAATAACACAGCCATCTTTTTGCTTTATTTGGCCTTATTGTTTCTCCATTTGGGAGCCAAATTATAGCCTCATAAAACAGCAGGAGTGCCAGAGAAATTGCTTAAATACAGTAACTATTAAAACCTCAAACTGCTGTGCTAATTAAACTGCCTTATTGCAACAAATTTTGTAATACAAGGCAAGTAAAAATGCCAGTCTCTCTCTTTGTCAAGAGCAAATAAACCCTTCTAGTTTTGCTCACACTTGACTCCAAGGCAGACTGCAGCCCAGGGAGAGCATGTACTCTCAGATCAGCTGGCTGGACTTCCCTCTACTCCAGGGAGGCTTCTACTCAGTCCATGGTGGTTACTCAGGGCTGGTGGATGACAACAGGAAACAACTGCCGCTGAGTAAGGGTTGGTTGCTGGCTGCATCCAAGAGTTCAACAGAGAAGCTCAGAGGGCTTTGTGCAAACGAGTCAGCAGTAACTGAGCACCCGGAGTCTGCACGTGATATACTAAGTTAGTAAGCCCCCTGACATCAAGTCCTTGCATAAGAGAGAAAGACTGCCCGCATGAAAAGGGTACACAATGTAATTCTTAGGTCAGGAAGGTTAATGATGCAGATTCTGGAGCCAGATTGCCTGACAGGCACTCTCATCTACCACTTACTCGCTGAATGCCCTTGAATTAGTACTTAACCTCTCTATGTCTCATATGTAAGACAAGGCTAATACTAGTAAGTATTTAAGAAGGTTGGATGAGAATTAAATAAGTTAATATAGGAGAACAGTTTAACATGGGGTCTAGCATGTCTACTTATTTACACTAAATTTGAGGAGTATTATTACAGTTACTATCAGTGATCAAAATACTGATCAGGAAATCAGAATTCCAGTCTCAGCTCTTCTTCTTATCCGAAGCCGTTCTGGTCTGTGTCTTTAAATTTATTAATTTGTAAACTAGAGGAATAAGAAGGAAGACTTGAATTTTCTCTAAATCTCCTTCCAGCACTAAAATATTATGACCAATTAGAGTTGTACTCAGTGAAGCATGATATATTCAAGCACAGTATGGTATGGTACAGGACACCAAGGAGAAGATATTAATTCAAGTGTCTACCTCATGGGTGCCAGGCATTGTGCTAGGCACTGATTATTTGCCTGGGTCAGTAAAAGAAGGGCAGTGGGTTGAGTCTATGTACATTAAAACATAAACCCTGGTGGGAGGGATGTTCAAGTGGGAGGGAACACAGGTAAATCTATGGCCGATTCATATTGATGTTTGGTAGAAGACAATACATAAAGCAGTTATCTTTCAATTAAAAATAGATAATTTAAAAAAAAAAAAAAACCATAAGCCCCTGGCTGTATGAACCTGGCTGTCTTCCCTATGCCTTTCACTGACTCTCAAAGTCCAGAAAACATACACAATACACCCATCAGAGTCATAGGAGAGAGGCTGCATATCCAATAAGGTAATTCAACAAGGGTTCACTAAAAGGACTATTTACAAAGGGCAGGGCAGTGCGTACAGGGAAACTAAAGAGGCCACTCTTAAATACTCCTGGGATTTGGGTTTTAGTCAGGTATGGTGACCAGGGGATCATTGCCAATGAAAAGATTGTTACTCAGAGTTCCCAAGGGGAAGGGGCCTGCTGCAACATGGAGGTCACATGGGGAAGCCCCAGGGCCAGTCAGGAGGCAGAAGGAGCAGAAAGAAAATGTGGGTGAGAGCCTTCATTGTGATTTCCTCAAGAGAGAACACGCAAGGCAGGGTAAGCAGGTTCGGCAGATTCAGAATTGACTGGTTTGAATAATCTGAATGGCCTCTCACTACAGAAGTGGGTCCTAGCTGTCTGGCTCCTGGTGCTGGGGTGATTTGGGGTAAGAAGGGTAGGGTCTCTCA
The DNA here is from genome assembly GCF_910594005.1 of Cervus elaphus. Lineage (NCBI taxonomy): Eukaryota > Metazoa > Chordata > Mammalia > Artiodactyla > Cervidae > Cervus > Cervus elaphus. The sequence continues at coordinate 85,972,443 of NC_057815.1, forward strand.
CTGTAGGAGTTCTATGGTATAAAAGAAGGCAGTGAGGGTAAGGACTCCTTACCTGGTTGGTTGGTTGACTTATCAAAGACGTGCTCCAGGCAAGTCCAAGAATTATCTCAAAGAATGTGCTGATTCTGAGACGGGCAATCTCATCCCCTCCTTGGATTCACTAGGCTCAAATATGTTAAAACATCATAAATACAGTAAATAAGAAACATGATTAATACACACCTGTTGACCTGAAGGGACAAGAAAGGAAGTGGTTACCAGAACCCTGAAAACAGAGAATAACATGGAGAGGGACACCCTGAAAAGACCTGTAACCCAGTCAAAGGATCAGTCAATCCATGGTGACTGAGCACAGAAAGTCACAGGAAGAGAAATAAATACCTAGTCCCGCTTCTCCTTTCCTCTGACTTCTTGTCAGGGCTCCGCCTCAGCCAAATCCAGCTAAAAGCCAGAAGGCAAGGGAGACCGTTGACATGGTCCATACTGGTCTGCCCGCCACAGACAGCAGGATGGAGAAGAGTGGGGAGTGGAACTGGAGGGGCAAAGAGAAGACTTCAGCACATACACGCAAAACACATCCAAATCAGGAGTGGAACCACACCAGAAAAAAACTGAGAATGGCTTGCGATTCAGGAAGAACCTGCAAATGGCCTACCCGAAACACCTGGATTGAAGACTGCCTAAGGTAAAGCAACCCAAGATGAAAGGGGACGTTTATTTCTTCGTTCCAGCCCTTAGCCTCTTCTTTCGTCTCAACAGAAAACGTGGAGAACTGTGGGGAGAGGCAGACATGATTTCATCCATCTCTCGACAGGACTCTTCCGTGAGCGCACCCTTCGGGCACTTGAGGCTATTTAAAAGCCTGCTGTGAGACTGCTGGCCTCACCTCTGCTGCCAGGAAACCTGCTGCAGACTCTTGTGCCTCAGCAACCACATCCCTGCTGTCCCCAGATGATCCAGGAGGAAGCAATGAGCCAGAGCCGACGCCTATGCTTGGAGCAGGATGAGCACCTACCAGCACAAGAAGTATAAAGCCCAGCTCTGACCCTTAAGGAGTGTTAGAAGTGGCCTAGATTGGGCTTCCCTGGTGGCTCAGACGGTAAAGAATCTGCCTGCCAATGTGGGAGACCTGGTTCAGTCCCTGGGTCAGGAAGATCCCCTGGAGAGGGGAATGACAACCCACCCCACTATTCTTGCCTGGAGAATTCCACGGACAGAGGAGCCTGGTGGGCTACTGTCCAGGGAGTTGCAAAGAGTCGGACATGCCTGAGCGACTAACGCACACAGTATAGAAGATAAGAGCTTCAGCTCTATGGGCAGACTCGAGTTTGAACCCAAAACTCACCACCTATCATCAAATCATTTAACTTCACCCAACCTCAGGCCTTCTTCTACAAAGTGGACAGGAGTAACACCTACAATACTGACAGAGTGCCCAGCCTGGGCCAGGGGGTGCTCGTAACAGAGCAGTGAATGAAATAGTTTCCTTCTCTTTGGAACTTAGGCTCTAAGAGAGTATATAGACAATAAATACATAAATTAACAAATGTGTCCTAGATTGTCAGGGAGTGATAAGTATAGAAAAGAAAGATAGAGTAGATTTATAGAATGAAGAGTGGCAAGGTGTGCCGTCAGGGTTTTCAGGCAAAGATTCTTTGAGGAGGTGGGATTTAAGCACAGCCTTGAATGAAGTGAAGGCTTGAATGAAGTGCAGAATAAATCCTGCAAACATCTGGGGAAGCGGTCTTCCAGGAAAAGAGAACTAAAGGCAAACATCCTGAGATGGAACATGCTTGGTATTTGGGGAGTGTTGCCACAGTGAACAAGGCGGAGAGTTGTAGGAAATGAAGTCAGAAAGTGAGCCATGAGCCAGGGTTTTACTTAAAGTGGGACCAAGGACAAGAACAGGGGAATGACATGATCAGACCTATGTTTTAGGAAGGTATCGCTGGCTCCTGTGTGGAGGATGGACATGGGGGCAAGGAAAGCTGAGAGCACTTAGGAGGCTACTGATACAGGTAAAGCACTTAATAGGATAGGTGATACACAAATTTTCAATAAACAGGACCTTAAAACATCCACTGTAAGGCAAAGCAGCATGAAGAATTTTCATCACGTCTCCTCCTTCATTTCTTGTTGCTCACATCACGGCTGAATCCAGGGCCAAATAAAACCACTGGTTCCATCTAATGTGATGTCTCACAATTAACATTTTATTTAACACTTAAAAGTTCTAAAATTCTACTCATCATCAGCTTCCCAAACTCCCCTTTTTAAGGCAAGATTTTTCTAAGCCTGTGGAACAGGCACTTACATCCTGGTGGTCTATGGCATCTTTAAAAAAAAAAAAGAAAAAAAACCTTTATTTTAAAATGGTATCAACTTAAAATGACCCTAGCTGATCGAGAAGATATTTGAGAGTTTCGAGAGGTGTCCACCTCACTAAATTTTAAGCAAATATCAGCTCCACATCCCAGTGCCTGGAATACATAGTAGGTAATAATCTGTTGAAGAATGAATGAATAAATAAATAATCTTAGAATAAACTGCACTGTGGAGACAAAGAGCCTAAAGAAAGATTATTAATGAGTTGCTTTGGGGCTGTTTATCTCACAATTAGTAGACAGTCTCTTCATGATGGTTTATTTCTAGAATTCAGGAAATCAAAGTGATACCACTGGCTATAAGACCAACACTTGGCTATACGCCTTCTAAATGAATTTTAAATAATCATAGTTTCATGGATGGAGAGAATTATCCAGCAAGAATACTAAGTATAGTAATACCTACACAAGGTCAAGGCCTAGATTATACTAGATGCTCAATAAATATCTGCCATCTTATCCAAAAAGCACATGAATAGAATTTTGTGTAAAAGGATGCTTGTGTCATTTTCCTCAAATTCCAATAAATTCAACTCCTATGCAATTCTCTGCATGTAGAAAAGCCAGTGACTTCTGCTTCACCTAAAACCATTTTAGGAATATGGTGAGCAAATAAAACAAGGTTCCTTACCCATACTTTGTTCAGTTCAGTTCAGTCACACAGTCGTGTCCAACTCTTTGTGACCCCATGGACTGCAACACACCGGGCTTCCCCATCCATCACCAACTCCCAGAGCTTACTCAAACTCATGTCCATAGAGTTGGTGATGCCATCCCACCATCTCATCCTCTGTCGTTCCCTTCTCCTCCTGCCCTCAATCTTTCCCAGCATCAGGGTCTTTTCCAATGAGTCAGTTCTTTGCATCAGGTGGCCAAAGTATTGGAGTTTTAGCTTCAGCATCAGTCCTTCCAATGAATATTTAAGACTGATTTCCTTCAGGATTGACTGGTTGGTTCTCCTTGCAGTCCAAGGGACTCTCAAGAGTCTTCTCCAAAACCGCAGTTCAAAAGCATCAATTCCTCAGTGCTCAGCTGTCTTTATAGCCCAACTCTCACATCCACACATGACTACTGGAAAAACCATAGCTTTGACTAGATGGACCTTTGTTGGCAAAGTAATGTCTCTGCTTTTTCATATGCTGTCTAGGTTGGTCATAGCTTTTCTTCCAAGGAGCAAGTCTCTTTTAATTTCATGGCTGCGGTCACCATCTGCAGTGATTTTGGAGCCCCAAAAAATAAAGTTTCTCACCGTTTCCATTGTTCTTCCATCTATTTGCCATGAAGTGATGGGACCAGATACCATGATCTTAGTTTTTTGAGTGTTGAGTGTTAAGCCAGCTTTTTCACTCTCCTTTTTCACTTTCATCAAGAGGCTCTTTAGTTCTTTGCTTTCTGCCATAAGAGTGGTGTCATCTGCATATCTTGTTATTGCATCAGGTTATTGATATTTCTCGCGGCAATCTTGATTTCAGCTTGTGTTTCATCCAGCCCAGCATTTCGCATGATGTATTCTGCAAATAAGTGAAGTAAGAAAGGTGACAATATACAGCCCTGACGTACTCCTTTCCTGATCTGGAACCAGTCCGTTGTTCCATGTCCAGCTCTAACTGTTGCTTCTTGACCTGCATACAGATTTCTCAGGAGACAGGTCAGATGGTCTGGTATTCCCATCTCTTTAAGAATGCTCCACAGTTTGTTGTGATCCACACAGTCAGGCTTTTGGCATAGTCAATAAAGCAAAAGATGTTTTTCTGGAACTCTCTTGTTTTTTCAAAGATCCAGTGGATGTTGGCAATTTGATCTCTGGTTTCTCTGCCCTTTCTAAAACCAGCTTGAACATCTGGAAGTTCACGGTTCATGTATTGCTGAAGCCTGTTGGAGAATTTTGAGCATTACTTTACTAGCGTGTGAGATGAGTGCAATTGTGCGGTAGTTTGAGCATTCTCTGGCATTGTTTTTCTTTGGGATTGGAATGAAAACTGACCTTCTCCAATCCTGTGGCCACTGCTGAGTTTTCCAAATTTGCTGGCATATTGAGTGCATCACTTTGACCGCATCATCTTTTAGGATCTGAAATAGCTCAACTGGAATTCCATCACCTCCACTAGCTTCGTTCATAGTAATTCTTCCCAAGGTCCACTTTGCTTTGCATTCCAGGATGTTGAGCTCTAGGTGAGTGATCATACCATCATGGTTATCTGGGTTATGAAGATCTTTTTTGTATAGTTCTTCTGTGCATTCTTGCCACCTCTTGTTAATATCTTCTGCTTCTGGTAGGTCCATACCATTTCTGACCTTCATTGAGCTCATTTTTGCATGAAATGTTCCCTTGTTTTGAAATGTTCCCTTGCTTTGCATGAAATGTTCCCAAATTTTCTTGAAGAGATAGCTAGTCTATTGTTTTCCTCTATTTCTTTGCACTGATCACTGAGGAAGGCTTTCTTATCCCTCCTTGCTATTCTCTGGAACTCAAATGGGTATATCTTTCCTTTTCTCTTTTGCCTTTTGCTTCTCTTCTTTTCACAGCTATTTGTAAGGCCTCCTCAGACAACCATTTTGCCTTTTTGCATTTCTTTTTCTTGGGATGGTCTTGATCACTGCCTCCTGTGCAATGTCACGAACCTCCATCCATAGTTCTTCAGGCACTCTATCAGGTCTAATCCCTTGAATCTATTTCTCATTTCCACTGTATAACTGTAAGAGATTTAATTTAGGTCATACCTGAATGGTCTAGTGGTTTTCCCTACTTTCCTCAATTTAAGTCTGAATTTGGCAATAAGGAGTTCATGATCTGAGCCACAGTCAGCTCCTGCTCTTGTTTTTGCTGACTGTATAGCACTTCTCCATCTTTGGCTGCAAAGAATATAATCAATCTGATTTCAGTATTGACCATTTGGTGATGTCCATGTATAGAGTTTTCCCTTGTGTTGTTGGAAGAGGGTGTTTGCTATGACCAGCGCATTCTCTTGGCAAAACTCTTGTTAGCCTTTGCCCTATTTCATTTTGTACTCCAAGGACAAATTTGCCTGTTACTCCAGGTATCTCTTGACTTCCTACTTTTGCATTCCACTCCCATATAATGAAAAGGCCATCTTTTGGGGGCATTAGTTCTAAAAGGTCTTATAGGTCTTCATAGGACTGTTCAACTTCAGCTTCTTCAGCATTACTATTCAGGGCGTAGACTTGGATTACTATGATAACAAATGGTTTGCCTTGAAAACAAGCAGAGATCATTCTGTTGTTTCTGACATTGCATCCAAGTACTGCATTTTGGACTCTTTTGTTGAGTATGATGGCTACTCCATTTCTTCTAAGGGATTCTTGACCACAGTAGGAGATATAGTGGGCACCTGGTCACATCTACAGTAGTAGATATAATGGTCACAGTAATAGATATAATGGTCATCATACCTTGTTCACCAGGAGTCAATTCAAAAGGTTAATTGTGAGTACACTGGCAAGCCAAGGAATTCAACAATGCCCTATGGAAAAGCCTCCTGGAGCCATTCTTATTATTCTCAATAAAGGCAGTCAATTCCAGCCATCTCTCCCCATCACAGAGGAAGAAACTAGGATTGACGAGACAGTACCTCGACAGAACTCTTAACCATAAAGCAACAGACTAAAATGGAAGAGAGATTTTTAGATACATTGTCTTTGAGAGACATCACATTTCCCACTTTTTTCATCTGAAACCGGATTAACTGCCTGGGATTAGGTAACCAGGGAGTTCCCAGACATCAAGGCAGTTCCAATTTACATACCCTTCCTTGACTCTATGGCTCTGCCCTCCACCATCACCAATCTTAAGAAAAGAAGAGAACGCCTTCCCCAGTCTCCAACCAGTGGAAAATGAAAAAAAATCTGACTTTCACCCCATATCATTTTCATATTTCATCTTCATTATCACCACCAAAAGTACAGAAATCATTATCTTTACGATGATGAACATCCAATTAGCATTTCCCATATAAATTTCATATTATAAAGGAGCTTGTAATGGATAATGCAAATTGCTAATAGCCTTTTTCTCCTGAGCTGAAAAATTGAGGTGCTTAACAAAATGAAATTAAATCTGAGCCATTTTCAAACAAGTCAAGAACTTTAATTACTTGATGGCAAAAGAGAAGGAGAGACAAACTAAATTTTTAAATAGTCATATTTTAAAGCAGTTCCCCTTTCCACCACACTGCTCAAGCTATCCCTCTGTATAGCTAAATGCTTGTCTTGTTGTGCTCAATAGGTTTTAAGCTATTGTGAAAATTGTTCAATGTGATTTTTTTCATTAGCAGTACTATTCAGTAAGTTGGAAACTTATTCCAAATAAGCATTCTGTTTGCTCGATGACATTTTAATGGGTTCCCAACCACCACAGTTCCTCAAAAGACAGATCTCATAAGTGACACCATTCCCCCCTCTAATTAGAACGTGTTGATTTAAGCAACAACAGAAGACACTGTGATTTAATGAAGCAGAATCCTAGCATTATCCAGTCAGATCAAGCTGGCCTATGTGTTAGGCAACGTGACAGCGGTTGAACATCCGTGCTCTGAAGCCACAAACCTAGATTCAAAACTCGGCATCACCACTTATCCCTGTTAATTAATCTCCCTGAAGTGAAATGAAAGCAACCTCTGAGAAACAGTGTGAGAATTATCCACACACATATTTATATATGTATGAAACACTTAGAACAATGGCTGAAAAATAATGTGCTCAATAAACAGTAGAGAGAAAAGGAAACTTAATTTTGACTTTAAAACTTATGAATGAACTATCTAGCCATTCAATAAATATGCATTGAGTTCAATATGTACCAGACACTTGAGATATATCAGAGAAGAAAAAAGACCTACCTAAAAAAAATCTCTGGGGAAATAAACAATAAATAATAAATATAATAAACAGGTAAATTGTGTAGTAAGTATCCCTCGAAAGAAATAAAAATAGAACCAGGTAAGGGAGATTAGGAAGGGGGTAGATGGAGATGGTTTGCCAGTTGCGATTGTAAATATGGTAACCAGATTTAGTTAGGGCAATTTTAAATCGGGTAACCAGAAATAGCTCTAACCAGAACTCTAGATTTTGAAGGGAGAACCAAAAAGATTTGCTGAAGGACTGAATGTGGGATGTGAGAGAAAGAGAAGTGTTAAGGATGACTCCCAAGATTTTGGTTTGACCAACGGCAAGGATTGAGTTGCCACCAGCTGAGATGGTAAGGACTGAATGCATATTGCCAATTGCATGGTGAGTGTCTATGTGTGTGGATATGAGATGTGAGAGAAAGAAGAGTTAAGAATGACTCAAAGTTTTTGGCCTGAGCAACTGCAAGGATAAGAGTTGCCACCAAGACAGGAAAGGCTAGAAGTGGTGCCAGGTGAACGGTGAGTGTCTGTGTGTGCTATACCACCTCCCGAGCAGCCAGAGATGGCGACTGCCCTAATAAGATGTTAGGGAAACTTCCAGATCTTCCATTCTATGATGCTTTTATTTGGCTCCGAGGAATGTCTCATTTTATCACCTCAGTAAACGCTGTGGTTCCACAAAACTCCCTACTTCTGCTTTACAATGTAGGAAGGCAAAAAGGCGGGGGGTACATATGCATTAAAAATAGTCAGATATATACAGGTATCTAAAAATGTGCATGTATCACTAACTGGTTATTGGAAGTAATGAGTACTCCATACTTTTTTTTTAATAAGTATGACCACATGATGTGAGCAACGAGCAGACATGAGCAGAGGGCCGTGAACGGTGCTGTGAGGAGACTATGGTACCGCAGAAGTTACACCCCAGGGGAGCCAGGGTGCAGCCATCCTGCTTCCCATGAGACTCTCCTGGTTTAGTACTGGAAGCTCCGTGGTCCACAGAACTCCCCTGTGCAGAGCTAAGTCACTCAGTCGTGTCCAACTCTTTGCAACCTCATGGACTATAAGCCCACCAGGCTCCTCTGTCCATGGGATTCTCCAGGCAAGAACACTGGAGTGGGTTGCCATGCCCTCCTCCAGGGGATCTTCCCCACCCAGGGATCAAACCCAGGTCTCCCACATGGCAGGCAGATTCTTTACCAGCTGAGCCACCGGGAACTTCCCGGCTCCAGGCAAACTAGGACAGCTAGTCATCCTAGCATGGTATGACAAGTACGTAATGTCCATTTGACATTCAGGTGTTGATGTCAAGTAAACAGATGAATACATGAAACTGGAGTTAAAGAGTGAGGAGAAATAAATTTGGTTGTTGCCAGCATAAAAATGGTATTTCAAATAATGAAAGTGTATCATATCACTATGAGATTTTACAGTCAGTCAAAAGCATTCTCCAGTGGAGATTTGCTCAGTACATACTGAATGCCAAGTCCTAGGAATACAGGTCATAGTTCAAGCCCTTTCAACAGCCACAGACAAATAACCAACCAGTTACAGTGCATTTTGATGTGTACAACGTCAGTGGTGGTCCCAGCGGGAACAAGATGATAGTGCAAAGGCTTTGAAGAATGAATAGGAGCTCTAAAGGCAGACGAAGTGGTAGAGAGAGGGGAAGTGAATTCAGAGCAAAAAATACAGTACATCTGATAACATGGATAAGTGAAACAGCATGGAAGGTTTCAGAAAACTCAAGTTGGATGGTTCGGGCTCATGAAATGAAAAGACAGAAGTGGTAAGAAATGAAGTAAAAATGCCCCATTTATCACCAACGGGTAGGCACTTGAATTTCAGCACAACCAGAAGTAGTACAGAAACAAAGGTCACTCTGGCCAGAAAGATGGCTACTTCAAAGACCTACTATAAGTAAATGCAGCATGGGGTTGCTGTTCAAACTTCACAACTCATTAGAAATATAAATGTGGAAGAGTAGTTTTCTCTATTTTAAGTTCTTTCATCTAAAAACAGAGATAACAATAATCATGAAAAATTTGGCCAAGTTTCTTCATGGATTCATAAGGGTAAGCAAACTGACAGATTTATAAGGACAATAATTTTTCTGTGAAAGTGTTGACTTTACCATTCTAAACAATGATAAAAATCAACCATGCCCAATAGAGAAAGGAAAGTCATAACACAAGTGCATTTGTGGAAGTAAGGGCAGATGGAGGCCCACATGAGTTCTGTCAACCACAGTCTGAGTATCATAAATCTGTAACATTTTAGAACTAGAAGAACACATGAATTATGAGTTTTGCAGTTTTTAAACTTATTTTAGCAACAGAACCCTTTTGTCATACAGGATCCTATAGATAATCTCAGTTTATAAGTTTACTAAGAATGGAACTGTTCCAAGTGAGTCCTGGACTGGGAGAAGGGAAGATAGTTCTTTCTGTTCAACTTCCCTAAGGCTCTCCTCACAGGCCACTAAGACATAACCCAGAAACCTGGAGCTCCACAGAACAGTTTTAAGACAACTGCTGTAGATAATCTAATACAATCCCCTCATTCTATAAGACCGATGGCCAAGAGAAGACTGCCATTTACCCAGAGTCACAGAGTTCATCAACCTCTGCTGCGCCATATTATTTCACCACGGCACCATTCCTAAGGCCAAACACCAGAATTCTTATCCAAGGGAAACAGGCTCCTATTACTACCCCATTTCCCTCCTCCCTACTCTTCCCCAGTCCCAAGCCTTAACACAGGTTTCTTGGCGGGGGCGGGGGGGGGGGGGGGAGGCAAAGAAGAAAGCCAGATAAATGAAGTCTGTAACACTACATTTTTAGGAAATCTACTTCCCAACAGATCTCAGCTGTGAGCATAGAAAATTAGCAGCAACACAACAGAACAAGACTGAACTGGTTTACACTTTGTTCATTGTTCCGTGGAGCCAGAGACTATTCATTCATACTCATTAAGTGCAATCAATATTCTATAATGGAAGCATCAGTTGCTATATGCTTGACATAAACAACCAACACAGTAAGTCCAAATTAAGAAACAAGTTTGGTTTCCAGATTCGGACTTGAAACTCACTGCTCAAGAGTTCATTCCCCTGGAAGGCAGTCACAACATTATGAATGTCATTTTATACCATCACATTTACAATGTCCTCTTACCCTCACTCCCTTGCCCTCGCCCCCTTACCCTCTTCCTGAAATTTAACATGTGTCCATTTTTTCTCTCTTTAAACACATGATTGAAAGTTGTATTCTGTTCTTTTTCTATGATTTTAGCTAATATAAGTCAAATGTTGTTTTACCTATAAACATCATTCAAGAGTCTGACTCCCTCGTGCCTTTCAAAATAAATCCAAAGAACCCTAGGTGCTGGTGGTGGTGCTCAGTCGTGTCCGACTCTGTGCGACCCCATGGTTGTAGCCTGCCAGGTTCCTCTGTCCATGGACTTCTCCACGCAAGAATGCTGGAGTGGGTTGCCATTCCCTTCTCCAGGGGATCTTCCCAACCCAGGGATCAAACCTACATCTCTTGCGTCTCCTGCATTGGCAAGTGAATTCTTTACCACTGAGCCACCTGGGAAGCCAAAGAACCTTAGGACTTCCAGCTAAAAGAGGACTGGCCACATAACTTTAGTTACTATCTCTCTCCAGACTCTCAAAATTGTAGTATAAGGATCAAAAAAATATAAATTCAAAGTGACAAAGAGAATAAGAGAGATAAAAGTAAACACAATAGTGTAATCCATTTCTGGAAGACAGAGGAAGAGGACAGAAAGTGAGAAGGGGAAGAGGTCATAGCTTAAGCGCATGCAGAAGGAAAAGTGAAGGTTAAAAGGGCTTATTTTTCACTGAAGCTCAGAGAGGCTCAGTCAGGGCTGAGAGTCGCAGATACAAGCGATGTTAGCCAAGGGTTGCAGGCCTGAAAACAGGAAGATTGGCTAAACGTCAGCATTCGGAATAGTCTCCCTAACACACACACACACACACACCCCTGCAAAGCAGATTTGCGTTTTCATACTGAAAGGGCACACTGACAAAAGACCTACATCATGGCACATTCATGTGAAATTTCAAAACATCAGTCATAAAGAGATGACCCTACAAGTTTCCAGAAGGAAATGTGTCACTTAGAGAGGAATGAAAATCAGGAAGGCATCAAACTTTCAATAGCACAACAGATTACTAGATGACAAGACATATTTAAGACCCTCAAGGTAAAACACTGGGTCAAAAATTGATTTTTATGTGCAGTAAAACAATTTAAGTATAAAGGTAGATACAGAATTATATGAACAGGCAATAATTAAGGGAACATTGTTTCTGTAATCCTTTCCTGAAGAATCTCTCATGGACCAAATGACTAGAAATAAATACAAGGTCTAAAGGTGAACATAAATTTGTTTTTACCTGTAAAATTAAGATTAAATGCTGTTTATACAGGAGACGATATAATGGGTATATCCCCTTACAAAGAAGACATAGTACAACTATCAAAAACTAGGATAGGATGGACAGAGTGTCTGAAAATAGATTAAATTCACTCATTGTCATATAGATATTAAGCGAGAATAAAAAAATACTACTTCAAATTAGGGGCTTCCCAGGTGGCGCCGGTGGTAAAGAACCTGTCTGCCAATGCAGGAGACCTAGGAGATGCAGGTTCAATCCCTGGGTCAGGAAGATCCCCTGGAGGAGGGCACGGCAACCCACTCCAGTATCCTTGCCTGGAGAATCCCAGGACAGAGGAGCCTGGCGGGCTGCAGTCTATGGGGTTGCTCAGAGTGGACATGACTGAGTGACGCAGTACACCCACATGCACTTCACATTAGACGCTTTATATAAAGAGGTAGTGGAAACAAGTTTGCCAGCTGATTTCAACACTGCTTAGAGTTGGGAACAAACAAGAAATAGACCAAGGACCAAGGAGACTGAGATACCACAGAAATGTATTTGAGTAAAGGTTCCCATTCAAACAAAAACACAAATCTCTCAAAATAAATGCAAAAATATATCCCAAAAAAGAGATAAAAGAGATCGAGTAAATAAAGTATATGATGAATAACTTTATATGTGTGTGTAGTTGTTTATGTCATGCTTATATCAAAAATTTTTAAGTTAACATTTTCAAGTCAATATAGTTTATAAAAAATTGCCTACAGAGTTGAGAAGGAACAGACTGGAAGAGATAAGATTTGAATTCTTAGAAAATATCTTGTGCTATAAATTATACCTTAGAATACTGTCAAAATTTTACATAATTATAAAAGCAAAATTAAACTAAAAGCAATTCCTAAACTTTAATTAAATAAACTAGCCTAACTATACACAATTAGTGGCATACCCACCAAAAAATAATAAGTGACTTTATAGTAACTTGGCTGTGCCTTCCTAGTAGAAACACACACAAATAATTTTTAAAAATTATTTTGAGTCTTCCTATCATTGATGGTAGCTGTGATACCATTACTCTGAGGCTGATTTCTGTACAGTGCAGGATAAAACAAATAAGTTATGGTTGTTAGTGAGCATCAAGATTTGCACACTGGAGGATAACATACAGATGTAAGAATCATGAGATTATGCAAATACCCTGCAATCCTAAATTTGAATTAAAATAATCTATAAGACTATGAAATACTTTTTCACTGAAAATTAAAAATATATACTCCTTAAGCTTATATAAACGCCTAGAAACAATAATCCAACCAGTAGTAAAGCACTCCTAGTATCCACAAGGGCTTCCCTGGTAACTCAGCTGGTAAAGAATCCGCCTGCAATGCAGGAGACCTGGGTTTGACCCCTGGGTTGGGAAGATCCCCTGGAGAAGGGAAAGGCTACCCACTCCATCTGGTAGCTCAGTCGGTAAAGAATCTGCCTGCAGTGCAGGAGATGTGAGTTCTATCCCTGGTTCGGGAAGATCCCCCAGAGAAGGAAATGGCAAACCACTCCAGTGTCCTTGCCTGGAAAATCCCATGGGCAGAGGAGCCTGGCAGGCTGCAGTTCACGGGGTCGCAAAGAGTCTGGCAAGACTGAGCAACTAATACTTCACAGTACCCACACAGAGGCCCCCGAAACTATTTCCCACTAAAAGGAAACAGGTGTCCTTGCAGAAATGGCTGAATCTAAATCTAGGGCATAAAACTGCTATCTCTTCATTGAAAACAAAAATTTCCATGATATGGAAACATGGACTTTGTCATGGACCATGTCAAAAAGATTACAGAACCAAATGTGAATAAGCTCCCACTGGCCAAAGCTGGGACCATTTGAGTATCAACAAAGATAACTGCAATTATTTTAGACACATCATACACAGTTAAATGCATAACAGCATAATTAAACACACAAAATGTTCATGGGTCACTTTCAGAGAATGGAAGGTACCCTACTCATTTTATTAAAAAACTGGTAAATAAAAGGAAAATACTAGGCAGCTATCCTGCCTTTTCTATATAAGTCTGTGGGGAAGTTGTAAAGTTGGAGAGGAAAACCAATACAGAAAGAGCAACATGACTAAGACCAGTTCAGTTCAGTTCAGTTGCTCAGTCGTGTCCGACTCTCTGCGACCCCATGAATCGCAGCACGCCAGGCCTCCCTGCCCATCACAAACTCCCGGAGTTTACTCAAACTCATGCCCATCGAGTCGGTGATGCCATCCAGCCATCTCCCCCTCTGTCGTCCCCTTCTCCTCCTGCCCCCAATCCCTCCCAGAATCAGGGTCTTCTCCAACGAGTCAACTCTTTGCATGAGGTGGCCAAAGTATTGGAGTTTCAGCTTCAGCATCAGTCCTTCCAATAACACCCAGGACTGAGCTCCTTTAGGATGGACTGGTTGGATCTCCTTGCAGTCCAAGGGACTCTCAAGAGTCTTCTCCAACACCACAGTTCAAAAGCATCAATTTTTTGGTGCTCAGCTTTCTTCACAGTCCAACTCTCACATCCATACATGACCACGGGAAAAACCATAGCCTTGACCAGACGGACCTTTGTTGGCAAAGTAATCTCTGCTTTTTAATACGCTATCTAGGTTGGTCATAACTTTCCTTCCAAGGAGTAAGCATCTTTTAATTTCATGACTAAGACCAAGATCCAGTAAAGTTAAGAAATAGAACCAGTGATAGAGTGACCAGCTCAAACTTTTCCCTGGTTTATTAATGAAAGTTCCACATCTCAGGAAATCCCTGGGTCCTAGGCATTCCAGAACAGTTGCTCACACTACCTACGGAAAAACTCCCAAGGTCAAAATCTCACATGGATACAGAAGCCAGGTTATAACAAAACTAGCCTAACACTTGCTTGAAGGCCTAGCTTCTGCCCTTGGAGATACAACTTTGTTCATTTTAAAAGGGTTACTGGTACTAAGTTATAATTGGTACATAATGGTCTCTTTTGATCCATAATGATAACAATAGCTTCTAATTACTGAGAACCTATCTTTTGCCAGGCATAATATAAGCACTTCACGAGGAATTTCTCATTGAGTATTTATGCTAACCATATGAGATTAGTACCACTTTTATTTCAATTTACAGATGAGAAAACTCAAGTTTCCATGGGTTAAGGTATTTTCCTAACGTGGCCCCTCTCCTAAGTGGCATTAGACCTGGATTAGACCATAGGTCAGTCTTGCTCCAAAATCTTTCCTCTTTATCATTACTCCACATTGTCTCTTGCTTATTCTCTCTACCAAGCAAATATTCCAATCATCAGTGATCAAGAATTAGATACAGGATCTTAAAGTCACCCATCTGCTTTAAGATCAAGAAATGTTTTGGATAAGCTCAAATATAGAATATATTAATAACTCAAGAGTATTATTCTCTTAACTACCAAATCTAGGTCTAGACTAGCCAATATCAATTTAACTTTGCTTTATGGAAGAATCAAAGTAGGGTCCTTATAGCCTATAAATCTAATTGGTGTTTGACTTATAAAAGCCCATGAGATTATATGGGAGAGGGCCAAAGTTTTACTACCATACCAGATAAATAACGTCAAAATTTTAAAACTCCCTGACAGGGAACAAAAAACACAATTGACAAGTGAGAATCAGCAGCAAAGTAGTAATAGATTCTCCAAACTCATTCATTGTGATGTCTTAATGGTGACTGGCAAGTCACTGCATTTATGGAGGCAGAGAGGTGAGCAAGGAGACCTCTTTCAAGTTCCTGACTGACAGCCAAGGATCCAGTTTCTTAAAATACAGCCTTTACAGGAATCAATAAAATCTACCCAACGTAAAACTAGAGACCATCCGCAGTGAGGGAAATCAAACGCTGAGCCTAGGGCTCAGTTGAGGCTCTACCACCAGGGTTATGGATGTAGATAAACATGCAGAGAACACAGCCAGGATAAGATTAAAAGAAACCATTAAAAAGAAATTTAGGGGGAATCCTAATTTAACAAATATTTAAGCATCCTTTAACAAATATGTGGGAGTCAGAGTATGATACATAACATACAAAAGTATACAAACGTTAGGCCCAAACAGACCCAATATCTCATCTTGCTCTTCCAGTTAGCAGTAATAATTACAATTATTACTATTGCTAGCATGTATTAATTGTTTAGTATATCAAGCTCCGTAATAAGTATCTGACTTATGTTCAAATTAAGGACACACGAGGAAGTGAGACCTGCATTCTAATCGGTCCATCTGACTTTAATATCTATTCTTCACACCACAAACGTTCGAACGGACAGATGCCTGGGGGATCCAGCACTTCCAGAGAAGCTGGATTTCTCCCTCTCTATCCTTCCCACACAGCCCTCATCCTCATCCAATGTACTTACTAGATGTGGAAATTGGGAGAATTGCTATGGACCCTCAACTTCACCTTCAAAGTGTGGATAAGCACTTGCCTCTTTGGGCTGTTAAGAGAATTACGTGAAACCATAGCCCAACAGTGGAGAAGGAAATGGCAGCCCACTCCACCATTCTTGCCTGGAGAACCCCATGTCCATGGGGTCACAAGAATCAGACACGACTTAGCGACTAAACCACCAGCACCACCATCGCCCAATAGAGGCTGATCTCACTGTAGGATTTTAGTTAAGTGTGAGCTCCCACTGTATCCAGCTGTGCTAGGTAGTAATGTGAAACTCCAAAATTATAAAACCCAGCCCTTGCCCTTAAAATATTTACAATCGATTTCATGTCATCCATAAAGTGGAGCAACTATTCTAAACTTACTAGTGGTGATCTGATATCCACCTTAGGGCACTGTTCTGGGCCAGATGATGCACTGATTTGATTCGATGTAACATTTCATTTGCCCTCAGTTCTTTAGCTTGTACAGTGCCCTCCCTTAAAAGGTTTCCTACCTATGAAGACAAATAGATTGTCTAAAATCTTGCTCTAAGACTTAGTTTCAATCAATGGAAATGCAGCAAGCTTCCTGTCACAACCATGACCCCCACTAGATACTGTGTGGGCTTTAAAATCCTGATAGCAGAAGTCCTGAATGCAGTATGTCCCCATTCTTGTGAGGACACAGTCACAATCCATTAATTATCAAGAACAGTTAAAATACCAAAATCATCACTGCTTTTTTTCATGAATGTGAACATCATTATAACAGCTAAAATAGTATAACTCTTATCGTTAACTTTCTAATAAATCTTGCTGAGTGAGACAAGGGTGGGATTATGACTGGCCCACTAGAAATTATTCACATGACAATCATCCAACATAAACGTTACGGCAGAAAATTAGCTTGAGAATTACTCATCTTTGGTTGGGGGGGGGGGGGGCGGAATGAAAGGGATATTTATCTTGAACCAAGATATCAAGATACATATAACAGATATAACATTATTTGATATCATTGTGCACTTCCCTAATATATTGATTCACATTAACACATAATATTAACAATTTAGTTAAGTATACATCCAGGCTACAGATTAGGTTTCAAATACTATTCTTACACTATCTTTCCTCCTATACCCACTGTGCTTCTGAATTTTGTTCTCAAACCCACTGTTAAAGATGATTTAATTATTATATCCACATCACACACACAAAAAAATGTTTCAGTTCCTGGAAAAAATACCATTACTGAAAAGTGCCATCTCTATTTCACCATTCATCCATCCAAGTATTTATTAAGCATCTACCACTTGCCCGGTCCTTCACAAAGCATTCACAAGGTTAAAAGAAGGCCCTACTTTTGGGGAGTTTATAATGCAGTCTTGAAAATAAGACCTACTCATCACTATCAATTTATGTATCATGGGCAAAGCAGTAAAGCACAGTGGTAAAACCTCCAGTCTTGGGCTCAGACCGCTGAGAGCTGGGCTCTGGCCCTGGCACTACACAGCTTTGCTCCTGGAAGGCGGAGTGTACTGGGGACAACTAGATTAGGATGGTCGGCTGTGGGGGTTGTGGAGGTTAGGACTGCATGAGTGTGGGGTGGATGCGGTGACTCACGAAAGAGGAGCACACACCAAATGCTGCCAATTTCCAAGCAGGGACAGGTTCATCCCGTTGAGGTGATCAATAGAGGCCTTGTGGAGAATGTGGCATTCCAGCCTGGCCTGGAGACATGAGTGATTATGGACCCAAGGAGAAAGACCAGGAAAGGGGCCCTGCAGACCAAAGATACATCATGAATAGAAGCAAAGTAAAGGGAACATCCATCTTCCCTGGGGGCTCAGACGGTAAAGAATCTGCCTGCCAATGCAAGAGACACAGGAGACGTGGGTTTGATCCCTGGGTGGGGAAGATCCCCTAGAGAAGAGAATGGCAACCCACTCCAGTATTCTTGCCTGGTAAATTCCACGGACAGAAGAGCCGGCAGGTTACAGTCCACGGGGTCGCAAAGGGTCAGACACAACCGAGCAACTAACACCCACACAACACACAATAAAGGGAATGTGAGAGGTACATTCTGGAAACACAAGCAATGCATCCTGACTAAAGGACAGAGACAGGAATACAGTTGGAAGGTAAGGTGCAGGTTAGCTTGTGGAGAATTCTAAACTTCAGACAAGCTAAGGGATTTAGACTTTAATTAGCACGGACATTCACAAGAAGCCTTGGAGTGCTTCTTAAGGGGAAGCAATCTTGTGAGTAAGGCATAGGTCCCAGTCGAGGGTGATAGTTTAATAAATTTCTATTACTACTATCACAGAAAAATCAATAACTCTACAGTGTATTCCACGCTGGAATCATGTCTTCTACCTGTCAACAGACCCAAGAGAAATGACTTCTGGCAACTAGAGTTGACGGGAAATGTGTTTATCGATGCTTAGTTTAATTTATTGCTGCTTCAAGGGGTTGACAAAAAGAGAAGGCGAGCTCAGAGGAAAATTGCAAGGGTGGTAACATGGCTCAGATCATTTTAAGGAAATACAGAAATATTTTATTCTCTCAAACTATCAAGACACAACATCGAGTTACTATTGAAGCCCTTCAAGGATTTAGAAACTGAAAGGGATAAATGAAATCCATCCAGAGGTTCCCAAATCAGACTCCCCAGGAGCAGTTATTCACTCTCATATCACAGCTAATTAAATAAAAATATTTGAGGGTACAAAGTCAAAGAATCCTAAGACTTCATAAAGCACTGAAATTACATACAGCTCTCACTTAGCTTCTGGTAATATTAGTCAGGGCTCTTGCAGCTATTAAGCTACAGAAACTCAACTCAAGCTAGCTTAAACAGAAAGAAACTAATTAACTCATGCAGCTGCAAAACCTAGGAATTCAGATAAACATAATTCCAGGTGTTCAAACAGTGTAACTGTCCACTTTTAGCATCACTCATCTCTGCTTTTCTCTGGGTTGGCTTTATTATTTTCATAAGGAATAAGAATAGCCACAGCAATTCCAGTTTATGTTAATATTATTAATATATTACCTTTATAATTTACAATTCCCTCCAAATTAAAATACCATATCTCTGGAGAGGGTGTGGAGAAAAGGGAACCCTCTTACACTGTTGGTGGGAATGCAAACTAGTACAGCCACTATGGAAAACAGTGTGGAGATTTCTTAAAAAACTGGAAATAGAACTGCCATATGACCCAGCAATACCACTCCTGGGCATACACACTGAGGAAACCAGATCTGAAAGACCCATGTGCACCCCAATGTTCATCACAGCACTGTTTATAATAGCCAGGACATGGAAGCAACCTAGATGCCCATCAGCAGATGAATGGATAAGGAAGCTGTGGTACATATACACCATGGAATATTACTCAGCCGTTAAAAAGAATTCATTTGAATCAGTTCTAATGAGATGGATGAAACTGGAGCCCATTATACAGAGTGAAGTAAGCCAGAAAGATAAAGAACATTACAGCATACTAACACATATATATGGAATTTAGAAAGACGGTAATGATAACCCTATATGCAAAACAGAAAAAGAGACACAGATGTACAGAACAGACTTTTGGACTCTGTGGGAGAAGGCGAGGGTGGGATGTTTCGAGAGAACAGCATGTATATTATCTATAGTGAAACAGATCACCAGCCCAGGTGGGATGCATGAAACAAGTGCTCGGGCCTGGTGCACTGGGAAGACCCAGAGGAATCGGGTGGAGAGGGAGGTGGGAAGGGGGATCGGGATGGGGAATACATGTAAATCCATGGGTGATTCATGTCAATGTAAGACAAAACCCACTGCAATGTTGTGAAGTAATTAGCCTCCAACTAATAAAAATAATTGGAAAAATAAATAAATAAATAAAATAAAATACCATATCTCTGTGTCACACATCAAGTTTCCCAGAATGCTCAGATTGGTCTGCTTAAAACACATGATCACTCCTTAAATTAACCACAATGGTCAGTTAGAAAGTGTCCAGCCTGCCCACCTTTGTTATTAAAGGTAACACCGTTGTACCAGGGTATCATAACAACCCTGAAATCTCAAAAACATAAGAAGCTTATTTCTTGACCAAGCATGAGTTCAGAATCAAAGAAAGTGAAAGTGACTCAGTTGTGTCCAACTCTTTGTGACCCCATGGACTGTAGAGTCCACAAAATTCTCTAGGTCAGAATACTGGAGTGGGTAGCCTTTCCCTTCTTCAGGGGATATTCCCAACCCAGGGATCGAACCCAGGTCTCCCACATTGCAGGCAGATTCTTTACCAGCTAAGACACAAGGGAAGCCCAAGAATACTGGAGTGGGTAGCTTATCCCTTCTCCAGGGGATCTTCCTGACCCAGGAATCGAACCAGGGTCTCCTGCATTACAGGCAGATTCTTTACCAACTGAGCCCAGAATGGATGTTCCTAATTAGCAGAGGGGAACCCAGTTCCACGCAGTCAAGTACATGTGTATGGACTTTACATATATTGGAAAAGAAACAAGATCTGATCTCTTTGTTTTGCAAACAAGGAAGGTATATCATACATCTGAAGGATCACAGTTCCAGACCCAGAACAGCAACTTGTTCACTGGGTACCCTAGAATACCTCTCTTCATTTGAACTGAGAGTCGCCTCCATCATTCGTAAAATGAAAGCATCAGGCCATGTCACTACTTTGCTCCAAATCTTTACTTTTTTAATATCAATACAGTGTATGTATACAGTACTCAGTACTCCTTATAAAAATTAATGCATCTCTTCAAAATACAAATAGTTTAGACTCACTATGACATAGTGAAGGGGAAGGAGGGAGTGAAAAGACTGTGGGAGTTTGATTCTAGCCTACCTGGTGTCAAAAACAGAGATGATGCTGTTCTCACAAGATAGAGATAATGTTTCCTGCACCCACATCTTGACATATGGATGTGGATGTGTATGGTTTTGTGATGGGAGTGTGATAAGTTATTAATTTTAAAGTGTATATAATCTTGTGAAAGCCTTATTCTCTGAGTCAAGTTTGGATGAGAAAATGGTACCAATAAGATCTCCTAAGATTCTGCCAGAAAAATACCTTATTCATCTCATGACTCCAATTAACTATAATTACTGGTAACACAAGGGTTCCTGGGGCTTGAAACATCTAGACTCTAAACCAGTAGATTCTATTACCTAGCATAGATTATGCGTCAATAAATGTTCAGGAAAGGAAGGAAGGAGTAAAAGGGAGGGGGGAGGGGGAAGACAGAAGGAGAGGAGGGAAAGGTTGGTAAGTTGAAGGTTATATAATGGTTGGAAAGGCTTATTTCAGTGCTTACCACACACACACTCATAGATACTCACTTACCCTTTGCTGCAACCATAAAACATCTCCATGTGCCCAAATAAACTGCTTTCAGCAACCTTCCCCCATCAACTGCTCCCAGAAACCTTTCCCATCAGAGATGAAAAGAAACTGTTGTAGGAAATAAAAAGGCCCATTAAATATATTCTTATCTGGTTGTGGTGGTTTAATCGCTAAGTTGTGTCCAACTATTGTGACCCCATGGACTGTAGCCCTCCAGGCTCCTCTGTCCTTGGGATTTCCTAGGCAAGAATACTGGAGTGGGTTGCCATTTCCTTCTCCAGGGGATCTTCCCTACCCAGGGATCACTGAACCGGGTCTCCCGCATTGCAGGCGGATTCTTCACAGACTGAACCACCAGGGAAGCCCATGATCTTGTCTGCCTGCACCTATTGTGCAGATTACATTCCCATGTGCATCTATTATGCAGACCAGTCAGGAGGGAAATGTTTTGTTTTTGATGAGCATCCCTGTAACATTTAAATATCAGTCAAAGGGGGTTAAATGCTATAACAACTCCAAATGTAAGTAACTTAACATAGTAACAGGCAAGTTTTCATATCACAGTCTAGACTGGGAGATGGCTCATTCAGTAACTCAAGTTCCTTCCATCTTGGGGCTCCACAGTCCTCTAAGTCCTTGGAATCCTCCCAGTTCAGCTATAAACTTGGGACAAAGAATGGAGAATCACTCACAGGGGGTGGGCCAAGCCTAGAACTGCCTAGAATCTGCCAACAGTCCGTTGGCCAGAACTCAGTCCCATGGCCCCATTTACCTGCTAGGAAGGCTGGGGATGTGATCCAGCTGTGCTTTGGAGAAAACGGAAAACAGTTTCACAATAGTCAGTCTCTGACACAAATTACACGTCATTTCACCACTAATTCCAGATTTGTGCTACATTTCTGTGACTTCCAATGCCAACAGATTTTTTGTTGTTGTTATAATTTTGATGCTGCTACAGTCAGCACTTCCACCATCCAACTCCCAAATCAGCAGGACTGTTACGAAAAACAGTAAAGAAAAGAAAACTTTTGGGTTGCCAAGGGACACATCCCACATTGACCAACCGGTAGATCCTGGTCTCCAACCCCATCTCCAGCCACAGTCCAGGTGGGGGCTCCGGAAATGTGAGTAGCCCTTATGACTGAGTAGCTGTTTATTTCCCATTTCACAGAGCTTACATGACTCCTCCCTGATGTTTCTGCTTGGGAGAAAATCCAACTGTCCTACCTGTCATACCTGTGAGTTTGAGCAAACCCTGGGAAATACTGAAGGACAGAGAAGCCTGGTGTGCTGCTGCAGTCCATGCAGTCGCAGAGAATCGGAAAGGACTGGGCGACTGAACCACAATCTATAACACAAAGTCAAGTCCGTTTACTTGTGAGACCTCTTCAGAGAACCCATCCAGTTATAAAGAAAAAAAATATCCTCTTGGACCAGCTCAAGTAAAAGGGTAGTTGGTGGTAAATATCCTGTGATATCTCATGGAAATCCAGGGAAAGCTGAGCAACCACACCTCAAAAATAGCAGAAACTGAAGAAGCTCCAAGGAGTAGCTACTCTCGGTCTGCATCATTCCTTCACCTTCCTGTTTCCCTCTTTCTCTCCTAAAGTCTTCTCACTTCTGTCTTGATCACACTTCCCTGAGCACCATTCTCTTAATAGTTGGTATGTATACATTCCCATAATGACTGTCCCAACACAAATATTATGTGACCTTTAAGTACAAATGCTACTGGTAAGTCTCCCCTAGTCCTTTTTCAAATTTCCAGAGAGTAAATTTTTTTAAAAGCTATTACACATACATCATGAGTCATTAGCTATATACTGTAGGTTTCCCCACCTACCCCAAGAGTTTCCCACTCCTAGCTGTATTCACGGTGGCTGGGGGGGTGAGGCCCTGAAGCTGCCTGTCCATTATCTGAGACACCAGAGCACCAAATCATTCCATTTCCCATGTTCTAACCAGCTGAGACCAGCACAAGGGACAAAACCAACATTGTTAGAGCATCCTCCTTTTACTGATACACCTAGGCTGCAAATCACAGCTGGGCTTCCCCACATCCACCTCGTCTCTAAACTGAACCACCCAATTATAGCAGAGAGCCTAAACCAGAGAAAGTACAGGTCTAGGTAGAAGCAGGCTCCTTCTGGCTAATTACCAAGTGGAGACCAGAAGGGACACTAGCCCACCCGCCTTGAGCACACACTCTCCAAGAAAGGGCAAGAGAGAAGTGCCTGGTTCTGGCAAACTCTTGGAGACCACACTGGCCACCGGGAACAATCTTATTAGCCATTTCTCCTCCCAAGGAGACAGCCAAGTAAGGAAGTGAAGGAAATGAACAAAAATAAATAAATAAAAGATTCCTCTCCAGACTTCAGAAGAACAGACACGCTGGTTAGTAATGTGGACTGAAAAAGAGAAGAGCTCCCCTCTACTGATTAATCAGGGCCTGGAGGCAGGAGCTCCCTGGCTTTTGGGCTTCCAGGACCCACAGAGTACTGAAAATCTCATTTTTCAAATAAAGTCAGAGCAAGGCCAAGCAGAGGGCAGGAGGGAAATATCAGTGATATTTAAAACCCTATATAAGAAGAATCCTATCGTAATTCCCTTTTGCTTCGAAATTGAAATCCATAAGGTGAGGCAGCTGGAATCCAGAGAAATTTTAACCCCAAGAGGATATTAATCAGAAGAAAGGCAAATAATCAGCATGGCCAACTGTGCATTCCCAGTGGAAAGGCACTGGGGAGGTATTCACAGTTGCTGCCTCTCCTGCTGGACTGACAGATGGAGAGCCATTTCTTTGGAGGGTCAGGAGTGAATCTGATCTCTTACCTATCTGCCCTGCCTTGGGCAGGCTGCAGGGTTCTCAGCAAAAGAGCTCAATTCCCTGAACACGCCCCTGCAAAAGAATTCCTTCTCTACTTACGGCCTGAGTGATTTGTCTTGGCATTTGGCCACAGTGGTGATGTTACTAGTTCTAAACAGGCTCTTGACACACTCAGAGCTCTGCCTGAACAGATCAGCCATGTCCACAGAGGGGAGGGATAAGGAAGCGCACCATTCAGGGTCAATATTCTCCTCTGGTACTCTGGGGTCCACTCCAGAGCACGTGCAAAGGAACAACAAACACCCCAAAATCATATGCTAAAAAAGAACACTGTGGGTCTCAGACAATGTGGGGAAAATGAAATAATTCAGTCATTCTTTTATTTGCTCTTCATTCAACTAGTAGTTATTAAGTGCCTACTCCATGTCTTCAGATATTATAAAGTTCATATACACACCAAGAATCCTTTATAGACTGAATAATATATTCCTTTGCATATTCATGAATGACTATTTTTAAAGTATTTAGTGGAAACAAGAGGCCACTCTTCTGCTGTCTTCTCACCTCCATCCTGCTCCAAGTCTCAAATATCTTCTCTTGATGTCTATTCCTTCAGTGATGTCACCTAATTTCATGACTTTCAAAGCCATCTGATTCAGACGCTTCCAAAATTTCTACCTCTAGCTCAGACCACCCCCACTGAACTTGAGCCTCGAATATTCCATTCCCTGATTGGTATCTACACACTTATGTCTCTGGGCTAAATATGCCCCAAACTAAGCTCCTGATCATCTTCCAGCAAGCATGTTCCTTCCATGGTTTTCCTTATTTGATGAATGGTTATATCATCCTTCAAGGTGCTCATCCAAAAAGCTTAGGACATCTTTATGCCACTTCTCTCTTAAGTTACCAGAGGTAACCAATCACCAAATTCCACCAGTACTACATTCAAACTATAGAGACTCCAACCACTTCCTACCCCTTTCACCAGCAAACATCTCTGGACCAAGACACCCTCAACTCTCACATAGATTATCCTGTCTCCCAACTTACCTCCCCAGTTCTGTCCTTGGTTCCAATTCAATGACCAGAGACATCCTTTAAAAACATAAATCAGATTTGTTCACCCCTCTGTTTCAACCCTTGCAACAGCTTCCTCTTTCATGCAGAGTTTTGGTTTCCCCAAATGTGCATAACAGATACAAACATCTCTACACAATGAGAGATACAAATAAGACCACAAATCCTTTCAGTGACCCTTAAGGCTCTTCTTGATATGAATTACAGCTGTCACACTCCACCCTACTCCTATACATTTGCTTTAATAAAGCCATAGCGGTCTCTGCACTTTCTTGAAACAGCTAAGCAGACTTCTACCTCCAGGCCTCTGCACTTGATGTTTCCCCCTCCAGGAACACTCTCCTCTAAATTAGCAGTATGGTTCACTTCCTCACTCCCTTCTGATATGTCAGATTACATATAACATTTTGTATGAAATAACTACTCTCCTTCAAGACTCCTTACTCCCTTCCCACGCTTTATTTTTCCCTTTGCTGTATTTTTTCCTTATACTTTCACTATATTATTACATAACAAAGTGCTCTTATTTATTTCTCTCCATAAAAGCATAACTTTGTTTCATTCACTGTTATATTCCTAGCACCTAGAACAGTCCCTGAAAAAGTGAAAGTGTTGATCACTCAGTCATGTCTGACTCTTTTCCAGCCAGGCTCCTCTGTCAATGGAATTCTCCGGGCAAGAATACTGCAGTGAGTTGCCATTCCCTTCTCCAGGGGTTCTTCCCAGCCCAGGGATCAAACCCGGGTCTCCAGCACTGCAGGCAGACTCTTTACCATCTGAGCCAACAAGAACAGTCCCTGTAATCACAGTCCCATAGTAATTCCCCAGGAAGGAAAATGTATGCATTACTCGATGCATGCATAAACTGTTTTAGAAGCTGGTAACAGTATTTCTCTTAGAAACAGAAATGACTTTATTGGTAAATACCCTAATAAGTCTTTGAGACAGAAGGTGAAGCCTTGGAGTCATGGGTATAAGTAAGAGCCAAGAGAACAAAGAAGAAACTCATGAAATAAGAAGAATTTGGTTTTTCTTCTTGAGAGAAATGGAGAGATAAAAGAAGGGACAGATAGAGTAGGGGGAGCTATGGAAATGGTGTGCATATGAGGACCAAGAGAGGTAAGACGACCAGTGGAAAAACCCTACAAGGTGAAAAACAAAAGTTACTATAAGCAGAGGTATCCAATGTTCAGTTTGAAGTTGTTTTGACCAACTTCTCATGTCTCCTCAATGCATGAATCTTGTCACACTTGCATATCGCCTTCTGTGCATCTTACACAGGCATGGCAACAACTCGTAATACTGAGTTCTTTCACCTTGGGCAGATTGAGGGAACCAGGTAAGAGGGGAAGGAGGTACAGTCAAAAGACCAGAATCTGAGTCCTGGTGCCATCACTTCTTAACTCTAACTCTGTGGGTATGGCTTCAAGCTTTGGTTTTTCCAGACTATAGAACTACACACACTGGAGATACAGATACAGTCACATCACTTCTATCAGCTTTATTAGCAACAAAGCCAGTATCTCCCTCTTGAATCTCCTCATTCCCATGAATTAACCAAGAAACTCAAGGGGTTTAGAGGCCCATAAAAAGGTTTTTCTTACCCAGGGGAATGGAAAATAGAGTCTGATCAGCCAAAAGGCCTGCCCTCGTTTCCTTGCTGGAGCTGGTGCTTTACCAAAATTGCCGTGGATCCATGCTGCAATATCAGCAGGGAAACACTGCTCCAGATTCCAGCACAGCCTGCAGTCACTCTTGGAAAGAAGTGAGTCTCAGTCCCTTTAAAGTTAGGCTCAACTAACAAAGCCGAAAAGTTGGAATTCTGCCAGTTACAGATCTAATGACCAACACTTGTAGTTCCCATATTTAGCCACTTTCTAAGGAACAATCCAGCCCCAGGAGCACTGGATCACTCTTGTTTATCTCTGTCTCTCCAACCCAGAACCACCTGTTCACTTTCTTTCCTGACCCAAGAAACAGGATGATTTTCTTCTGATGCTCTCAAAACTAAAAAGATCTGATTACAGTCACTGCCTCCAAAATATGGAACTGCTCATCTACCCTTTTTTTTAATTTGTTTTTGACGAGAAAAATACTATAATTTGAATGGGAGAATAGGAATACCTGAATCAGACAATTAACAGAGGAAATATAAATGAAAAACATGGGGAAATGTTCCAAATCATTAAATACCAAACAAATTCAAAGTATAAAAATAACACTGACTTTTTCTAATATTACACTAATGAAAAGTAGAACAGTTAATATTCACAAGCATACAATTAAATTGTCCCATGTATTACTGGTCGAAATGTAACTTGACAAAACTCTTTTGAAAAACATTTGCTTATATGTTTGAAAGTTTTAAATATTCTTAAATTTAAAACTTCCTAGGTTTACTACTCAGAGAAGGCAATGGCAACCCATTCCAGTGTTCTTGCCTGGAGAATCCCAGAGACGGGGGAGCCTGGTAGGCTGCTGTCTACGGGGTCGCACAGAGTCAGACACGACTGAATCAACTTAGCAGCACCAGGTTTACTACTAGTTAAACATCAATTAATTAACATTTGACTATATTTAGCTAAGAATATATCCATCCATTTATTCTTCCTCTATACATCCATCAACAAACTTTGATGCATTTTGGAATTAACCTTAAATCTCATCTCTAAATATTTCAGCATATATATATAATTAATGAGTTTGTCTACCCTTTTAAGAGGGGCTTCCCAGGTGGTGCTAATGGTAAAGAACATGCTTCCCAATGTAGGAGACATAAGAGATGTGGGTTTGATCCCTGGGTCAGGAAGATCCCCAGGAGGAGGGCATGGCAACCGACTCCAGTATTCTTGCTTGGAGAATCCCATGGACAGAGGAGTCTGGCGGGCTATAGTCCATGGGGTTGCAAAGAGTTGGACACAACTGAACCAACTTAGCACACATGCATGCACTCAGGGACTTGAGAAACACAAACCCCACCATCCTCAATAGAATAAGCCTCTATGGCTTTAAACGCATCCGAATGGATGTGAGAGCTGGACTATAAAGAAAGCTGAGTGTCAAAGAATTGATGTTTTTGAACTGTAGTGTTGGAGATCTTTGAGAGTCCCTTGGACTGCAAGGAGATCCAACCAGTCCATCCTAAAGGAAATCAGTCCCGAATATTCATTGGAAGGACTGATGCTGAAGCTGAAACTCCAATACTTTGGTCACTTGAGGCAAAGAACTGACTCCTCAGAAAAGACCCTGATGCTGGGAAAGATTAAAGGCAGTAAAAGTAGGGGACAACAAAGGATGAGATGGTTGGATGGCATCACGGACTCTATGCACATGAATTTGACCAAGCTCTGGGAGTTGGTGATGGGCAGGGAAGCCTGGTGTGCCTGCAGTCCATGGGGTCACAAAGAGTTGGACACAACTGAGCAACTGAACTGAACACTTCTAAAAGGATGCTCCCTATGTGATATTAAACTAATTACTCCGAACGAGAGGGATCTGCACGTGTTGATTCCAAGCTGATTTCCTAGAAGCCAGAAAAAAAGTCTCTTGGGGGCCACAGCACTGTATGTCCAACTTTATTTTTGGAAGGATTATATGTAATAATGTGAAAGTGCCTCATTAATCACGGTGCATTATACTGACATTAGTTGTAGTCATAAACTTGGATGAAAAAGTCCAGCGTAGAGCAAAGAATATAAGCCACAGAGGAAAGCAGACTAGAAAAAGAACCCAACTCTGCCATTTACTATCTGTGCAACTTTGTGCAAGTTACTTAACCTCTCTGAGCATTCATTTGTGAAATGGGAATATTATATGAATATTATAGTAATAATATTAATATATTACAAATACCATAGTAATAACATTACTATATTACATCAAAAATGTTATACTGATAATTGTCTCTTGTAGTTATAAGGAATATCAATCAAAATATCAAAGAGGCAAACTATCTGCATTAGATTCAGGCAGAGAGTAATAAGTCCTCAATAAATTGTAGCCATGATTATCATATTTATAGCTCCAAATGATAATGTTCATTAAATACAAGATATAATGAAACATATTTATGCCCATCCTGGGTGTGTGCACGGGTGCTAGATCACTTCAGTTGTGTTCGACTCTTTGATTCTTTGTTACTCTAGGGACCATAGCCCACCAGGCTCCTCTGTCCATGGGATTATCCCAGGCAAGAATACTAGAGTGAGTTACCATGCCCTACTCCAGGGGATCCTCCCTACTTAGGGATCGAACCCGAGTCTCTTACATCTCCTGCACTGACAGGCAGGTTCTTTACCACTAGCACCTGGGAAGCCCCCAACTGCTGGTAACACAATTAAAGCGTGGAGAACACAATTAAGGCTTGGAGAACACAATTAAGGCTTGGATAACACAATTAAATAGGGTGGTATATAGCCAGAATTGTACTAAAAGAAGGCAGTAGAGTAGGTATTTGTATTCAAGTGTCCACACCAGCAACCTAACAAACTACTTCCATGCTCAGCAACTTATAACATCAGCGTTTATGCTAAAGCTCAGGAATGTGCAGGTTGGTCGACTTTGATTCAGCTGATATGCTACCCTCACCTGCAGACCATAGATCAGCTGCATTATCTTACTCTGGATCCCAGGCTGAAAGGAACCAGAACCTAATTGTGTTACCAGCAGTTGGGGGCTTCCCAGGTGCTAGTGGTAAAGAACCTGCCTGTCAGTGCAGGAGATGTAAGAGACTCGGGTTCGATCCCTAAGTAGGGAGGATCCCCTGGAGTAGGGCATGGTAACTCACTCTAGTATTCTTGCCTGGGATAATCCCATGGTGGGCTATGGTCCATAGGGTCACAAAGAATCAAAGAGTCGAACACAACTGAAGTGATCTAGCACCAGAACCATGTGCTTCCTATAACGGGTAACCAAAGCACAGGGGGCAGGCCCAACACACAAACACATTTCAAGCCTCTGCTCCCATCGCCTCTGTTCCCATCACCCCTGGTGACATCCCAAAGCAGGGCACACACAGCTAAGTTCAACACCGGTGTAGAAGGGAAGTACAGAACTCTACAGTGCTACACAACGAGGGAGGAATATTTTTCAGAACAATAATTCAAACTGTCACATCAGGTCTCACCAACTCCAGAATCTGAGCTCTCATTCATTGTCCTGCAAAAACCTCTGTTCTGAGCCAGTACCTGTCTAGCCAAATAATCATTATTAAACCTCTCACGATTGATCTGCATGGGTTCCTAGGTTGTTCCTTTTACTTATTGCATACAGTCACCTGGCTTGGCTCTTCCCAACAGCCGAGAGAGCCCAGCTGGAGGGTAAATGTAAAGTTGATAGCCCATCACTCCGTGCTCATAGCAGAAGCCAGACTGTGCGGCCCCAATAAGCAACCTGCTGGGTCTACAAATTTGCCATGCTTCGCTCTGTTAAAACTTTATTGGGCACAGTATGGTAACTCAATTAATAGTGAGAATGACACAGGGAAGTGTCACTGGAATTGCAACCAATTATTTTTTCCTTAATATCTTTTTAAATCACAAGCTGACCAAGCTCAACAGGAGCCATGTCCTTCCACAGGGCATATTTAGCCTGTCTCTGCCTTCCTCATTAGCCTCCATCGCCAGGGTCCATCAACTATGTCACCAGCTACAAGCCTCTGTCTTCTCCCAACAGCAGTACAGCTTCCCCCCAAAGGAGCTAATTGAAAACACAAATCAGGCTGTTTGGCAGGATTTTTGTGTTGCTGGTAGATTTTTGTTTTGTTTCCTATAAATCAAAAATTTGCTGATTGTATTCCTCCTTCTTACAGTGGTCCCGATTTAGAAAACACAAACAGAAATGAACCTTGAAGTCAACCTGAATTACCACCTAAAGAAATGCATGAGGCCGGATTCAAAACCACCAACATCTGCCCTGAAAAACCCATAGGTACCTTGCCTTCCTGGACTCCAGCTGTTCCATCAGACTTGACATCTTCAGTCCAGATTTGGAACTTGTTTGGCTCACAGTAGTCAGCTGGGCTGCATATCCTCATGGCTAAAGGGCAGATGATGACTAATTTTATGCATAAGCAATTGGCTTGTCCATTTATGAAATTTTTTTAAAAATTTCTACCACACATAAAGTTCAATCTAGACAAGTCTCATGATTGGGAGTTATTCCAAACCTTTTAAGCTGAAGTCCAGATAGGCAGGGGATGACTCTCTATATTAAACACATATTTGTCAAGGCTGAGCAAGGCCATGTCATCAGAAAAGAAAATATATATGTACATAAGAGTTTCTCCCAGAAACAAACATTCCATCTTGTCTCTTGGGATTGGAATCTGAACATTACAGACTGAAGAACAGCCACCTGGTATACTCGTTGAAATACTGCAGGATCACCCATCCCCGATCCTGGTATTCCTTGTCCCCACTCAACAGCACAGATAGACGCTCCATTGTCTCTGGTCAAAGCAGATTGAAGCTGTCTTCCGGCCAGGTCGCCATATCCTTATGGCTAGCTTTGGGGTTAATCTTGAAGTACAAAATTTCTGGACTCAGTCCACTCCTAAGCTGATGATACACCTGGTAACAGGTCACCATAAAAGCATCAGCGAGCTCCACACGGCCAGAAGTCAGTCCATAACGTTATACCTAGAGCCAGGGTTCCCAAGCAAAAAACACATTTAAGTGATCCACCTTGGCTTGGAATTTGCCAGGCACAACTTCAACCGCAAAACTCAGCTTGCTGGGCTCAGACTGCTGAAGCGGGTGCCCTTTTTATTCCTCGGTGGCTTCACGGTCTTGTAGCAACTGAATTTCTTTCCTTTTTCCTCAGCTTCGCTGCTTCAGCAGCGCTCTGGTTCCAAGAAAGAAGATCCACTGGAGGGAAGACGCCACTGTTGGTCTAAATGAATATGGGCACTAGCCCATCATTCTTCCCAGGCAGGGAATGCACACACTCTGTCACTTTCATCCCTACGTCCTGAAATTTCTCACCTGAGGTGAGATGAGAGAGAGGAACTCAAACTGAAAACGCTCGTCACTTCTGACACCATATTGACATCTAAGGAGGCCTCACGAGTGACAGTGTTCATAGTCTTGGAAGCGGGTGGGGGAAGGAGGCGCTGTGTTTACACGCTATAAGGAAAATAATCATTTACCTTAACAGTCATTTCTCTTTCCCCACACTAAAGGTTCCTTCTGTGGCAGCTGCCCCACCCGGGCTGGGGCCTCAGAGAAGAGAACGCTCAGCTTCCGTTTCCGGTTTTCCCTTGCAGGGAGGGAGGGGGGTTAAAGGCCCCGCCCCAAGTCCGCCGGCTCAGCAATGCGCCTGCAGCTCAGTTTAGCCAATGCTTAAACGGCGGTCTTCCCGGGTGGTTTCCCAGCTGGCACTGGTGATAAAGAATCCGCCTGCAATGCAGGAGATGTGGGTTCCATCCCTGTGTTGCGGAGATACTCTAGAGACAGGCATGGCAACACACTCCAGTATTGCTGCCTGGAGAATCCCATGGACAGAAGAGCCTGGCAGGTTACAGTCCGTAGGACTGCAAAGAGTTGGACTGGACTGAAGCGACTTAGCAGGCAAGCTGATGGCAAGTTTAGTTACTTGGGGCTTCCCAGGTGGCTCGGTGGTAATGACTCCACCTGCCAGGGCAGGAGACTTAGGAGACACCAGTTTGATCCCTGGGTTGGGAATACACCCTGGAAGCAGGCATGACCATCCACTCCAGTATTCCTGCCTGGAAAAGTCCATGGACAGAGGAGCTTGGAGGGCTACAGTCCATGGGGTTGCAAAGAGTCAGACAGGACTGAGCAACTAAGCACATCACAGGGAAGAGAAGAGTCTGCATTTCTAATAGATTCCCAAGTTCTAATAGATTCCCAAGATTCTAATAGATTCCCAATGCGGATGCTGCTAATTTACAGACCACACTTTAGGAACCGCTGCTCTAATTTTGGGCAGTTCGAGAAAAAACAGGGTGAGGGAAATGGAGAATGTCAAGACTTAGGACCATCCCCCACCTCCTTCTCCTAAACAAGAACTCTTGTGTTTTACTCATCCTGCTTTAGGATGAGATTTCATTTGGATGAAGTTTTCTGCGCTAAAAGTGGTTGGAAAACCACCTCTCTAGCTGAAATCGATGTGGGAATTGTAAAAACTAAAGGCGGAGAAAGAGTGACATACCTCAAGAAAATTAGAAGCAGGAAAGCCAAAGCTCTCTTTTCATTTGTTCAGCAAAATCTGAGGGTTACTATTAATATATGCTGAAAGGTTGTGCTTGTTGCTGAGGTAAAAAGACAAACCAGAGCCTTACTCAGGGGGGACTCACATGTACAGCAAGGTAAATATGCAAAGCAAATGAATGCAACTAATGTTACATAGGGCTTCCCTGGTAGCTCAGCTGGTGAAGAATCCGCCTGCAGTGCAGGAGACCCCAGTTTGATTCCTGGGTTGGGAAGATCCCCTGGAGAAGGGAAAGGCTGCGCAATCCAGTGTTCTTGCCTGGAGAATTCCATGGACTGTATAGTCAGTGGGGTCGCAAAGAGTCAGACACGACTGAGCAACTTTCACTTTCACTGCTACGTACTTGCTAGGACAGAGGTCTGTTTATGGAAAACAAAATAGCTTACATGTGGCTCACAAAGAATCTTCTCCCTTTTCATTAGGGAAAACTTTATGGGATTGTTCACAGTATGCCTCCCCCAAATCCCAGATTTGACCTCAGAATCCTTTTCAGCCTATTACTCTAGCACTGAACCACAAGCAATTGATTGAAGTTAGTATTCAGATGGAAATAAGTGAGATATTACTGATTCAAGTTCCAGGTGGGAACAGTCTCACAATTCAGTCTATATAGGTGCCATAGACTGAATGTTTGCATTCCCTCAAAATCCTTATGTTGAAACCTAATCCCCAATGTGATGGTATTTGAATGAGGTCTTTGGGAGGTGACTAGGTCATTAATGGGGACCCCTCATGAATAGGATTGGGGCTTCCCAGCTGGCGCTAGTGGTAAAGAATCTGCCTGCCAACAAAGGATACGCAAGGATTGCAGGTTCAATCCCTGGCTTAGGACAATCCCCTGGAGTAGAAAATGGCAACCCACTCCAGTATTTTTGTCTGGAAAATTCCTTGAACAGAGGAGCCTGGCAGGCTATATATAGTCCATGGGGCCGCAAAGAGTCAGATACTACTGAGCACACGAATAGGATTAGTGCCCTTATAACAGAGGCTCCAGAAAGCTGTCACACCCTTTCCGCTGAGGACAGAAGGAACCAGGAAACTAGTCCTTATCAGTCACTGAATCCACCCGTGTCTTGATCTTGGAATTCTCAGCCTCCAGAATGCTGAGAAATAAGTGTGTGCTCTTTAAGCCACCCAATCTGTGGTGGTTTGTTAGAGCAGCCTGAATCAACTAAGACAATAGGTTTAGGAAATAATTCATAGGGAAGATGGTGCATGATAGGATCATGAAAGATGAATTTAAGATACACAGGAGTTGAGGTGAAGAAGAGAGGAAGTGGTGATGGGATAGTCCAGCTGGCAGAAAGGGATGAAACTCATTAAGAGGATTAAGAAGTGGATGGTGGTATCTAAAATTCAATACAAATGAAAACATCTACAAGACAGAAACAGACTCACAGACATAGAGAACAGGTTTATGGTTGCCAAGGTGGAGGGGCTTGGGGAAGGGAAGGATTGGAAGTTCAGGATTAACAGATGCAAACTATTAATTTAAGATGGATAAACAGCAAGATCCTACTGTGGAGCACAGGGAACTATATTCATATAGTTCAATATCCTGTGATAAACCATAATGAAAAAGAATATATACATATATATGTATGTGTGTGTGTATATATATATATAACTGAATCAATTTCCTGTACAGCAGAAATTAACATGACATTGTAAATCAACTATCCTTCAATAACTTTAAAAAAAAAAGATGGTAAGTGGAGCCAGCATCTATAGCCCATGCCTGCATAGATCTCGTATTGGAAATAAAACAGATTATTAGAGGTGCCTAGACGTGCACGCAGGGTCAAGGGACAGTTTTTTTCAACTTAACCGGGTCATGTTTATGAGCTATGGAGAAGGGAGAGAGAGAGACAGAGTTCTAAAAACAGAAAGAAAAAAAAAACAGACAAGAAAGGGAATAACATATGGAGCAAGTCCTCAGAGGAACCCTGAGGCAGGTACTTCCTCCCAGCATAGCCTTGAAGTTGTCTAGCCCCACTCTTAATAGGGAGGCTGTGATGAAAGCAGGACTCCACAGCCACAGAAGAGGAATACCAGCGATCATATCTGAGGGAAACCAAGGCTGGACCACAGAAACATGCCAAGAATGGCTTGGGGACAGAGTGTCAAGGGACTAGTGAAGTCAAGAATAAGTATCTCCTTTGAGCTGGCAACAAAAAATAGTGGTCTAGAGGATTTCTAAAATAAAGAGGGAACACATGTCCAATGGAATTTTCACTGACCCCCAACAAAGGTTTGTATAGGAAGACCAAAGAATTTTTAAAAAGCTGGGATGACATAGAAGCTTTGTTTTAAGATTGTGACCAGTCCTTAAGGAAACCAATTGCCCAACCATTTTTTAAGGTTATTTTTTTTTCCTATAATGAAAGTAACTAAAATGTACCAGGCAACGTGCTAAATGCTTTATATGTGTCATCTCTTTTATCTTATTCCTTATGAGATAAGAACTATCATTACTTTCATTTACCTCAGAGGAAACAAGTTTGCAGCAGTTAAAACACTTGACAAGCTTGTCTGAGACAGAGAGCCAGGATCTGAACCCAGATTGTTAGCTCCCAGGGCGCAGACGTCTATCCTATTCACTCTATACACTTTTATCAAAAGCACCTCTTGCCCCACAAGGACACGACCACTTTTCACTGAACACAGGTTGTTTTCAATTTTTTCCCCTAATCATCCTTCAAGGCCCATCAACCTTGAAGGAAGCCTTAAGGTCAGTTAGTGGTACCCTGCTCTGTCCATCCCTAGAGTCCCCAAACACTTCACACTTACCTCTCTTGGAGCTCTCAAGCATTTGGTGATGGTCAGTCACACGTGAGTTTGCATCTGCTATTAGCTTGAAGCAAGGCATAGAAGAGCAGACATGGGCTTTGAAGCTAGTTAGAACTGGTTCAAATTCCCATTCTTCCGTAGATATATGAACTTAGGCAAATATTTTAATTTTTTTTTTTTTGGCTGCACTGGGTCTTTGTTGCTATGTGTCAGCTTCCTCTAATTGTGGAGAGCGGGGTCCACTCTTCGTTGTGGTGCACAGGCTTCTTGTTGCAGTGCGTTCTCTCATTGCAGAGTGATGGCTGTAGACATGTGACCTTCAGTAGCTGCAGCTGGTTCAGTAACTGTGGCGCATAGACTTCAGCTGCTCTGCAGCGTGTGGCATCTTCCCAGACCAGGGATCAAACCCGCGTCGCCTGCATTGGTAGGAGGATTCGTAACCACTAGACCACCAGGGAAGCTCCTCTATGAGTTTAAAATAAGGATAACGCCACTAGGAAATGGCAGTGAAAATTTAAATGAAATAAGATTAGGTTAAGACCTGACAGAGGGTAGATACTCAATAGATAATAGAAATTTTTATAACTACTTGCATAACTGTGCAGTGAATGAAAGGCAATTTTATCTGGACCCACCATTGGCTCTCCTCTGAAATTTTCAGATAGCAACATTTCCTTAAAAGATAAATGCCAAGGAGTATATTTAACCTCCTCGTTTAAGAAGAAGGAGCTTTTTATAAGCACATGTTTACAAACAATTAAAATATTCCTTTAAACATCTCTCTAATAGCCATCAAGATAGATCCCTGAAGACCTTGGCTTTCCAGTAGTTAGTTTAACTTGAGTTACTATACGATTTTTAAAATAATAAAACTACAATTGTCTTGAAATGGCTGAGAAGTTCTTAACTGGATTAGATTTCAACATCTTTCCTCTAATTTATCTCAATGAGTAAGGTTTTATCACAATGCCAATAGTGCAAGAGTAAAACAAGGAAGATACAGAAATCTCAAGTTCAAATGTTGTTGGAAGACCGTAGCAAAAGTTCCTTGCAGATTAACTGTAGGACAGAGGATGAGATGGTCAGATGGCATCACCGACTCAATGGACATGGGTTTGGGTGGACTCCGGGAGTTGGTGATGGACAGGGAGGCCTGGCATGCTGCGGTTCATGAGTCGCAAAGAGTCGGACACAACTGAGCAACTGCACTGAACTGAAAGGGTTTCTAAAGGAGCCTGAAAACAATCTCTGTCTCTAGTAAGCACATCATCCTCCGACGGTATGTGGAGAGTGAAACTGGCCACGTGAGTGATGGGTATGTGGGGCTTCATTATATTCTCTCTATGCATATAGGGTTGTTTGAAATTTTCCATGATAAAAACGTTTAACAAGAAGCCAAAAATGACATCATCATCATCATCATCCTATCATTATTTGCTAAATGTATTGAGCTTTCTAGGTTCAACCTCTCTCTTAATTCATGAAATTACTATTAATACTTCCTTTTGAAGAGAAGGAAACTTAAGCTTAAAGAGATTTACATACATTTCTCAAATCCACATTGCTAGTAAGCTGCAGATTTCAGGACCCCAGATTTTAACCCGTTCAAGATATTCAAAAGGAGAAAGGGGGAAAATTGGTATTCTCCAGGGGAAAGAAATGTCTCCTTCTCTGTGAAAACTGGAAGCAGCTTTCAAATAAAGATGAACCGTGCCCTCCTTGCAGGCTAGAAGTAATGTGACAGCTGGAGGCACATATGAGGCCCGTGGACTCCCAGGGAGTGGAACCAGCAAAGCAGACCCCAGCAATAACTGGAGATGGAGTTGGCAGAAGTGAGAAAACAACACTTCCACAGGGATCGATCAGAAAGGTAGATGAATCAGAAAATTTGTTGAATCAGAAAATTCAGAATGTGCTGTGGGCAAAAACTGGAAAAGGAATGAATAAGCCACCCTAATGGAGACTCATCCAGATGTTTCTTCTCCAACAAAAAGTGGGAAGTGAGTACTTTTCTCTGAGTTTCAAGAAATGCCAACAGCAGACCCAGCTGAAGCATGTATCCCAAGGTCTCACAGATAGAACAGGGTATCCATGTGAGCAGAGGAAGAGAGTGGCCATGCAGAGCCCCAAGTCAACCAGGAATTCTCAGTGACAAAGTGAGATTCTCACATCTGTGTCTTTTGTCAACGTGCAACAAATATTTATTGAGGAAACATTATGTTCGGCTCTGTGCTAGATGCTGAAATACAATACTGAAGAAGACAGGTTCAATCCTCCCCATTCAGTGGGAGAAGTCAACAAAATGAGTAAAAGAAAAATTAAATAAAATATAAAAATTCTAAGTACCACTGTGTTTGTTTTCTAGGGCTGCCTTAACAAAATATCACAAACCGTATAGATCAGTTCTGTTCAGTTCATTTCAGTTGCTCAGTCATGTCCGATTGTTTGTGACCCCCATGGACTGCAGCACACCAGGCCTCCCTGTCCATCACCAACTCCTGGAGCTTGCTCAAACTCATATGCATTGAGTCGGTGATGCCATCCAACCATCTCATCCTCTGTCGTCCCCTTCTCCTCCTGACTTCAATCCCAGCATCAGGGTCTTTTCCAGTGAGTCATTTCCTCGCATCAGGTGGCCAAAGTATTGGAGCTTCAGCTTCAGCATCAGTCCTTCCAATGAATATTCAGGACTGATTTCCTTTAGGATGGGCTGGTTGGATCTCTTTACTGTCCAAGGGACTCACAATTCTGGAAGATAAAAGTCCCAGACCAAGATGTCAACAGGTTTGGTTTCTGAGGCCTCTGTCCTAGGTTTGCAGAGTACCTCTGTGTGTCCTGAGCTGTGTCCCCTTCCTCTGCGTCCCACGGCTGCCTGTGTGGTGTCTGTGTTCTAATCGCCTTCTCCTACTAGGACATCAGCTGTATAGGATTAGAGCCCACCCATATGACTTCATTTTACCTTAATAACCTTTTTAATTACCTTTATTCCCTTTGGCCCTTTCTCCAAATACAGTCACATTCTGAGGAAGTAGGGATTGGGACATCCACACACAAATTGTGGAGGAGGGGGACACAATTAAATCCAGAACAGCCATGAAGTTGAAAAACCTGGTGCTGTTCTCACCTCTTTGGGGAAGTCCTGTCTATCCAGCCTGAAGGGTTAGACTCTGCTTCTTTGTCACAGCATGAGACACTTCCTCTTC
The DNA here is from genome assembly GCF_910594005.1 of Cervus elaphus. Classification (NCBI taxonomy): domain Eukaryota; kingdom Metazoa; phylum Chordata; class Mammalia; order Artiodactyla; family Cervidae; genus Cervus; species Cervus elaphus. The sequence goes on from NC_057815.1 coordinate 86,012,011, forward strand.
ATGGTGCCTTCACAGGTGCAATGTTATGTTTCCTTGCGTGGCTACTCCTTAGTCTTCTTTCACCTCCTCACTGTAAGCCCCAAGAGGGCAAGAATCTTTTCTGCTTTTGCCTATCATTGTATGCTTTACCATTTACAAGTTAACAGTGCCTGGCACATAACAGTTGAGATATCTATGAATGTGTTCAATAAAAAGGATGAATGAATGAATGAAGATTTGAAAGCAACATGGGGATGGGAGATAGCATCAAAACTGAGACCTGAAGCGTGAGATGCACAGCTATCTCTGGGGAGAGTAAGTGGGAGAAAGACAGCCCCAGCCAGAGAAGAGTATGCGTGAAAGGCCTGAAAAAAGAAAGAACCTGACGTGTTATGACATATCTGTTTGACACTGCCGTATGTTAAAAAATGTGACATTGACGTAAGATTGTCTTGTGTTTCTGATACTCTTAAATATGCTGAGAAAGTTTGGAAGAAAGGACCAGCAAAATCCTATGAGGCTAATCACTTTAGGGAACTCAAACAAAATGAAGCAATGAGGAAATAGCAGGGATCAATAATTCCTAGTTTTTTCCCAGTCTCAACCTAGGAAAGTATCTCTCTTAATCAGAAGTGAGCCCTCCCAGATTGCAAGCAATCATCAATCTGTAGAAATCCAACTACCATGAATACCCTGTGAGTATGAGACTTTATTACAATTTTGCAGCTAAATTTTGTGTGACTTTGGACTCAATTTACTGTTACTGTACGTGGGTTTTTTAGAGCACTGAATCTGTTCCAGGAATTGAAATGTTGCTCCAGTGGTTCTGAAACTCCTGCAGAGGAATAATTCTTTCTGTGTGTGCACATAACTTTGAAAGACTGCTAACACAAAGCCTTATGAGTGTTCATGGAGAGCTGCAGACATGTTTAAGCTTCTCCTCCTAAATTACACACTACTGGAAATACATAAATGTATGCATCTTTCATTAAACACACATACAATGCACTGATCACTAGGGTAAGAACAGAGTCTAATGGTGGAAAATATCCCATATTTGAGTCCTCACCTTGACAGCAGTCAGCTGTGTGACCTTCCTTACAACATCATCGTGATATATTCACGTGTGTATGTTTGTCTCCATTACTAGATTATATTAATAGTTCCTTAAGAGCAGAGGTTGTATTTCATTTTTTTTAAATTCTGTACCAGCTCCAGCACTCATCAAATGAATGTTCAGTGGCTAGATGGAATAAACAGTGCCTGTAATAGACAAGATAGGTATTATCCTGCTTTGTTGTTGTTTAGCTGCTAACTTGTGTCTGACTCTTTTGCAACTCCATGGAGTGTAGCCTGCCAGGCTCCTGTGTCCGTGGGACTTCCCAGGTCAGAATACTGGAGTGGGTTGCCATTTCCTTCTCCAGGGGATCTTCCCTACCCAGGGATCAAAATCGCATCTCTTGCATTGCAGGGGAATTCTTTATGCTGAGCCACCAGGGAAGCCCTATTTTTACCAGTGAGTTAACTGCAATCAAACAAGTGCAAAATGTATCTAATTAAGGTGGAATGATACGATATTGATGATAAATTCAATAGAGGGGAGAGAGTAAGACAGACTAACTTGTCTCCTAACTTAGCCAAGGTGGTAGTCGACTCACTTAAGAACACCTCTGGTTGGTGCATGTAAGTTGCTTGGCAAAGAGGCAACAAAGAATGAGTGTCTATGTGATACCTGCTTGCTCTAGTCTGGTTCTCCTCTTCTCCCCACTGTATCTCTTTAGAACATATCCATACCCAGATTCTGCTGTAAGAGAAAGTGATAGCTTCTTCTTTTTTTTTTTCAACTATTATAGTTTTTTCAAACATGTTATTTCACTTGGTTCCATTTTGGAAGATTACTAATATCTTCCTTTATTTCCTAAAATATACTTATCATACTTATGTTAAATTTGCTTTCTATCTGTTCACATAATTTTGCTTCAGATGGTAACTGTTAACCAGATTTGTGTCATCCTTTTTTCGGGAAATTTTTCTACTCTGGTGTCTGGTTATTTTGGCTGGTGAATTCATGTTCTCCTGGGGGTATCAGCTAGTTCTTCTGGCCACACACATTGAGAAAGGCCCAGGGGTGAGGCCCTGTCTTTGTCACAACAAAGATTAAAGATGGCAAGATGATGAGTCACAGGGTAGAGAACCCCAGCACTAGAGTCACCATTCTTTTTTTTTCTGAGTGAACAGTGAAAGTCACTCAGTCGTGTCCGACACTTTGACACCCCATGGATTATATATATAGTCCATGGAATTCTCCAAGCCAGAATACTGGAGTGGGTAGCCTTTCCCTTCTCCAGGGGATCTTCCCAACCCAGGGATCGAATCCAGGTCTCCCTCATTGCAGGCGGATTCTTCACCAGCTGAACCACCAGGGAAGCCCAAGAATACTGGAGTGGATAGCCTATCCCTTCTCCAACGGATCTTCCTGACCCAGGAATCGAACCAGAGTATCCTGCATTGCAGGTGGATTCTTAACCAACTGAACTATCAGGGAAGCTCCAAGGGTAAAGAATCTGCCTGCAGTGCAGAAGACCTGGGTTCAGTCCCTGGGCTGGCAAGATCCGCTGGAGAAATGATAGGCTACCAACCCCAATATTCTTGCCTGGAGAATCCCATGGACAGAAGACCCTGGTGGGCTACAGTCCAAGGGGTCACAAAGAGTCAGACATGACTGAGGGACTACGCACACACATTTTTTTCTCACTTTTTATTTTATATTGGAATACAGCCAATTAACAAGTTTGTGATAATTTTAGGTGCACAGTAGAGCTACTCAGCCGTACATATATACATGTATCCATTCTCGCCTAAACTCCCCTCCCGTCCAGGCTGCCACATAACACTGAGCAGAGTCCCCTGTGCTTACAGTAGATCTTTGTTGGTTATCCATTTCAAGTATAGCAATGTGACATAAGAACCACCATTCTTGATTGCTGCCACCTCACCAGAGAACTCTGGCCAGAATTTCACCTTTAAATCCTTATTTAGGGATAAAGACTTTTGAAATAACTCCACCTACCCCACCCCGCCATGTGCCACTTTTGGATCACTTAGAGCAGAAGTCAGTGAAAGCCCACAAGACTCTGGGAGAGATTTTTACCATAATTGTGCAGAAGAATTTAGACAGAGGTCTTGTCCAGGAAGAGAACCATCACCAGAGATAACTACAAAAATATGGCTAGGTGTAGTAAAATGTGGGGAAGCTTGGCGGGGCCTAAAGATCAGAGTCTTGGTGTCTCAATGTCTCTGCCTGACAACGGCAAACCTTAGCCTAGCACTGGAAGAATTGGACATCAATTTGTCTTAAGGCAGAAGTGGGGAGAGGGGTGTGGGGAGTTGAACCTGTTGCAAAGAAAAGGAAAAAAAGGAATTTTTTTCTTTCCCTTTCTTAAGAACAAAGAAGCTAAAGAGAAGGGTGAGCAGGCCTGAACATCCCTAGTTTTTTAACTTTAACTGCTCCTAACCCTGTATGTCTATAACTAAGTTTGCTTTTCTGCCACCTAACTGTGCAGGGGCTACACTTCGCACCTATTTTCCTTCGACTCTATGCTAAATACTTCCTATATCTGGTGTTCACCTTTACAACATCCTTCCCCTTGTAGTTACATATTAGAAAGAAGGCCACAGAGCCACCAAACTTCAATTACCTGGTTACTGATGCCAGGCTGTGACCGTCTTTGAAAGAATACAAGAGGAAGAAATCAAGATCCTATCACCTTTGTTCCTCATCACCCACTCCTGACTGCAAGTCCTCATCATGTATAAGCTCCTAGACTCCTCATGGTGGGGTGTGGGGGGCGGGAAGGCACAGTTCTTGAGGCATAAGCCAACTGTTTTCCCCCTCCTCTCTGCCAGTTGAGAATTAGAGCCACTTTCTATTTCCTCCAAACTCTGTCTCCGTATTTTTTATTCAGCTTTGGGCAGAGAAAGTCAAGATTTTTGGCCAGTAACAATCCCCAAGGATTTTCTCCAGTCTCCAGACACAGTCTGGCTTCCCTGTGTCTCTGTCTGCAGTCAGCTACTTCTTATGCTCATCAACCAAGATAGTCCTCAGTCCCCCAGGCTTCTCACACTTTGTTTTGCTTGTTCCTAGATTCCACTATCCTGGATCCTTACATCTATAGATTTTCTAAGATTGATTTTGGAGTAGGCTGCTGGAAGCCCAAGCTGTTCTGCTTATTTTGGGGACCTGGAAGCCCGTCTTCTCAATGGGTTGCGTATAACAGACATTTTGGCCAGCTTTCAGGTATGGTTAGTCAACATGCAAATTGTGTTTGAGAAGCAGTTTAGCCTCATGAATCAAAGACGCTTCAGATGCTCTTAGCAATTCCACTTTTTCAGAAATGTGTCCTAAGGAGATGAGCTGATATGAATGCAAAAGTATTTAAGATGGTCTACTGCAGTGTTATTGCTAGTAGGAACAATTTGGGAACACGTGTGTAATCATCAACAGAGGATTGGATAAATACAATCTGGTATACAAATGAACATGGTGCTATTTAGTCACAAAAATGATGATATTGATCTAATTTATGGGCATAAAAGATAACTCAATGACTGTTAAATTGCTTTTATAATATGATTCCATTTATGTAAAATGGAAGAGAAAAAAGGATTAAGAGGTCTGGACCACATACAGCCAAATGTTACCAATAATTATCTCTGGGCTTGGAATTTAGGATTAGAGTTGCTCTCTTCACTATGATTTTCTATATTGTTTGATATGCAAACATTTATAATCTCTATGATCAGAAAGAAATATGTCTAAATTTTTATTTTTGAAAATTAAAAAACACTAAACCTTCACCAAACATGAAGCCACAGACTAAACTTCCCTGATAACTTCAGTCCCATTCATACAGTGGCAAGGGCTTCAGAGTAATATGTTTTCAGGCCTTCAGCAGTATTTTGCTGTTTTATAGCTTTTAAGCTCCTGTTAACCCAAGGGTGCAATAAAGTAGGATTGCTAATTCAGTGGAGCTGAAGGAAGACTAATTGTCTGGGGAGAGGATTTCCCCGGGGCTTAGTCCCTTGTAACCCATGGTAGGACCACTAGGACTAAGACAGCAACTGCAAGCTGATGAATTATTCATGGTCTTGACTGCTTGGAGGGGTTCGCCTAAAGCATTGTTTATGCTGCTATTTCCTTCAAACTCCAGGTGACCAGTCAGCTAATGATTCATTGGGGGAAAGGGGTAGCAGTATACATAAACACTGTCAGAATCCGGTGATGAAAGCAGGAATCAAGAGTAAGTCAGACACCTTGCTGATGTTTCCTGCCCTTCTGACCTTGAGATTCTTGGCTTAGAATCTGGAAATTTAATTCAAAGGAGCTAATGGGCTCCCCTGGAGCAAAATGGCTTTTGGTCCTGGTGAGAAATGAAGAAACAAATAGTTTCCTAAGGCATCAGGAAAGGATCAACATTTGAGCCAAATACAATGGTAGAAGCTTCCCAGGGTGAGAGGAAAATTACTCTGGGACATCAGATCCGGGGTGTGCTCTGTGTTTATTATTAATACTAAAATACATTTATATTTATTAGGTACTTCAAGAAATTGGGTTTTCCCATTATTCAAAGAAGAGATACGGAGAATGAGATCAAGTTATCTCACAGTGTGTCTCCACCTATTATATAAGAAGGGACAAAAAAGCAGCCACAGTGGACTAATTGACCCAAGAAAAAGTCATTACGCTGTGATTTCAGAGTTAATTTAGTGATTATAAACTAAAAGGGAATTTCTCTACTCTGTACCACACATGATGCTAGGCCCTTTATATGCATAATCTCATTATTTCTCACAAAATTGAATAAGAAAGAAGAATTATACCCAAGTTACAGATAAGGAAAACTGAGGGTCAAAAAGTAATTATCTTGGCCCAGATTCAAAGCCAGTTAAGAGGTTCATACCCTGATTCAAGGCTCACCTCTGTTGGCTTCAGGAACAGAATAAATGCTCTTTACATCCACTTACTTCATTGGCTCCCAAACTCTTCTCATGGCCTAAATAGCTGCAAATCAAATATCCTATAGCATAACTTCCACAATGAGTGTTGTTTGAGGCTGGATAACTTGGCGAGGTTGGCTTGGTAGGCACACTGAGGCTTCTACCATGGACTAAAACCTTGATTATTGATCCAGTATCCAATCCTCTTTCCCTCTTACTGATTATACCTCCAAGCAACCCACGTTTTAATACTTGAGGAAAGGTTGACTCCATCCCACAGCTCCAGGGATTAAATCTCATCTACTCGGGTCAATCAGCACATTCCATCATTCTGGCCAGAATGCTTGGATGAGGGAAGGCATGTAATCCAACGTCTATGAAAGTGAGTTTCAAGATTCTTGCTTTGAATGCTAAAGGGACCTGGCGTGCAGATGCAAAACCTGGAACTGCCACAGCCTTTTTACCATCAGGTGCCAGGCCCAATATGGGATGAAGCTGAAACAGTAAAGGTCAGAATAAAGGAGGGAAAAAAGGAAAAAATGAAACTGGGTCCTCGATAACAGCACTAAGTTGCTAGATCAGCCACATTTGAGTCTGGATGTTGCCACTATGTGAATCAGGAAATCAGGAAACCACTATCTAAGACAGTGTGAGTTTTGACATTGTTTCCTAACTGGACTAATGGAAATATCAATAATGAATCTATAAGTGTGGAATTGGCTGGATAGAGAAGATAAAGAGAAAGGGAGTAAGAACCTATTGATCTCAAACTGGGAATACGGTATCTTTGTTCCTTGATTATGAAAAAACTTGTTATATGATAGCTTACTAATAAAATTACCATATAGTTTATTGTTCAAATAGATCATATGTGAGAATAAAACAGAGGTATCACTAATAATTATGTCAGATAATGCTTCACTGTTCCGGTTTCCACCCACTTTTTTCCCTTAACCCAAGGAGCCCAGTGGTGCATTTATGGTACATATTTGGGGTAATTTGTCAGGATCTGGCATATTTTCAGCTCCCCCTCAGAATATGCAGCATGTCTTTATAGTGGATATAGACGTTTCATACCAGTTCATTGTGGTTGGACTGAAGTTACATGTGAGGAAGAAGCAAGCCAGGAGAATAGAAAATAGGCAAGAGATGAATCACAAAAAGCTTTTTCGCTGTGCTAAGGAGGCTGATTTTATCATGAAGGTGATGGGAAACCATTACTAGAGTTTAAGAAAAGTAAGGTTTCTCTGGTGACTCAGAAAGTAAAGAATCTGCCTGCAAAACGAGAGACCCAGGTTCTGGGTCAGGAAGATCCCCTGGAGAAGGGAATGGCTACCCACTCCAGTATCCTTGACTGGAGAATCCCATGGACAAAGGAGCCTGGTGAGCTATAGTCCACAGGGTTGCAGAATTGGACACAACTGAGCAACTAACATTTTCACTTTTTTCAGCATCCTATCAACCTCTCATTAAAAACAGTTCAGTTTTGTGCTATGAGAAAGATAGGTAAGAGGTAAGGAAGTTACATGTAGATGACTGCTCTAAGAATAGCAACCATTTTTAACAGAGATAGTGGCAATGTGGAGAGGAGTGGACACGTTTGAGAGATTGAGAAGCAGAAGGGAAGCAGAGCAATTTACCTGAAACCAGTTTTCGTACTAATACATTGGCCTAAAATTCTAAATAACAAACGAACATTTCAAAACTTGATATGACAGTGTCAGCCCATTTTGAGACCATTCATTCTTTTAGGTTTCTTTTTTTTTTTTTCTTCTTCTGCTTTGTTCAAGGAACTTTTCTCAATTTATCTGGGAGCATTTTCACATTTAGAGCATATGGCTCCTAAGTGTTTAATGGATACGATGCATTTTATATACAAAATATTCTGTAGAGTCCATTTTGTCTGTTCTTTTCATTCATTCAGCTGTCTTTTCCAGTTATGCCTACCACTGAGCTTTTCAAGGATTTTTGTTCAATTAGTCTAAGGGCACATCTGTCTAAGTTTTTAAGCCATTTTTCTAATGTGTTTATCACTTTTGTAGAATTCCACATCTCTCCTAATTTATCCCTTTTGAGGATTCTTGCCTCTTTCTTGCTGGCTTCGGTGTATGTTTTGCATTTTCTGAGTGTTAAATTGATTTATTAAGCAAATGAGATCATATTTAATATTTTCCCATGTTTCACTAAGTATGACCTTTTATATAGTAGAAATCAAAAGATATAATGGATATAAAGAAAGTCCCTTTAGCACCATAGAATTTCATTTTATACAAAATAATACTGGACCACAAAATTCTAAAAACAAAATTACCATAATATCTCATGTCATTAGGAACTGCATACTGGTAATCAGAGGCATTTTCATGGTATAATTTCAAGGTATCTTGGCTAGTTTAATGAGTCCAGGACATGAAGTCAGATGAACTTGAATACTAGCTGTGACACCTTTAAGCCACGTGACTATGGCCAAGTTATTTGAGTTTTCTGGGCCCTAATTTCTGGGCCCTCATCGCTGTAGTACTAAGATTCATTTCATAGGACTGTTGCAAATATTAAATTAAATAAAATAATACAAAAAAGAAAATAAATTATATTTTAAATAATAATAAAATAAAGAAAGGACTCGGTGCATACCTGCATGAGAAGCACTTAAAATAGTAACTACTGTCATAGCTGGGCCCTCTGCCTTCAGTGAGTTAGATAGACACCGATAGGACAGCTAACAAGCTTGTGGCAGTTGGGATAATAGTATTACCTCTTTTATAGGGCTATAGTGAGAATTAAGGTGCTTTCCAGGTGGCACTGGCAATCCACTCCAGTATTCTTGGCTGGAAAATCCCATGGACGGAGGAGCCTGGTAGGCTACAGTCCATGGGGTCACAAAGAGTTGGACATGACTGAGCAACTTCACTTCACTTCACTTCACTTCACTTCCCTTCAGGTGGCACTAGTGGTAAAGAATCTGCTTGCAAACACAGGAGACACAAGAAATGTGGGTTTGATCCCTGGGTCAGGAAGATCCCCTGGAGTAGGAAGTGGCAACCCACTCCAATATTCTTGCTTGGAAAATTCCATGGACAGAGAGTCTGGCAGGCTACAGTCCATGGGGCTGTAAAGAGTGGGACACAACTAAATGACTGAACACAATGAGAATTAAATGATACAACGTATACAAACATGGCATTGTGACCGATACATACTGGGCACTCAATTAGCCATTATCATCATTTTTACTAATTTTTACTCTGATTAAATGTAAGTCAATTGCATTTATAATTAAATGAGTATCTTATTCAAATACTCATCATGAGTTGAGTTCTCAGTATCTTACATCTCAAGACAAAAGCCAGCACCAATAAGTCCCAAATTTGGCTTTAGCTATGAAGATAACCAGTTGACCATACACAGTGCTGAAAGGACCTCTTGTCAATTTCAGATGTATTTCTCGTAATGTCTCAAAATCTGTTATCTATAGAAACAGAACACTGTAGGTGTGAAGTTGATAACCAGCACCTGAGTGCCAAGATTACAGTTTGTGTGCCACCACTGAAACTTCCCTTTTCAACCTTGGCCAGGCAAAAGAGGAGATTTTAGGAGTCTGAGGGTCCAGCAACCCAGTTAGTAGACTCAAACTATGGAATTGCAATTTCTTATAATACTGGTACTTTATTGACATCTTGAAAGAACTTGTGGAAACAATTGCACACACAAATGCACCTAGCATCATGGGCATCCTGGAGGTGAGATCCTAGAACCCAAGAGATCAGCTCACCAAGAGAAAAAACCCTTTATGAATCTCTGCCTGAGATCCAGAACAGGTACAGGTCACCCATAACTGCAGCCTTTTAAAGCAATGAGTTGATAGAGGGTTGTATTAAAATGTGGGTTCAGTTGCTGTCGATACCTCAAATTTATTTCTCTCTCATTTAATAATGTGAATTTACATAAGCAGTCCATTATAGCTCAATGACCCAAGTGCTTTCTAGGTTTTTGCTCCACATTCCCTACAATATTACTGTCATCATTAAGTTCCAAGATGGCACACCAAAATCGCCTCACTCCAGCAGAAGCACTAAAAGAGAAGGAGGCCTCTATGACCCACCTCCCAGAATATTGGAAATAAAAGCAAAACTAAACAAATGGGACCTAATGAAACTTAAAAGCTTTTGCACAACAAAGGAAACTATAAGCAAGGTGAAAAGACAGCCCTCAGATTGGGAGAAAATAATAGCAAATGAAGCAACAGACAAAGGAATAATCTCAAAAATATACAAGCAACTCCTGCAGCTCAATTCCAGAAAAATAAATGACCCAAACAAAAAATGGGCCAAAGAACTAAACAGACATTTCTCCAAAGAAGACATACAGATGGCTAGCAAACACATGAAAAGATGCTCAACATCACTCATTATTACAAAAATGGAAATAAAAACTACAATGAGACACCACCTCATACCAGTCAGAATAGCCATCATCAAAAAGTCTACAAGCAATAAATGCTGGAGAGGGTGTGGAGAAAAGGGAACCCTCTTACACTGTTGGTGGGAATGCAAACTAGTACAGCCACTATGGAGAACAGTGTGGAGATTCCTTAAAAAACTGGAAATAGAACTGCCATATGACCCAGCAATCCCACTTCTGGGCATACACACCGAGGAAACCAGATCTGAAAGAGACACGTGCACCCCAATGTTCATCGCAGCACTGTTTATAATAGCCAGGACATGGAAGCAACCTAGATGCCCATCAGCAGACGAATGGATAAGGAAGCTGTGGTACATATACACCATGGAATATTACTCAGCCGTTAAAAAGAATTCATTTGAATCAGTTCTAATGAGATGGATGAAACTGGAGCCCATTATACAGAGTGAAGTAAGCCAGAAAGATAAAGAACATTACAGCATACTAACACATATATATGGAATTTAGAAAGATGGTAATGATAACCCTATATGCAAAACAGAAAGAGAGACACAGATGTACAGAACAGACTTTTGGACTCTGTGGGAGAAGGCGAGGGTGGGATGTTTCGAGAGAACAGCATCGAAACATGTATATTATCTATAGTGAAACAGATCACCAGCCCAGGTTGGATGCTTGAGACAAGTGCTCGGGCCTGGTGCACTGGGAAGACTCAGAGGGATTGGGTAGAGAGGGAGAGGGAGGTGGGAGGGGATCGGGATGGGGAATACATGTAAACCCATGGCTGATTCATGTCAATGTATGACAAAACCCACTACAATATTGTAAAGTACTTAGCCTCCAACTAATAAAAATAAATGAAAAAAAAAGAATAATCTTTAAAAAAACAAATAAATAAAAATAAATAAATTTAGTACAAGGGAAATCTTAATAGTTCTCTATTTAAAACTGGTATATCTCCAAGCACAAGCAGAATTTCATCTTGTTCTAATTTAGACCTGGAACAGTTGAGGGGAAAATCACTATATTGTATGCTCCTTCACAATAGATATAAGAATGAACAATACTTATGATGTGTATGTCAGACTAAAATGAATGCCAGTTAATAAAGATTAAGGATAATTAACAAAGTCATTAAAAAAAAAAGAGAGAAGGAGGACACACTCGTTTCCTTCAAAGGCATGACCCAGAATTTATGTATGTCACTTCCACTTATATTCCATCAGCCAGAACTTAGCCACATGAACACTTGCCTGCAGAGGAGGCTGGGAAGTGTTATCTTTGTTTTGGGTGGCCAAGTACCTGGCTAAAACTTGGAGTTCTGTTAATAAGGAAATTAAAAAAGAAAAGATAAGAAAGAAATAGAAAATTCTACCTAAAATGCAGTTTAGATTGGTAGTTGAGACAGGCCTTGGAGGATGAGAGCCTGGGTTAGAGTCATGGAATAACAATTAAGTAGGTGGATTAGCTATCAATTCACTGGGTGACCTTGGCAAAGATACTCATCTCACTAAGCTGCAGTTTCCCTATAATATAGTGCCTATTTCATCAGATTATTGAAAGGATTAAAACCACAAATCCAAGTAAATTTCTCAGCATAATTCTTGGCACTTGGTAAGTACTCAATAATGCAATATAATATTACCAGTAATAAGGAACATCATTAGGTTCCTAACAGTTCCTCATTAGGGAATTCTTTTTGGAAGGACAGAGAGCAAGGACTATGTCTCGGATTTTCTCTTGGAGAAAAGGTGAGTATATTTTGTCTGCAGACTCTGTAGGGACAGGAAAAGATGTTTTTTACATATATGTTTTTTCCAAATAGTCTCTTTAAGTGATCTCAGTATATCTCTGTGTTAAGTGTTGACAGAAATGTGCCAAGGTTTATAGGGTAAGCAGTGACTCCCGCATGCTGCTCTTGGCCATTGGCTGCCTTAAAAGCTTCTGACTCCTCGTAAAACACGTGGATTCCTGAGTGTCCCACAAGCAGGATCTCCAAGATTATGGTACAGGATCTGTGTTTTTAATGAGCTCTCAGATATGCTGATACGCTGCTAAGGTTTTAGAACCATTGCTGAGTAACATTTTTAATACTAGTAAGTTTTTGTTGTCATTAACAATGACCACTACCTTTATTTAGCCTTACTCTGTGCCTGGCATGGGTCTAAGCTCTTTATGCCATTAGCTCATTTAATCTTCACAATAACCTTGTGAATTGTTGCTTTTACTATCTTCATTTTACCAATTCAAAACTGAAACACAAAAGCCTAATCATGTTCCCCAGATTAAGTAGTTGAGCCAGGATTTGACCCAGTCTGGCTCAGCGTCCGTATTCCTAACCACACCACTCTGCCTCCATTGGCAGTGGAAGGGAAGTGACAACTGGGACTGGAGCCAAGTGGTGGAGAGTCAAGGCTCCATCACAGCCTGGCTTCCCGTATGTGTCCCACCTACTCTTGTTCACTTTCAGAAACCGCTATGACATGCCATTACAAACTGGAATAAATTGACTCTTGAAGAATATGCCCATGGAAGAAACATTTTTCCAGGGACTTCCCCAGTAGACCAGTGGTTAAGAATCTGCCTGACACTGCAGAGGACATAGGTTCGATCCCTTGACTGGGAACTAAGATCCCACACGCCACAGAGCAACTAAGCTTGTGCACAGCGGCTCCTGAGGCCCTCATGCCCTAAAGGCCATGCTCTGCAACAGGAGAAGCCCCTGCAGTGAGAAGCCTGAGCACCGCAACTAGAGAGCGCCCGCACCCAGCAACAAAGACCGAGCGTAGCCAAAAATAAATAGTTTTTCTAAAGAAAGAAAGAAACATTTTTCTGAACCTGGCAAAAGACAGCTGAACTTGATCTGGGGCTGTTAAATATCCAGAGTAGATACAAACTACCTTGGGCCATGCTTGGCACTCTCTGGCCCTAAAGTTCATTTTGAGTTTCCTCAAGCAGATGTCTAGCTGAGCTTCCAGCTGTGCCAGCTTCCTCAAGGGGAGGCTGTGGGGCAAAGATGCAGGAATGATGCAAGGTGGTACTCAGAAATAGATGGAGAGTTTCCAGGGCTAGGTCACCAACGCCGTGACAGCTTCTCCCCACTGAATCTGCCTAGTACCCAGGCAGTCCAGGACTTGTACCGGCTCTTTTCTCAAGGTAATTTCTTGTGCTTAAGGGAACTCCCAAGCTCCGTGCTACCCAGAGCATTTTAGACACCAGTGAAATAAGTAGTCTTCACGTGCTGAGTTGCTCAGTCGTGTCTGACTCTTTGCGACCCCCTGGACTGTAGCCCTCAGGCTCGTCTGTCCATGCGGATTCTGCAGGCAAGAATACTGGAATGGGTTGCCTCGCCCTCCTCCAGGAAGCAGTCTTCATATTTATAACCGATTCTCAAAATACCCCTTCACGTGCCTGTTTACCTCTCCTCCTCACCAGACGGAGTGACCTAGCAGCAAATAAGTGTGCTGCTGCTGCTAAGTCGCTTCAGTCATGTCCGACTCTGTGCGACCCCATAGACGGCAGCCCACCAGGCTCCCCCGTCCCTGGGATTCTCCAGGTAGGAATCCTGGAGTGGGTTGCCATTTCCTTCTCCAATGCATGCACACATGCTAAGTCGCTTCAGTCGTGTCCGACTCTGTGCGACCCCATGGACAGCAGCCCACCAGGCTCCTCTGTCCACGGGATTCTCTAGGCAAGAATACTGGAATGGGTTGCCATTTCCTTCTCCAAAATAAGTGTGGTGGACTGCATAATTGGGTACAAATACTTCCCCCACCACCAAGTGGTGGAATCCAATTTCCATCCCAGAATCTGGGTTAGCCCTGTGACTTCTTTGGTCAAGAGGATGCTGGCTAATGCGGAGGGAGGAAGAGGGTAAACAGAGACTTGAACTGTGATGGTGCGTGGGGGCTTGCTCTCTTGCTGTGCTCAAAACCCTGAGACCACCATGGGAACAAGCCCAGAACAGCTGCTGAAAGATGAGAAACCAGGGAGACAGCTAGGGAGCCTCAGAAAATGGCCAATCAACCTTCAGACGTGTAACTGAGACCATCCTAGATCCTGCAGTTCCCAGCCATCCACCCGCTAGCCACAGATGCATAGGAGAGCACATATGTGCTGATATGGCTAAGACCAGAAAACCCTCCCAGCTGACACACAAAATCATGAGCTAAGTAAAATGGTTATTGTATTAAACCTCTAAGTTTTGGAATGGTTTGTTACCCAGCAAGTGCTAACTGATGCAAGAAGGTAAATTACTAAAGGCAGAGGCTTTCGAATCAAAAAACGCCTAGGCTCAAAGCCTAGCTTTTCTTTTTACTGGATGTGTGGCTCTAGGCAACTGATTTAATTCCTTTGACTCTCCATTTCTTCAAGATAAGTATAGCAATATCCTAGATTCTTCTGAAGAGTCGGTGAGAAATGTGGGCAGCACTGGGTTTGTTACATGGCATTATTATCCTTATTATGACTATTATCATCATCATTATTATGATACTTCTTTGAAAGGAGCTATATGCTAGAACAGAGCTATTACCAGTTTCCGGAGATAAAGAAATGAATGTAACAATATATTGGTCTGAGCAAGGAGTGAATAACTATCTACAGACAAGAATTGTGTTGTGTAACCACAATCCCAGGTTGCACAGGGTTCCCAAAAAACATCACTAAGGCTCCAATTCTCAGGTTTTAAGGAGAGGGGGAGGGGAGAACAGAAAGCAGCAGCAGTCAAATAGGAATGGGGGTATGGGGGCAGCCTGTTGCTGCAGAATAGAATCTGGGGGAGTGGGTGGGGCACTGGCTTTAAGGAGAGAGAGGTGTCCAGTAGGACGCCCCACTGGCCTTCAGAATCCTTACAAAATAGAAACAAGAACCAAATACCCAGAAGGAGCTTGGCATAATGAGAAACAACACAAATTCCGGAATCTGAAACCACTAATTCAAATCTCAAATGGGTCTCAGTTTGCTCGTCCATAAATTGGGACTATAGCACCAATATGATTTACATGTTGGTTCATACGGTAGCTGTGAGAATTTGACAAAATACCAATATAAAATGCTTCCCACAATACCTAGCACATGGTAGGTGATCAACCAGCATAATTTCTTTCCCCACCCTTCCATATTCGTAAAGCTACTTTGTTGTTCTTCTCCTGACATAACTAGTGTCCTCTAACCTGGGGACATAGTAATATCTGAAGGCCAGCTCATGACCACAAATATTTGTGGCCTTGTGACCTTGAACCAATCACTTAGCATTTCTGTTTATCAGCTTCTCACTGGTAAAATGAGACGATACTTCCTGTCCCTGATGCAATTCTCAAGAATAGCGGGATGATTCATTCAATTTTAAAACCTAACTTGGGACTTGATGACGCTGTGTAGAAAATAAAACACAAAAGGAAAGTCAAATGACTAATATTTAAAGTCCCGAGGCACTAATGCATAGTCAGTGACATTTCCATCACAGCCAATTCCTTTTTGTCTCTCTCTTCTTTTAATCCTAGACCTCACAGAGAGGCCCTCCTTAGCCTGGCTTTGCTCTCTTTTTTCCCCTTCTCCCCAACCCAAGCAGCTCTTCAAAGTGGTCAGAAAGCCAAAAGTGAGTGATGAATAGGCAAGCAGGAAGCAGAGGTAGAGACAGGCCTGAGGAAATAACACATTAATAATATACTGAGCACTTACTCTGTGCTAAGGGCCCTGCTAGGCACTTCACATGTGCTATCTCATCTAATCCTAACAGCTCAGTGAAGGAGACGCTGTTCTAATCTGGTCAGACAGTTAATAGTAATAGCAGAGCTGGGGTTTAGATCCAAGCTGGCCAACCTCAAAGCTCTCTAGAGGTTTACCCTTTAGAGTATAAAATGGCATAATAGTTGATTGTATAGGTTCTGGAGTCAGACGCTTGATTTGAATCTTGGATCTGACTTTACAGAATGACTTTGAGCAATCACTTTGTAATATCTAAGATATATGATATATGTACAGTAGATTATACTCTATGTATATAATATGATATATGTAATACATTATAAGTAATGTAACATATAATATGCATAGTATTAATATGTTCATATATTAATAATAATATACATATATAGTATATACTATTATTATATGTGATGTATATTTTAGATATACACATAGTAGGTTTTATATATATGCAACAGGTAGATAGATATGTGTGTCTGGGTGTATATACATAAGTATGTATGTGTGCACATATATGTATGTATATGTATACATGCACCAGATCTGTTAACTATCACAACCCCTGGAGGAAGGTAATAGTATTACCCTACTTGACTAATGGGGGAAAAGTCTGTACACTTTTTGAGACACAGAAAGTCGAGAAACTTGTTCAAGATTACATTGCTAGTAAATGGCAGAGACAAGATTCAAACTTGGGCAGTTTAGTTCCAGAGTCTACACCCCTGACCACCTCACCATTCAGCTCCCACTGTGTGTGGACGCTCTGCTTCTGCTCAGGCTCCTTGCCATGGCCTTGAGAACTAGAGCTGCCTTCTGGCTTCATCCCCACCAAAATCTAGGAGGCACAGATCGTCTCCAGAACGCACACCACACTCCACTCTGGCCCAGCGGCAACATCAGGAGAGCCCAGGAGCTCTTTCATTTCAGCGAGAATCCCACGAGGCTAGAGCAGAGATGCGAGAGAAGCCAGGCTCTCCACATTCAGGAAGCCCCAGTCTCTATGACTGGTTCTCCAAGGCCCCTCTTCTGACCTGAAGTGCTGTGATGGGGAGAGGAAGCTCCTTTGATCCCACAAGTTCCCTTCCGAAGAGACACTGCTTCTGCCATTGCACGAAGTCCCTCGGGATCTCCTTTATCAGCTCATCCTCCAACTTCAGCAATGCTTTGCTGCTAACAGGGCACCTGGGACATTCAAGGATGGCCTCGAGCCCTGAGAGCTAAGAGCAGACCCTCTGTGGGAGAACAGAAAGCCAGCTCCTCTGCCTCCTGACAGAGCAAACCCTGAGGTGTAACTCCCACTCCCAAGCTCCCCAGGGATCAGTGTGATCTGGGGACCTCAGCTGAAATAGCACCCTCCTGGGTCTTCATCCTCACTGTTCATCCTCCCTTTCATGCTGCTTTCTCCAGGAGACACTTTCTTAATAAATTACTTGTACATGAGTCTTGGGCTCAAGGTCAGCTTCTGAAAGAATCCAACGTAAGAGAGAATTTCTGTCTAGTGTGTCTTAATGTCTTCCTAGGCTCTTCTTAAATGTGCTTGCTAAGTATGACCAGAGTTGATGGGCATCTCTTAGCAAGTCTTGCATGGATTGATTGACAATTTTCTTAGCAGGTGTGTGTGTGTGTGTGTGTGTGTGTGTGGGTGTGGGTGTGTGTGTGTGTGTGTTCAGTCACCCAGTCATTTCCAACTCTTTGTGACCCTATGAATTATAGCCCACCAGGCTTCTCTGTTCATGGGATTCTTCAGGCAAAAGTACTGGAGTGAGTTGACATTTCCTACTCCAGGGGATCTTCCCAACTCAGGGATCAAACCCAGATCTGTTGCGTCGGCAGGCAGATTCTTTACCACTGCGCCGCCTGGGAAACCCAGTAGGAGGTGTGAGCCTTTATCAGTCAATGTCCTCAGCTACAGGGGCTCACTTGAAGCTCCAGAGAGAGCAGGACATTTTCTATTTAACACTCTGTGATTTTTTTCCCTCTTAGTATTGTCCGGACTCTGTGATAAGAGAGAACCTGTTTCTTTTCTTCCTTTTATGCCTGTTTTAGAGGGAAACTTTCTCCTCAGTTCTGACACATTCACTGGGGCTCTTATGCTTCAGCTGCCACCGTGATGAGTTGGCCTCCATTTGGAGAACTGACAGGCAGGAAAAAATGTTTCTAAAACAAAAATCAAAACCAAGACACCTGGCTGCCAGCCGGGAGCCTGATAGTGTCACATGAAGGCTTTCTCCTCCACAGACTCTTGCCAGAATCTCTCATCTAACAGGCTGCACAAAAGGCCCCCCAATTGTCTCTAAGGTTCATTCCCCAGAAGCCAGCAAATTCCTTCCCTGTGACGCAAGCCATGTCCTGGGAGATCGTAGCCTTCAAGTCATGAAGTTATGACACATGCTGGGGTTAACAGATGAGATTGCTAAGAGCTGGAGGTGACCTTCCTGGGACTTCTGCTGGCCCTGACCCATCCCAGGCAGAGCTATATAATCAAATAGCAGCTAATGTTAGAGTATTAGGCCTATAGTCTAATAGCAGGCAAGGAAGCCCTGGTTTGGAGATTAAGGAAAGGTAAGAAAATGATTTGGGAATGCAAATATGTGAAGTCTCTTTATTACATCAGTGACATCAGCTGCCGTAAGAGTAGCACAGATGCTTAGAGGAAAATCAGCAGATAGTGTCAGCAGTGAGTAAGAGAATCCCACGGACAGCAAGATCAAACCAGTCCATCCTAAGGGAATCAACCCTGAATATTCACTGGAAGGACTGATGCTGAAGCTGGAGCTCCAATACTCTGGCCACTTGATGCGAAGAGCCACCTCATTGGAAAAGACCCTGATGCTGGGAAAGATTGAAGGCAAGAGGAGAATTGGATGACAGAGGATAAGATGGTTGGAGGATGAGTCGGCATCACCGACTCGATGGACATGAGTCTGAGCAAGCTCCTGGGGTTGGTGATGGACAGGGAAGCCTGGAGCGCTGCGGTCCACAGGGTCACAGAACAACAAAAAAACAAGTAAGAGCGCAGGCTTAAAGTCACCCAGATCTGTGTTCAAAACACGTGTTGGAGGTGTACCTTGAGGTAGTTTGTACCTTTAAAAAATTATGTAACTCCTTGGGACTGGCAGTCCAGTGGTTAAGGCTTCTTCTTCCAGTGCAGGGGTGTGGTTTCAGTCCCCTGTAGGGGAGCTAAGATTCCACATGCCTTGTAGCCAAAAAACCAAAACATAAAACAGAAACAATATTGTAGCAAGTACAATAAAGACTTTTAAAATGGTCCATATTAAAAAAAAAAAAAAATCTTGGACTTCCCTGGTGGTTCAGTGGTTAAGAATCCACCTACCAATGCAGAGGACATGGGTTTGATCCCTGGTCTAGGAAGATTCCATGTGCTGTGGGGCAACTAAGTCCGTGTGCCTAAACTGCTGAGCCAGCGCTCTAGAGCTGGCTCTAGAGCCAGCGTGCGTGTACTCTAGAGCCCATGCTCCACTGCAACAAGAGAAGCCACCACAATGAGACAGCCCAGGCACCACAAGAGAGAGTAGCCTCAGCTCTCTGCAGCTAGGGGAAGCTCACATACAGCAACAAAGACCCAGCACAGCCAAAAATAAATTGATTAATGCAAAAAACCTTCTAGAAGAGAAATTGTCACTTCTGAAAATTTGGTTTCCCCATCTGCAAACTGGAGGTCCTGCCTTAGAAGGATGCTTTGAAAATAAACGCACAACATGTGCAAAACGATTTTCACAGCGCATGATGGTTTTGGACAGTCAGTTCAGTCACACTATAACTACGTTTCTCAGAATTCCCTTCCCTGCCTGATCCTGGGTGAGGGTGTGTGAGATGTGGAAAGTAGAAGTGAGGGAGGAATGACCTGGTGGTCCAGTGGTTAGGAGTCCACTGCTGGGGGCCATGGGTTTGATTCCTGGTTTGGGAATTAAGATCCCACAAGCCCCACAGTGCAGCCATAAAAAAAGAAGTGAAGCAGCAGCAATTGTCCCTAAAACAACTGGGAGCCAGGCATCACTGTAGTGGACCCATGTGAATACTGATCTGTTGGCACCCTTGTTGGGTGTTCTAGTCTGGGCTCACTCTTCAGTTTCTTTGAGTCTCAGGCCAGGTTTGTCCTCTCTCTCCCCACTTTACAGCTGCCCACTCTGCCTACTCACAGTGGCTTCAGGCTCACCACCAGCAGTGGTGCCAACAGCCTCCCATGCCCTTCTCCACCTCCACAAACACGCAAAGCCTAAACAGGAATAAACTCTTGGTTGCCTATGACTCACAGAAGTTCTGCTACCCAGGCAAACCTAATGCTCACAAAAGGAAACATTGGCCTAATATAAGTATAGACAGTTGTTGAGGGTATTATCTTCTGGTTCCAATCCAAACTCCACTGTGAACAAATCACTTAGTCCTTCTGAGACTCAGTTGCCTCAGCTATAAAATTGTGGTAATAAGGTGATTTATTTCATTGCCCAATGGAAATAGTTAAATGAGATTCGGCACATAAGCATGGTGCCTGACATTAAAAGTAACAGGGAGAAAACCTTTATTTCCCATTTCATGGGTTTAACATTTGGAAATCCCTCACCAATAAATAAAAGCTTCATCCTTCAAAGGATCTTTGTCAACAGTGAAATAATATTTTCATCCTCCAACTGTTTTATGTTATTTATCAATTAGTTTAGAACGTAGCCATGAAAACAGGATGCTGCTTATTAGACCCCTTCAAAGACACCCCTCTCCCCCATTGCCACTCAACTGTTGGAACTCAATAAATGATAATAAAAACTCTTTGCTTTTGTAAGAATTCAGTAAGGACCCTTTCATCAGCATTATCTCATTTGCTGCCTCAACAAGGCTATGACACAGACAGCAATTAAATTGCTGGTTGCTACAGACACTGGACCTGAACTCAAAGGACCTGGGTTTTCACCCTGGCTCTGCCAACAAGCATTGATCTCCTCACTTGTCTGAGCTTCAGTTTCATCTGCAAAATGGAGAGGGTTGAATTCATAAAATCTTTCAAATCCCAGTAGACCCTAAGTCTATTATTTTCACTTTACTTATGTAGTGGGGAGGGCTTACAAGAGATTAAATAGCTTAGCTAAGTGCTTTTCATAGTGTGGTTCAAGGACCACCACCAGCAGCATCACCCCAAAATTGTTAGGAATACAAAGTATCAGGCCTCATTCTAGACCCCCAGAATCAGAAACTCTGGGGGTAAGACCCAGAAACCTGTGTTCAGCAAGACCTCCAAGTAATTCCAAAACATACTGACATTTGTGAGCCACTGGCTCTATCAAAGTTTCACAGTGAAAAGCAAGTGGCTTAGCCAGGACTCGAACCCAGGTCTACAACTTCTTTCTAGTTGTCTTACGGATCCAGAGAAAAGCACCCAATCAGAACAAATTCATTCGAATACAAGGAAAGTCCAAAAATATAAGCAAAGAGCAGAATTAAATTGTGAACAATATTCTAAAAGCTCTCAGGGGCCTACAATTGAGGACCTTCGGTCTCTGTCCCTAGACTGGACAGAAGCTGAGTTTTGTGCCCTCTCTGACACATCCATCTGAACTTTTCAGTGGATTCTTCCACTGAGCTGGTCAGCTGGCCACCAAGGAGCATGCAACTAGTGGACAGGCATGGTGCTACAGGGAAGAAGGAGGGCATTCACTATTCAAATTCAGCACCTGAGATTTTTTTATTTCTTTCAACATATACAGATATATATTCAAAAATGCACAAACATGATAAATTCATGGATGCCCTGGATATTTTTTAGCTCCATATTTTACTTCTGCTGTTCCTTTTCCTTTTCTTGATTCTTAGAAAGAAGAGGGAGCTCTTCTTCCCTACACCTACTCAGATAATGTGTGTTAATCACCTAGTATATTTTTCTCCATGGTGAGATAATCAAATGCACATACTTTCACACACATGTCTTGTTTTACTCATACTCCATGTCAGTTCTTCAAACAATTTTATACATATGTACTTGTGAAGTGGTGATTTTATTTGTATAAGATAGATTTCCAAGTACAGAATATTGAACTCAAAGGCTTTATGCATTTTTAATTTAATAGATGTTGTCGTGGCTCTTCAAAAAGGCCATAGCAAGGTACCTTTTCAGAGGCATGTATGGGAGTGCCCATTTCTTGCACTGCAGCCAACAATAAAAGTTATGTCTTTCACATTGGAAAGTGATATCCAATTGTTAGCATTTTCCTAATTTACATTTGAATTTGACTTTTTCATGTTAAAAGACTTGCTCTTCCAGGCCAGCTATTTCATCTTAAAAGTTGTCATTTTGTCTGAACTCATCAGTAGCTATAGGAAATGATTTTTTAGCTCTAAGACGTCCTTTCAAACTGTACTTAAATGTTTTTAAATATACTTACTTTTCTGTCCATCTTGTCATGTTCCCTTCAGCAGCTCTACTTATGACTGAATTCTGCATGCTCTGCTGGATCTGGCTATCTCTGACTTGGACATATTGTGATTTTTCTTGGTAGCTTAGACTCAGGTGTTGTTGATGGAATATCCTACCAGGTAGCAGTCCACAAGTAGAGGGAGGCAAAATGGTCCTTCCTGTTCCTCAAAGGTAAGGATGACTTAGCTGATACTTTGGGCTACTTCTCAGCATCTCAGGTGTCATGGAGATCATGGCAGGATCGAGGCAGGGAGGCATCAAACTTCTTCCCCAAATCCACAAATCTCTTTGGGCCAAACTCTTCATAGCATCACCATCTTATAATCCCTGCCTCAGGGCTCTCTGTCACCAGAAGCTAGACATTTGCCCAAACTGCAAAGCAGAACCCCTTGTACCAATTCTTTCTGTTGGGACTGCCAGAGTCCATGGCCTCATTTCTACTTAGCAACCTGCAGGCCCCAGTTGACTCAAAGGAGGGAAATATAATGGAGTCGACTGAAACTGAATGGAAAAGAGAGTTAGGTCCATGTTGCTATCTTTCTAGAAGCCCCTCTAGAATCAGCATCTTCATTCAACCCCATATCCCAGTGAACCTGTTTCTTCCACCCCAAAGCAACAAGTCTGACTGAAAGATCAACTTTGGGGTCAAGGATTTGTGTTCAGCTCTGGCCCTTACAAGGGCAATCTTGGGCATGCTACAGAAGCAGTATTTCAGAGTCTCAATTCATTGTTTATAAAATGGTATTAATTGTGAAGAACAAATGAAATAATATACTTAAAACACTACCTCGAGTGTAGCACTGATAGCTTTTGCAGAAATGTTAGTCCGTTTACCCTGTGATTTGATTTTCAAGAAGTTATAGTTGACCTACTGGCCTTCCTCTTGGTTTGACATTTCAGCAAAAACAGTTCTTCTCTGTTGCCATTCCTTATACTTGCTCTTGAAGGCTTCCCAGGTGGTGCTAGTGGTAAAGAACCCACTGGCCAATGCAGGGGACATAAGAGATGCGGGTTTGATCCCTGGGTCAGAAAAATTCCCTGGAGGAGGAAACAGCAACCCACTCCAGTATTCTGGCCTGGAGAATCCCATGGGCAGAGGAGGCTGGCGGGCTACAGTCCACGGGGTCACAAAGAGTCAGACATGACTAAAGCAACTTAGCACACAGCACACACATGTATCACAAAAGGGGAATTACCACTGACCTCGGACATACAGTTAGAGGCCAAACTGGAAAGGAATGTTCAGAAATCAGCTCTGACAACAAAAGATGAAGACCTTAAGAACATAATTATCCTTTCAAAGGTTATCATGTAATTGAATCTCTAATTTTGCTTGGATGTAGATTAATTCACTCCACTGAGATCTCTAAGAAAAAGCAATATCCCTGGAGCTCTGCAGGAAAGCCAAAAGAATTTTTAATTGCAACCAATTATATGAAGAGATTCTGCTTTATGAAGGGAAAATATATGGCAAATCTTTTGGGGGTAATTGATGTGAAAGCTATCAAAGCCTGCTAATAAGGGCCCTAAAACCCATACAGGCTTCCCAGGTGGTGCAATAGTACAGAGTCCATCTGCCAATGCAGGAGATGCAAGAGACTTCAGGTTCGATCCTTGGGTCGGGAAGATCCCCTGGAGTAGGAAATGGCAACCCATTCCAGTATTCTTGCCTGAAGAATTCCATGGACAAAGGAACCTGGTGGGCTACAGACTATGGGGTCACAAAGAGTTGGACATGACTGAGCACATAAAATCCATATGTGCATGTGGTCTTGGTCACTCAGTCGTGTCCAACCCTTTGTGACCCCATGGACTGTAGCCCACCAGGCTCCTCTGTCCATGGAATTCTCCAGGGAAAACAAGGCTTTTTTGAATCCTCATGCTAAAGGCCTTGAAAAGAACTGTGTAAGTCTAAGTAGGAGGGAGTTACAAAGAAAGAGGAACGTGTGAAAATGTTAGTTGCTCCATCGTGTCTGACTCTTTGTGACCCTATAGACCCCACCGGGCTCCTCTGTCCATGGGATTCTCCAAGCAAGAATAGTAGAATGGATTGCCATTCCCTTCTCCAGGGGATCTTCCCAACCCAGGTTCAAACCTGGGTTTTCTGCATTGCAGATTCTTTACCATCTGAGCCACCATGAAAGAAACAGGAAATAAGAACCCAAATAGAGAAGAAGAGAAACAAACTAATTTAGAAAATCTATATTTTGTGCACACAAACCCATTTCCTTCCTTACCTATACCCTAAACACACACGTGCATGCACACAGGCACAGACATTGCACATACTTTATTAGATGTTTTACAACAAAAATCGAAAGGGAGGAGCAATGATATAGGGAAGTCATTTCCTGAGGTTACCAATAATGTCATCCTGGGAGAGCAGCTGGAGGCTTCTCTGGACAACGCAGCTAAGGATGTTGCTCTGCCCGCCCAGAGGTAGAATCTGATATCTGAGTCAGCGCTTTAACCCCATCAAATCTTTTCCTTGTTTGTCACTAACTTGGGTCACTTATGATTCTTCAAATGCTCTGTGCAAATGTACAAAAGAACTTCTGCACCTGACAATGAAAACACTACCATAGGGAAATTATAGGCCAGGGACATTTGTAGATTCCTTTCTTTGCTTTCTTAGAGGGTAATTTGAATTGTTGTCAGAATGACAAGTAAAGGGATGAAAAAGCAGGAGGCAAACATGGAAGTCTGCTGGGAGGCATCACTTTGAAGATGAATAACATGCATTGACAGAGAGAAGGGAGAGAATAAAAAAGAGTGGTATCAGCCCTAAAAATAAATGCAAGAGCCACATGTGAATACACAGTTGAGCATTAATAGAAACGTGCTAAGAATGGGTGGTACATACAACTCATGAAAAAGAAACTACTGATGCACACAAAAATCTTCAGGGAATTACGCTGATTGAAAACAGCCAATCTCAAAAAGATACATACTATATAATTCTATTTCTACTAACTGCTTGAAATCACAAAATCAGAGAAATGGACAACAGATTAGTGGTGGTCAGGGGTTAAGGAGAGGGTGGAGATAGGAGCAAAGAAGGTGTGGCTATAAAAGGGCAAAAGGAGGGCTCTTTCCATGATGGGAACGTTCTGTGTCTTAACTGCATCCGTAACAGTATTCTAGTCCTGATGCTGTACTATTGTTTGAGGAAACTAGGTTAGGGGAAAGTAGGACTTCTCTATGCAATTTATTATAACTGCATGTGAATCTACGTTTACCTCAAAATAAAAAGTATAACAAAAAAATAAGGAAGTAAAGTCCCAGATAATAACTAGCCAATAGAATCGAAAGTGCTTGACTCATAGAAGCAGATATCGAGGGTGGAGAAGGATAAGGATTAAAATTATTAACCTTGTGAAAGTGAAAGTCACTCAGTTGTGTCCAACTCTTCGCAACCCCATGGACTGTACAGTCCATGGAATTCTTCAGGCCAGAATACTGGAGTGGGTAGCCTTTCCCCTCTCCAGGGGATTTTCCCAACCCAGGTATGGAACCCAGGTCTTCCGCATTGCGGGTGGATTTTTTAGCAGCTGAGCCACAAGGCAAGCCCTAAAAAAAAACCTTGTAGAACTATCTAAACTTACTGAATTGTGTGATGATAATTTGTTAACTTGCTGAGAGATACTATCATAAGAAACAGACTAAAATGGAATGGATTTATGAAGTCTCACCTTTTTAATGGAAAAAAAATTACCCGTAGTAACTGAGCACCTGTTATTCGCCACATGCTAAGCATTTTGACATACACAGTCTCATTTAATCCTCAGGGAAATCTAGGAAGCAAGTGCTTCATTCCCTCCATTTCCATTCATAGACAACTGAGGTTCAAGGGGTTGAGGGACTTCTCAGAATCGCCTGGCTAGTAAGTAGCACGACCCAGCCCAGCATTCAGACGTCAGGGCCCGTGTTCTTAATGACAGTGAAATAGGGCAAAATCTTATGATCCTTGCCCCTGCCCCCCACCACATCCTCAGCCTGTCTTTTGTCTGAGGAAAAACTTTAGTCAAAGAATAGGTTTAATCATAGATGCGAGACAGTGTAGAAGCAAAGGAACAGGTGGAAGAAGTAAATGGCATGATGACCAGGCGGCAGCCACAGCACATAAGCCGCCACAATTCCAAGAACTGAACTCAAGAAGTGGGACCACTGATGAGTGTTTTGGTTTTGTATTTTGTTTTAAATGGTGTCTACAGGCATCATATCTTACATTTATTACAATCATGTTTGCAAAAGACCCATATTATTTCCATGTGTCTGTGTATGTTCTGATCTTATTGATGTCTTTCCTCACCCCATTTATCATGTCAGATCAACTAAGTCTCCCGTCTGGTTTAAACATAATCTGTTGATCAAACCATTGAATTTTTTTTAAAAAAAAATGTTTTCCAAGGCTGTTTAAAAAATATTTAATTTAATTAAAAACTGACCTTGGAACTAAAAGCTAACTGTACTTAGGACAATCAAGATGACACTTTTCAGACCACCGATGACCAATTTCAAGATGACTATCAGAGCTGACTGTGCAGTCTCTATATGTGGCCCCCTCCCTCCGCCTATAAAAGCTCCAACCCACTGATTGTCAGTGGCGGACATCAGCATTTGGACAGCAGTCTGCCACCACAAACCCCTGGTGGCCAGCACTCAAAATAAAGCAGAGTTTCCTTTCTACAAATCTTGCCTCTCTATTGGCTTTTGAGCAGTGAGCAGTCAGACTCCACCTTCAGTTACAGTACTCCTTGGGGAGGGAAATATCAGCCACCAAAGTCTCTTGGTGCCCAGACCTACTCCTGAGTATAGAGAGGGGGTGAGACAGACCTTGGAATCAGACAGATCAAGGTTAAAAACCAAGTTCTGGGGGATTTCCCTGGTGGCCCAGTGGCTAAGACTCTATGCTCCCAATGCAGGGTGCCTGGGTTCGATCCCTGATCAAGGAACTAAGATCCCATATGCCACAACCAAGACCTGATATAGCCAAAAAAATTATTAAATAAATAAAAAGAATTAAAAAAAAAAACAAGTTCTACAAATTTTACTTATGTGAACTTGTATGAGTGATTCAACCATTGTGAGCCTCTTTCTCCTCATCTACAGTGTAGGCACAACAGTATTACTCATCTCAGAGAGCTATTGGGAGAATTAAATGAGACACAGTATACTAAGTTCTTGGGACAGTCCCTGAGAAGTAGTTCTCAATAAGGGATGGCTATTATTACTATGATCATTGTAATGCCTGACATCGTTATTTCTCATAACAGGTTTCAGGTAAAGCTCTTTCTCCAAACCATATCCCGAAGCCATTGAACTTTCTTTTGAGATGGCTCTAAACTTTATGTTTTTTATCATATGAGAGAGCAGGAAGGAAGGGTTGATTTTCATGAATGACATTAGTCAGAAAACCACCAGAAATTCTGTGATTGCTGAGCTCTCCTTTGGTATCCAGGAGATTCAGAGGGGGAAGAGAAAAAAAAAAAAAACAAAAAAACACTGCCCGGCTAAGCAACTATTGCTTTTTGCTTTGTTCTGTTGTTTTATTGTTTTCAAATGAAATACATCAGACATTCAGAAAAAGGCAAAGACTATTATAACACCCAAGTTCCCACCTCTCAGATTTAACCAATCTGAACATCTTTCTGTATTTGCTTCATATCCTCTTGTTGAAAAATAAAACGCTGCAAATGCATATGAAGGCTTCTCCTACTCCCATTCATCTCATTCTTCTCCCCCCCTTCCTCCCTCCCCAGATGCTCACTTTTCAAGACAGTTTTGAATGGGTCTAGGTTTCTCAGCAGATCACTTTCTAGTCTTAAGGTCTGACATCACATCTAAGTCCATTTCGAAGTCATTTTCAAGCTTCTGCCCACTGTTAAGCATAAATGAGTGATCCAATATCATCCTCCCAAGGAGAGCTTACTATCAAAATGGGCTGATAGACATTGAGATAGACATATGCCCTCATTTCTCTCTGGGGAATCCCTTGGCCACATGGCTTGACCTTGGCTAACTCTACATTCCGTCTCCAGCACCTGGCCAGTGAGGATCCCCCTTGTTCACTAGTAGACATGTAATCTGAGTTGGGCTGATTAAAGCAAGCCCAGAATTTTACCGGAGCTAATGGAAAAGAGGTGCTACCTAACTGCTGGAGTGGAAGGATGTAAACCTAATTCTGGAGGCAGCACCATAAATAAAGCATCTGCCCGGAAATCAAAGTAGCCCAGAGAAACAAACATTGCTAAGTGGTACCACCAAGTCCCAGGATCAAGTTAATGCCAGTGTTAGGTCTATCACTGAACTTCCCAGTTAATGGGCCAATAAATTCCTTTGCCACGCTCACATGGGTTTGAATTGAACTTCTGTCCTGCGTAATATAAAGCAAAACAATGAATGAGCAAGACAGGACATAACAAGTGCTTATGTAGTTCTCACTATGAACACTGCATTCTTCTAGGCGTGTTACTTGTAGAAACTCATTTAGTCCTCACCAGAACACTCTAAGGTGCAGTTTCTGTGATGGTCCCCAGTTACAGAAGAGGAAATTGAGCACAGAGAAGTAACTCGCTCAGGAACACTGACCTATTCAGCAGCAGAGCTGTGATTCAAATCTGGGAAACCGAAGTGGGAATCTAAATTGTCAACCATTACTGCACAATTCAGAAAATGAATGGTTATAGGAATTCATGACAAAAGAAAAAATGGGAACCATAGTTACCAAAAATAAAAAAGATACCTTTCATAAAGTATATCGTGTTTTTAACTGGGCTTTAAAGGATGAGAAGCATAAAAGGATAGACATGGAAAGAGAGGGAGAATCCCAGCAGAGAAAAGACATGAGTAAAGGGAAAGAAGTGAACACAGTAGGACTGTATTGAGAGAGGATAAGTAAAAACTTCACACTGGTTTTTTTTTTTAAACTCTAGGGAAATTGTACATGAGATTTAATGTGTACCATGATACTTTTACTCTAATTACTATTTCAGAAATCTAACGGGAAGAGCAGGAGTTCAACTAAATCCATGAGCATGTCTGAGTTCTAGAGGCTAACCAGGGAGAACCAAGTTACCTTCTCTCCGAATTCCCCAGACTCTCTAACCAAGTTGGAGCCTCACAGAGCATATGGTGGTGTCTGACTAATGTTTAAGAGCTTTACAATTAGATAAGTTGGGTTCAAAAAAGCTTTGCAACTTACAAGTTATTTAATATCCTTGTGGCTGTTTCCTCATCTGTTAAATGGGGTTCAGAAGCTCAACCTCCTGGCATTGCTTTACAGTTGAAATGAGATCACATACATATGTGTTTAGCAGAGTGTTTGGTGCAAGTAAATTCCCAATAAGTGGTTGACGTTTTCAGTAATATATGTAAGAGTAAGAATGGGGACTTCCCTGGTGGTCCAGTGGTTAAGACATCGCCTTCCAGTGCAGAAGATATGAGTTCCATCCTTGGTCAGGGAGCTCAGATCTCACATGCCTTGCAGTCAAAAAAGCAATACATAAAACACAAGCAATATTGTATGATAAATAAAATGGTCTTCATCTAAAATAAATAAATAAATAAATGGTCCTCATTTTTTTAAAATATAGACTTTTTTTTAATGTAGGTTCTCATTAAAAAAAAATAGATTAAGAATGAAGGAAAAGGCTACTCCTTGCTGCTGCAAAGATCCAGGCCATGTGGCTGGATCAGCTGAGCTGTCTGTCCCCCTGAGAGGTGGGAAAAGGAGCCCTCAAGGCCAAAAGAAAGCATCTATCACTTTCCCATTTTAAGCCAGCCAGAGTAATTTTTCAGCCACCGAAATAACAAAAAAGATGTTCAATCTGCTGATAATTTGATTCTAATTAGAACCTCCATCCACAATGCTGGAATTGCAAAGAGGAAAAAAAAAGCAGAAATGAAACAGCAATTAACCTTTGGTTCTGAGCTTTATTTGCTCCTACCCAACATGGGTCAGTTGCCATAGAGATTGTCCCTACGTGATCTGCAGATGTGACCAAAGCCGCCTGGAGCCTCTGAACCAGCCTCCTCTCAGTGTGGCTTTGGGATAATTAAAAATCTGCTAAAAGAGAAGTGAAAGTTGATCTGAAACTCTAATCCAAGACTGACTTGAATGGAAGTTTGAAGGGAAGCAGGGAATGGCAAGGTAAACATGGAGTCATGAAAAAAATTAACACAAAACGACTTGGCCTGACTTTTCATTTAAAAAGTTGGTTTCTTTCATCCACAACTTCCCAGAGTCTGTCTTTGACTTGGGAGAGACTGTGATGATGAGTTGGAGGAAATGAGGGATATGAAAAGTTGTCGCTTCTATTAGAGACCTCCTAACTTTGGACTGTGGTCAAGCCTCCCTGAGCCAAGGAAGCTAAAGGGCAGAAGAGCTTAGCTACAGTTGGTCTCTAGAGAAGAGTAGGTGCAACGGGGCTACCAGACAAAACCAATGAGTGCCATGAAGACTTCTTGGTCCAGGTCAACCCCGCAGTAGCGTGGCAGTAGCTGTCTGGACCATGACTTCTAGCTTAAAAAAAGGAGAAGCCAAAAAGCCAGTCCTTGGAATCTCACCTCCCGTCAAGGTGTCCATTCCCCATGTGCCCAGTGAATTCTTTCACAGCCATCAAGCTTGGACTATATCTGTCTCCACCACCCAGCTAGATCCTGGCCCCTTTCATACCTTTTGACTCAGCACTCACAACATCAAGGTCAGGCAGATAATTAAGTTATTTTCCCCTCCAAATCTAAGAGCTGTTAATTACCCAAGACAGTGCTAATCACTATTAGGGAACAAACTAGCATCTGACTTGAGTGGATTCTAATTAAAACTTAAGTAGTATCTTCTAGAGCAGTGACTTTGAAAGTTTTTTTCGGTACTCACAGGATATTTGATATCCACGTAGGAGGCCACATTCCCTGGGGTCCTCCATAAATGTCCCCTCCTCTGTGAAGCCTTCCCTGACAACACACTCTACAGTAGCACCCCTCACTAATTCTTGACCACATCACCCTGTTATAAATGACTTCATAGAAGGTATTACTTGCTGGAATAATCATGTTTATTTGTTTGCTAACCTTTGCTAAAAGCTTCATGAGAGCAGGGAACTTGATGCCTTCCTTTTACCTGGATTTTCAGTGCCTGGAAACAATGCCTTGACAGAGCAAATATTCTATATGTATTTGTTGAGTGAAAAAAGGAATGTTCCCATAGGTTTGCTCAGTTTATGTACAACTTGCAATAAATCAGCTATCATCCCCCTCCTCCTTCTTTCCCTCTCTAGAAAGTTTTTCAGAATGTGTGCATGAGAGTGACAGAATTATCGAACTGTTCAGTCTTTCTCGCAACAAATATTTATTGCATGTTTACCACATGTCAGGTACTAGGCTAGGTGCTGGAAATAAAATGGTAAATAAGTTAGACAGGGTGCCAACCTCATGGCAGCTCCATTATACTAGTGAGAATAGCAGCTGTGTGTTGATGTACCAATAAAAAGTCAGATTTAATTGTTAACAGTGGTGATCATTGTTACGGGGGAGACAAATAGGGGAGGTGAAGTGACCTGAATAGAAAGTGTGCGGGGCAATCTCAGCTCAGGCTGTCGGGGAAAGCCTTTTCCATGAAGTAAGGTTCAAGATTCCATTACATGAAGGGCCGGGATAAAGGAATTCTAGGCAGAGGGAATGGAAAACACGAAGCCCCTCAGGTAGGAAAGAACTCCGCTCTCTCTAGAGCTCCAGGGTCGTAGTCCAGGGGGAGAGAAAGAGAAGGCAGCAGAGAAGTGTGTTCACTTAGTGCAGTGTTCTGAGGCTTGGGGAAGGGCTTTGCATTTTATTTTGCAGTGGAAGGAACAGCGTTAAGCAGGAGAATGACACAATCTGATTTACATGTAAAGAAAATTAGTCTGGTTGCTGCGTGGAAAAGGAAAGGAAGGGCAAGACTCGACATGACAGAGCAGCAAGGGGGCCAGTGTGGTGAGATGCTGGCTCATGCTTTGTCCTTGGCTGGCTACAAAGGCAGAAAAGTAGAGGTATCCTCAGCTCATTCTAATATATATTATTACGACATTTTAAAATAAACCACTTGCAAATCTGTATTCTTCATTACAACGACAAAATGCATCGTACTGGATAGGACATAGAAGCATGCCAGGACATGATGACTGCCAACAATTATTCTAGAGAAATTTCCTCTGATGGGGCAGCTCAGAAGAGACCTAGGAAGCCAGAGTTTATACCCAAGTACTCTGTGTCCTGTAGGTACGACTGCTTCACTGGCCTCTCCCAGCCTGTTATTGAATTTGTTGCCTCTTGCTACGACATATCGACCTGGGGCCTGACCCCAGCGATGCCATGTGGATCATGTTGCTTCGAAGCGGAGCCCATGGCTACTGGGTTAGTTAGCACTCTGACTCCCCTGTCAGCACCCTCACTCTCACGATCACGATCCCCCAACAGTGGCCACTGCAAGACACTCGCTGGTGACCCACTATCTGGGGACCAACCCACACTGAGACAGAGATGGGGAAGGACAGGGTTTCACGATCAATACCATCTGTCTCCTAGGATTGCCCAGTCCAGTGATTCTCAACTGAGTGGCACAGTTAGAATCATTGGTAGCTTTTTAAAAACTAAGGTTGCAGAGGTAAGAATCTCTGTGTCAAGAGTTCAGAGATATTTATGTTTTTACATCTCCCCAAAGGATGCTAATGGCAGCCAGGGCTGAGAATCACAGCTGTCTCACCTACCACAGCCTACTTTATTTACAACCCTCTGGGACCTTCTGTTTACCATTCTCACCCCTATGCTGGGCTTTGACAAAGGAATACATACCTTCCAGCTGACTCTAACTGTTATTGTTTAATTAATGCTCACCATAAGCCCAGCACAGTGATCGGTACCTTGCCAATGTTTCTTCATTTTACACTTACAACTATCCTCTAATACAGAGGCATCCAGGGAGGCTGAGAAAACTCAGACTCCAAAAAATGAGGTAAGTTGCCCAAAGTTGCAAGGCTAATAGGAGACAGGTCAGGGTCTGTACCCAGGTCTTATGATTCCACAGCCCATGTTCTTTATCACTAAGCAATTGTAACACTGTCCCTTAGAAAAACCAAGGTTTCAAACCCAGTCCTACTTACACAAGCTGCGTGACTTGGGATGAGTCATTTAACTTCTCTGAATCCCAGGGCCCTCTCTGTAAAGAGTCTTTTGTCTACCTAGCTCTCCCCTCCCCCATACTTTTTTCCACAAACAGGTATTAGTTCTCAAGAGCATTGCATCTCCCTGCTACCTGCCTTGGTCTTTATCTGCCACCACTGTCTATGGGACTCTTCCAATCTTAGCCAGAGACCCTCAGCACCTAGGTCAGAATTTAGACCAAAGCAAGCAGTCAATGTCCACTGAACTGAACAATATGGCCTCCCAGTGGGAAATGTCACACAATTTGGGAATTTTGGCTGTGCTCTGCAATGCAGCCAATTCCCCCTCCCCTGACAGGAGCCACATTGACCCTACTGATCTCTCCTATCAGGTGACCAGGGGTTCTCAGAGGAAAACTGCAAAGATCAAGCTGTCTGTGTGACCCCAGTGACTCATTTAAGAGGACTGACTACATTTGCATAACTTTGCATATGTTACTCATCAATCTATGATATATTTTTTTCCAGGCAAAGAAGTTGCAGTTGTATAATACCAAAGATATGTGTATTCCCACAACATGTAATGCAATTCTACAGCCCTCCTCCCATCACGGCCAAAATTCGGGCATCCATACCAACAAAAGGTGACCCTTGCCGGAGTGAGAAGGAGGATGAGCCAAAGTCAGAGTAGAAAATCAAAAACCAAGAAACTTAATCAGCATCCTTTGTCTCTACTCCTGCCCTTTTACTCCTATGAACCCGAAGGCTAGAAGACAGGAAGATATAGGGCTCACTTGTGTACTCCAAAACCCTTGCAAAGTACCAAGAAACTGTTTGTAGTTTGAAGATCTTTGCATTAAACAAAATCAACCATTCCTTCAAGTACAGAAATGATTTTGCTTTAAAAGATCTTTGTGAAATAACAAGTGCTTGATATAATAATAATTTATTTGTATTAATTCTTATCTTTGTTCATTTATTCATTCAACAAGTATTTGTTGAGCAGGCACTCAGAGCCCGTATCCCCTTCACTGTGTTACTGGGGTTACAGGGGAGAATATAATGAGATCCTTATTGATACAAAATACACAATCCAAAGAGACAAAAAGCAACAAAATACCACATGAACTTGAGCAGCTTCATTCATTGAGCCCCAATTTCTTTGTCTGAACAATGGAGACTAAAATGCAATTTTCCATGGTTACTATAGTAGACTATACCAGTCTCAGTGGGTTGCTAACACACAGTAGGTACTCCATGAATTAAAATTATCATCATAACTATTATTGCAATAATTATGGACAGCAAGGAGACCAAACCAGTCAATCTTAAAGGAAGCCAACCTGAAGGACTGATGCTGAAGCTCAGTCCAGTTTAGTTGCTCAGTCGTGTCCGACTCATTGCAACCCCATGCACTCCAGCACCCCAGGCTTCCCTGTCCATCACCAACTCCCGGAGCTTACTCAAACGCATATCCATCAAATCAGTGGTACCATCCAACCATCTCATCCTCTGTCATCCCCTTTTCCTCCCGCCTTCAATCTTTCCCAGCATCAGGGTCTTTTCCAACGAGTCAGTTCTTCACCTCAGGTGGCCAAAGTATTGGAGTTTCAGCTTCAGCATCAGTCCTTCCAGTGAATATTCAGAACTGATTTCATTTAGGATGGACTGGTTGGATCTCCTTGCAGTCCAAGGGACTCTCAAGAGTCTTCTCCAACACCACAGTTCAAAATAATCAATTCTTTGGTGCTCAGCTTTCTTTATAGTCCAACTCTCACATCCATTCATGACTACTGGAAAAACCATAGCTTTGACTAGATGGACCTTTGTTAGCAAAGTAATGTCTCTGCTTTTTAATCTGCTGTCTAGGTTGGTAATGGTTTTTCTTCCAAGGAGCAAGTGTCTTTTAATTTCATGGCTGCAGTCACCATCTGCAGTGATTTTGGAGCCCCAAAACATAAAACCTCTCACTGTTTCCATTGTGTCTGACTCTTTGTTACCTTGGTCTATACAGTCCATGGAATTCTCCAGGCCAGAATACTGGAGTGGGTATCCTTTCCCTTCTTCAGGAGATCTTCCCAACCCAGGGATTGAACCCAGGTCTCCCGCATTGCAGACAGATTCTTTACCAGCTGAGCCACAAGGGAAGCCCGATGCTGAAGCTGAAGCGCCAATATTTAGACCACCTGATGAAAAAACCCCATCACGGTCTTCTCTACTCACTGGAAAAGACCCTGGTATTGGGAAAGATTGCGGACAGAAGGAGAATGGGGGAGACAGAGGATTTGAAGGTTGGATAGCATCACCACTCAATGGACATGAGTTTTGAGCAAACTCCCAAAGATAGTCAAGGACAGGGAAGACTGGCATGCAGTCCATGGGGCTGCAAAAAGTTACACGTGACTTAGCGACTGAACAACAATATTACTGCAATAAAGGAATATCATGAAGCTACCATGGAATCACAGAGGAGGGAATATCTAACTCTGGGAACTATTCAGTGGGGGGGCGGGGGGGGGGGAATGCATCATGTCACCAAGTCCGTATCATACTTCAGAGTCTTACAGCATCACTGCTTATGATCACTTAGCAACTCCCGAATGCCTATTAACTTGTCATTTGGAGACCTCATCTCAGGGTTCTGTGTCTCTTTCCATCCACAGTGACAGATGATGTCTAACTCTTCACTTTCCTGATGGACCTTAGGGGTCTACAGAGGAGGAAAATAGAGAAATTGAGGGCAGGTAACCATTAAAATTAATTGCTCACAAACATTAGAACCCAGACACCCATTGCACTCATGAAATATGGATAAAGTTTTGCTGAAAGCTATTTATATTAAATTACTTTTATAATAATATTTAACTTTTAAGCATTAAATATTCAGTGCTTCTCTTTGTCATTTGCAAAGAAGCTTCCAGCTGTTTGATAGCTGTAGGAAACTATACCCATCCTGTCTTGAAAACCTACAGGGCTGAACATCAGAGCAATAGCTCTGAGAGCTGAGGCCAGCAGATGTCACTGACTCAGCCTCAGCCAACTCTCATTCATTCAACAAAAACTTACTGAAGCCCCTGGGGTTCCAGACACTGGGTTATAAAGATACACAAGGCATGATCCCTGAACTCAAAAACTAGTAGGACGGACATGAAAATTCAGTAATTACAAAGTGCTGCCTATATTTCCTCCACTTTCATGGCCCACAAAATTATTTAAGTCCATAGGAGAACTGAGAGTTGGCAGGGTGGAGGGTGTCTGTTTAAGGCACTGGGATTAGCATGGGCAAGGACAGGAAGGTGAGAAAAAGCAAGATGCATTTCAAAAACTATTAAGTAATTTTGTTGGCAATGAGAGTGGAGGATATCCATCCCGTGGCAAGTACACAGGCCTTGTTTCCATCTGCAGATCCCTTTGAACCATTTCCAACCTGTATTTGGAACAGCCCTGCTGGGTCTTCTTGAAATTTTAAGATAATAGTATTGGTATTCCATATTATATGGGTAACCAAAAATGTATATATAGACCCAGAATGTATGATAGTTAAACATAAAGAAATGTACATGCTGATGGACTGTGGGGTGGGGCTGAGAGGTTAAAGTTCTGTCCCACACAGTCATTCAGGGAACTACGTTAACAGACTTCCATCTTTTGCATGTAGTTTCCATCACCCCAAAGAAAATCTCCACAACCATGAGCTACTTAGGAGAAGAGCCCTTGGAAATATGCGCATTGCTTGTGCTCATCTTCCATTGGTCAGAACTCAGTCACACGACTGCATCTACCTGCAAGGGATGCTGGGGGATGTAGTCTGCAGCGTGCTCAAGGAGAGAGGAACACAGATTTTGCTAAGCAGAGTGCTGGGGGAACTAGCCATCAATTCATCCCATGATCTCGTCTATGTCAGCACGTGCTCCCTGCAGCCCCAACTCCTCTTGCACAGGAATTCTTAGCCTTTGATAAGAGGTGAAACAGCCAGTCCCTACCCTGAGGGTGCCTGTTCAGCCTTTAACTGCAGCCCAGACAAACCACTGGGATCATTCTGCCTGTCACAGCACAGAAAACTCCAGCCTTTATACACCGATGACGTTGCACCCACCACCGGTGCTCAAATCCGTGCTGGCTGAAAGGAGGTCTGATTGCCCAGCAAGTCCATTTGTTCCTTGCTTTAAAGTGATCAATCATTTACTCAGATTTCAGTGAAATGGCCTGAAACAGGTAAGGAAGAAAGAGCCCAGAGCTTGGGCATGGGAGATTAGAGGTGAGTCTCAGCAGAGGCACTGAGCAGGCAGCCACGTTAAAAAGAACAAATCCTCGGGGCCCCGGACTTCTCACCAGGAGTCGAGGGGCTGCTGCGCAATGGAGGCTCAGTAGGGTTCTGTTGCTATAGCTTCTGCTAAACTTCAGCTGCAGTCTCTTCACTGCCCCAGTATTTAGAGCCTTTTCAGTTCAAGGTCTTTCCTGGAGTCCCTTCTTCAGCTCTTGGAGCACCAGCCCCCTCTAGTTCATTTCGGACAACTCTTCTTCTGTAACCACCAATAAATATACACCCCAAAGATTTCACCCATTCATATCCTCTGACCCAGCAATTCTACCTTTAGAAATCCATCCTAATGAAATAGTCCTGAATCTGGAGATAGCCTTATACACAAAAGTGCTCTGAAGAATTGATGCTTTTGTACTGTGGTTCTGGAGAAGACTCTTGAGAGTCCCTTGGACAGCAAGGAGATCAAACCAGTCAATCCTCAAGGAAATCAACCCTGAATATTCATTGGAAGGGCTGATGCTGAAGCTGAAGCTCCAATACTTTGACCACCTGATGCAAAGAGCCAACTCATTGGAAAAAGCCCTGATGCTGGGAAAGATTGAGGGCAGGAAGAGAAAGGGGAGACAGAGGATGAGATGGTTGGATGACATCACTGATTCAATGGACATAAATTTGAGCAAACTCAGGCAGACAGTAAAGGACAGGGAAGCCTGGCATACTGCAGTCCAAGGGGTTGCAAAGAGTTGGATACAACTTAGCGACTGAACAACAAAGATGCTCACCAGCAATACCATAACAAAACAGTGGCAACAACCTATGTGATTGCTTGGAATATCATCACCAGTCCAACAGTAAGAAAACTGTTTAAATTAGAGGGTGAAATATCAAGACATTGAAATACATGTTTATCATGAATTTATTATCAAGTGTCTGGATGATTATGTTGAGAGAGGAGTAAGAAACAATAGTAACGTAAGTACAGTTCTGTGAAAAAAAAGTTAATAATTAACAGAACCATGATTATATAAAATCCTATCATAGGGTGAAACTAGGTGAAAGGTACACAGAAACTATACCATTTTTGAAACTTCTGCTGAGTCAAACTATTTCAAAATTAAAATTATTTTTTGAAGAAAG
Source organism: Cervus elaphus (assembly GCF_910594005.1). NCBI lineage: Eukaryota > Metazoa > Chordata > Mammalia > Artiodactyla > Cervidae > Cervus > Cervus elaphus. The sequence goes on from NC_057815.1 coordinate 86,051,081, forward strand.
AAACTTGTGGGTGAGGGGACAGCCTAGAATAACAGCTAATAGCACATGCTTTAGAAGACTAAATGTAGGAGATCAGTTATGAAAGGGATTTTAAATCCAATCTGCTTTTTGCATTTAATCTCTACTCATAAAAATCTCCCGTAAGAATTCTTTCTGACAAACCTCGCTTCTTGCAGCTGATCGTCCTATCACGTAAGTCTTTTTAGCAGAACAGGCCAGAAACCACAGCTGACAGACAGAGTTGGCTTCTTACAGCTGTGATCATCAGAACAGTAGTCATGTTTATTCATCATTTACCGCCGTGGACCAAGCCCTGTGCTACATGTTTTACAAAGATTAATCCTCACCATGACTTTCAAAGGCAAGTGTTAATAATTCTGTTTTAAAGATGAGAAAATAAGATTGAGAGGTCAAATGAGTTGGGCAGCATATCATGAGTAACCCAGGCAGAATTTAAAACACAGCCACATCACTTTAAAGCTCAGGCTCCTTCCAACACAAAGCATTTATCATTTATTTAATTTTTTAAAGTTACCTTATCTAATGTCACAGCAAATGCCCCCTCAAGGACCTCAGTTGCTCATCTGTGAACTGAGCTTTTGGACTAAATAAGGGTTCTGCCTAAGACCTGAGGATTCCCCAGAAATTTCAGTTCTCTCTCTCCCTGAGATGTTTCTGCCACCGGACAACAAGTCTCTGAATTCAGTGATACCCAGTCACTCAGAGAACTTTGAATCGCATGAGTGGGACCGCAAATCCAGAACCTCTGATTTACCTTGCCTGGGCTGAGAACCACTCTCCTGACATGCTGACGTTACTCCTTCTCCAATTTGTACGCCATCCCATGACCCCCCCCAAACCCCTCTAGTCTGCCTTTCCAGATCATGCCTCTCCACTGGAACCAGATGATCTTCCTAAAACAGACGTGACATGCGTGGAACTCCTTCTTTATACAACTTCACTAGCTCCCCAGAGTTTACCAGGTAGAGTCCTTAAGACGGCTAACACAGCCATTCACAACCTGGCCCCAGACCACCCTTCCAGCATCTTCTTCTGCCACTCCAGACCAGCACCCCACACTGAACACTTACTCAGTGAACACTGACCAACACAACTCACTGTGTTGGTGAATTTCCCAACACACCAGGCATGACCACACCACTCAGCCCAAACTCTGCCCGTTTCCCTTTATCTGGAAGGCCCTCCCAACACCCCGTACCCACTTCATCTGTTGAGCCAGGCTTCAAATCCATTGCCCCGTCCTGCCTTGCTTTTACTTTCACAACCCCCTGAATCTTCTGAGGATGCTTTCCTCATTCCCTCAGGCAGAGCTTACAACTCTGTCGTCCACATTCCTGTGTGTCTCATGGGCAGTTATTAAAGCCCGACCAGGCTGATTTATTAAGAGAACCAGTGTTGCTTACTTCTCCTCTGGACTGTGAGTTCCTGGAAAGCAGTGCATGCTCACTGCTGCACCCCTAGAGCAGAGTTTGAGTCTAAAATATCCTGTCAGATACCTCTGGTGCTCCAGGGGTTAAGGATCCACTTGCCAAGGCAGAAAATACAAGAGGCACAGGTTCTGTCCCTGGGTCAGGAAGATCCCCTGGAGAAGGAAATGGCAACCCACTCCAGTCTTCTTTCCTGGAAAATTCCATGGACAGAGGAACCTGGTGGGCTATCGTCCATAGGGTCACAGAGTCGAGACACGGCTGAGCAACTGAGCACGCATGCGCACACACTTGCCCCGAGACTATCAGAGGATCAGGCAAGCTTCCACCTTCATTCTCACCAGATTACAATGACTTATGTATGTATATGTTGCTCAGTCATGTCTGACTCTTTACAACCCCACGGATTGTAACTTCCAGGCTCCTCTCTCCCTGGAATTCCCCAGGCAAGATTACTGCGTGGGTTGCCATTTCCTACTCCAGAGGATCTTCCCAATCCAGGATCTAACCCAAGTCTCCCGCATGGCAGGCAGATTCTTTACTGTCTGAGCCAGCAGGCTACAATGACTGGAGCTGGGTAACTACAGAAAAAGCTCAGGCACGTTCCAGTCTGCCACAGTCCCCACCCATCCGTATTGTCTCCACTCAGCTCACCTCTCTCAGTGATGTTTCCTGCTTGGCCCCTGCAGGCATCTGAGTCTACAACCACTGGTTTAGACAAATCTGCTCGGTTTAAGGAGTTAAAATGCCTGTGTGTGCTCATTCCTTGCTCCAAGAATAAGAGAAAGGATCTTTTCAGCTCCGTTTCTCTCCAGGCTAAGGAGTTTAATAAAACCTGGCAGATACTGCATGGATTTAGCCCGGAGAATACCAGGGACCAGGGCTGAGAAAAAGAGACCTGGGAGGGGGAGGAGTAGGCACAAAAAGGCTATCTGGAAGTGTGACCCTCGCTCCACTGGGCTGAGATAAGCTGCTCAGCGGGACTGTTTTAAGGGAGGTGAGGAAGCAGCTGGACACACACAGAGGAAACAGTCAGGCAGGAATTCCCCCGCAGTTCTGGGGACTAACAGCTTCTCATGAAGCTTTAGCTCCACTCACTGGCTGGCTATAAATTAAGCTCCAGAAAATCCACAAAGCTCAGCAAAGCCTCAGGCAGCCCCCAAGGCACTGCTGGGAAAAGGAACTTCGATTCACACTTTAGCAGAGACCAGTGATGGGAGTCGCAACCTGTGCTAGGAAGAGGCTCGGCCAAGAAAGGGGTTAACATCTCCTCATTCCTGACCACCCCTTCCCAGGGGTCCAGGTCTCCTCATCTTCTTTCTCCTGCTCTGAGACTCCACCCTCTAGGAGACAAGGCGGCTCACTTGTTTTAAGTACCACCACTGCTAGGCTCAGGATTACCTGGTGGCTCAGCGGTGAAGAATCCACCTGCCAATGCAGGAGACACCGGTTCGATTCCTGGGTGGAGAAGATCCCCTGGAGAAGGAAATGACAACCCACCCCATTATTCTCGCCTGGGAAAGCCCCTGGACAGAGGAGCCTGGTGGGCTATAGTCCATGGGCTTGCAAAGAGTCAAACAGGCCTTAGTAACTAAAACACAACAACAAACTAGTAGGCTCAAGGCAGACAACAGGTTTGGACTTAACTGATTTCAGATGTCCCTTTTTGTAAATATTTCTTTTTTAATTAGAGGATAATTGGCTTACAGTTTCTGGCATACAGAAACGTGAATCAGTCATAAATATACATTTGTTCCCTCTCTCCTGAGCCTCCCTCCCACCCCCGCCTCATCCCACCCCTGTAGGTTGTCTCAGACTACCAGGTTGAGCTCCCTGTGTTATAAGACAACGTCCCATTAACTAACTGTTTTACATATGGTAATATATATGTTTCAACCCAACACTCTCAATTCATCCCATCCTCTCTTCCTCCGTGTCCAAAGCCTGTTCTCTATGTCAGATGCCCTTTTGTAAAAAAAAAAAAGGTTACAAAATTATGACTAGAGTGAAAATGAAACATGAGTAGACTCAGGGCCTTTAAAGGGCAAGCTTCTAGTTAATCCCACTCTGGTCAGGGGTTTTTCCATACGCTCTCTCCGAGCATAGAGGGCTAGGCTCATATTCCGATGCTGCTACCTCCTAGCTGGCAGGTAAATAACCTCTCTGTGCCTCAGTTTTCTCTTCTGAGAAATGGGGATAACACTAGACTCACTCAAGCTGTGGTTGGGAGGAATGAGGTAATACATCTAGACAGTATTTTTGCAATAAATGTGAGCTATTACTGTTAGCTCATTTATCTTCACAACAGCCCTGTAGAGCAGACATTATTCTCTAGATTTTACAGTAGGAAGTCTGCATCCTCCCTACCCACTGAAGATTACACCCAAGCCTGCCATTGCTCCCTGGGACCCCAGAGTGCCTGGACTTTCTTATATCTCCCCAGCTGCAACCAGGACCAGCCAGCTGTCTTCTGTTCTGTGAGGGAGGAGCTGGGGCATCTGACAACCCAACATAACCCATCGAACAATAAGCTGTGATGTGTTAATTGGTGATAAGGTATAGGAGGTAACTAACTCCTCCTTGATAGACATTTCTGCAGGGGTCTTTCAAAAGGAAAGCTTTTACCCAAGAGATAGAAATGTCAGGCACCCAGGGGTAGGCCCCTGAGAGGCACATGAATCAAAAAGGAAGGCATGGTAGCATGGAAGAGCATGTACCTGAAGTATGATGACCTGCTAACCTTGTGACCTGCTCAAATCAGTTTAATTCTTTTAGCCAAGGGGCCTCCTGAGAGGGTAACAGGCAGGAAGGCCAGGGGTCTCCAAATGGAGGAAATAGGCTACAAGTGTCAGACATTTTTTATCTCTCTCTTAAGCAGCAGGAGGAAGCAAACTAGTGATTTTATATATATATTTTTCCCTTCTCTATACAAATTTAAAAAGAGGTTTCTCTTAAAATACTGTGTTGCCATAATGACACCTGGTTCCACCTGAACTTAACTCTTCTCAAATCTTGAGTTAACCAATGCATTTTTCTTATGGAAATGTTTGTCTTAAGCAATGTTAATATACTACTATGCGTTTACCCCAGATTCTGTCTTCAAGTCAGTTCCACCTAATGACTCAGAACCGACCTGACAAGCCAGTATGTTATACTCAGACATTGTTCCCCTAATCTATGTAAACGAAACTATTTGTATGGTAATCTGCCTCTATACAAGATTCAAGTCAATCGTTTTATGTCCCAGGATAACTCTTCTGGTGCCAAGATTATCCCAAAATACATCTTATGGATGAGGGGCCTGGTGCCATTCTCTGAGTTTTAAGACATTCCTTTCTTTCATTAACAGACTGCTAGTAACTATATAACATCCAGCTAAAAACTAGCAGGCGGGTATTCTTTCTGCCCCCTCTGATGTCTATGTCAGAAGCTTTCTCTATCTCCTTTATACTTTAATAAAATTTTGTTACACAAAAGCTCTGAGCGATCAAGCCTCGTCTCTGGCCCCAGATTGAATTCTTCTCCAGAGGCCAAGAATCCCAGCATCTTTCGTGGCTCAACAACAACCTTTCTACTCCTTTGTAAAACAGGAAGAATAAAAAATAATATAGGGTTATCGTATAGCACAAATGAGGCTAATGTGTGTGAAAACACTTTTGTTGCAGTAACAATAAAAAAATAGCTTTTAAATGTTTACAATTGTTTTAATTTTTTAGTAAAAATAACAGTTATCTGAGCTGTTACTTCACTCCAGACACTGAGTGCTTCATACACAGTAAGATTCTCATTTAATGTGCCCAAAAGCTCTATTAGATACTATTATGTTGTCCTTTCTCAAGTGAAGATATTGACTGAGGCTGGGGAGCCTTTGACCAGTCTAGGAAGAGGAACCAGTAATAAATATGGTGCTTGAGAAAGCTTACTCTGTGTGACTGAATTAGTAAATGAATAAATGAGTGAACATGACCAAAGCTCATCTACCTAGGCTTTTGTTTTCTGCAAGCTAGGTGAATGTCCTTCCCTCCCCCAACCCCCAAACTCTACCCCCACCCCCGTCTCATATAGTCATTCTGGAAGAGGAAATGGCAACCCACTCTAGTATTCCTGGCTGGAAAAAAATCCCATGGACAAAGAACCTAGTGGGTACAGTCCATGGGGTCACAAAAGTGTTGGACACAACTGAGCATACATGGGCATGTAATCATAAAAAATAGGTAATTATATCACTTAATGGATAATAGATCTTTAGTGCAATAGAAATGTGAACCAATTAACATTTTTGAGGGATTTCTATGTGCTGTATGCTTTAGATTGATTATCATGAAAAGTGAGACTCATTACCCCATTTACAGATGAGGAAACTGAGGGTAAGAGATATCAAACAATTTATGTCAAACAACAAAGACATCAGTAAGGAAAAGTCTGTATTTGGACTCAGGCCTGTCTGACGACAAAGCCCATCTCTTCCCTCTGTTCTACAACCTACATTCTATGAACAAAAATATTGATTTTTCTCTGAGTAAAGATTACCATTTTCAAAGAGAAGGTAATTGCATAATTAGTTCAGTCGTGTTTCTTATATACAAGCTTTCCAAAGAAAACCAACATATTTTAACTTACACTATTATATCAGCATTCATCACGCGTGCATGCTCAGTTGTATCTGATTCTTCGTGACCCCATGGACTGTGGCCCGCCAGGCTCCATGGGATTCCCCTGGCAAGAATACTGGAGTGAGTTGTTGTTTTCTCCTCCAGAGGATCTTCCCAACCCAGGGATCAAATCCATGTCTCCTGCATTGGCAGGTAGAGTTTTTACCACTGAGTCACCTGGGAAGCCCTATCATTTTCATACTAATTAAAAAAAAGAAACTTGTCCATCTTGTAAAGTTTCTTACTTAGAAAATAGAATATGAACGATTCAAGTGAAGGTGCATGTGAACTGGAAAAATTGCCTGAAAGGATATTACTGAATGCTGACACCACTGCAGCCTCTGAGACTACTTTAACAAATGTTTGTTTTGATGCACACACTTCTTAAAAGCATGTAATCAAGGAGAATAAAAATAAAACCTTATCCTCATCAGTAGGGAACAGAGGGAAGTCTTAAATGTGCAGACAAAAAGGGGTTCAAGCTCTTAACTGCTGGCTAATGTGGGTCAAAACAGTGATCTTTCTGTAACTGAAGTATAGTTGATTTACAATATTATGTTAGTTTCAGGTATACTGCATAGCGACTCAGTATTTTTGCAGATCATACTTCATTATAGGTTATGACAAGATAACAGCTAGAATTCTCTATGCTACTCAGTATATCCTTTTTGTTTATCTATTTTATACATGGTATTATATAGTATTATATATTTTATACATAGTTTGCTGAAGCTGAAACTCCAATACTTTGGCCACCTGATGTGAAGAACTGACTCATTGGAAAAGACCCTGATGCTGGGAAAGATTGAAGGCAGGGGGAGAATTGGACGACAGAGGATGAGACGGTTGGATGGCATCACTGACTCACTGGACATGAGTTTTAGTAAGCTCCAGGAGCTGGTGATGGACAGGGAAGCCGGGTGTGCTGTAGCCCATGGGATCGCAAAGAGTTGGACATGACTGAGCAACTGAACTGAACTGAACTGATACACAATAGCTTGTATCTATCCATCTTCTACCCCTAATTCTTTCCTCCCTCATTCCCTCTCTCCTTTGATAACCACAAGGTTGTCTTCTATATCCATGAGAGACAGTGATCTGTTTTGAGCCTCCGTTTGTTCATATGTAAATTGGGAATAATAACACCTACATCACAGGAGGCAAGGTGAAGACTGTTTGCAAACTGTAAACCCCTCTTCTATATGAATTATCAATCCTTAACACATCAGAGAAAAAGTTTAAGAGCTTAGAATGGTTCCCTGTTCCTAAGAGTATGTGCGTTATAGAGAGAGCCTAGAGAAGATAGTGTTACATTAAAGAAATAGGTCACACACTGGTTTGGTTTTATTTTATGTTAATTCAGCATTTGGCCCGTCATGAAAGGGCAGTATTTGGGGTTGTTCTAGCATCCTTTACATCTTATTAGAAAGATGGCCTCCTGGTTGAGATAGCACCTCTTTGAAGATATACGGGTTCTCCACATACAGTCACCCAGCCAGGGTATTTGCCCAAGAGACAGGGGTGCCATTCACCTAAACTGGCACTTCACGGGGTTGGATTCCAGGGCACAATCTGTACAACTGTTGACCACAGAACTGGTTGGGAGTTAGCAACATGTTTGTTTGATCAAAATGGGATGTCCCCATGAATTCTCAAATGGAAAGATGCCATTGTCAGAGTCGGGAATTTCATACACATCAGCTTCTAACACACCTTGCTGTGAACCTCTCTTCTAAACAACAGCACAGAAAGCTACCTGCTTCCATGCAGGGTTAGGTAAGAACCCAGTTTTCTCATTTTGTGAATGAGGTTAGTAATCATTGACCTCATGGGGCTGTGGTAAAAATCAAGTGGCATGAAAACAGGGCAAAACGTACGCACAGGTAAAGAACTGCCATGAGTAAGGTGAAGGGGCTCGTGCAGGGAACTGAGGAGACTTGGATTTCTGTTTCCAATGTTAACAAACATGATCTTCCCGGAAATACAATCTCCCCTCATCTCTACAGTCCAAGAAAGTGTCACTGCTATGAAACAAAAGTGTGACATCACCAAGGTTGTGTCTCTCAACCTTTCTATAGATCAGGATACCTTCAGTTCAGTTCAGTTCATTTGCTCAGTCATGTCTGACTCTTTGTGACCCCATGGACTGCAGCACGCCAGGCTTCCCTGTCCATCATCAACTCCCGGAGCTTACTCAAACTCAGGTCCATTGAGTCGGTGATCAGTTTTAAAAATACATCTGTGATGAGGCCCCTTCTCCCTGAAACTCTGAGTTAAATGGTCTGGGGATAGTTCCAGGTGTAAGAAGACCATGCTCACAAGATAACAGAACAAATGTCACCAAGTTAGGAAGAAAACTTCTGTGAGATGCTAGGAAGAGCCAGGAGGAGTCAGAAGACCTATGTCTAGTTTTGCCAGTTTGATCTTGGGCAAGTCACATGTCTTCTGTGGGGCTCTTAGCACACCTATAGCATAAAGGGTCTGACCTCCTGAGCTCTAAGCTCCCACCCACTGGCACGTTACAAAACAAGACCCCAGGTTTGTCATTAAAGTGTGACTTTCAAAATGTTAGCTTCTCTGAGCTTCAGATTCTCTTCCCATCAGATCAGAAGTCAAAGGATTAAAAGAACAAGATCATGGAGTGTCGTGAAAACCTTGTGCTCCATCTCCCTATGATGTTGCCAGCCAATAAAATACCTCTCAGGTATATTTGGCAGAAAGCGTTGCTCCCTACACTTCCACTGGTTTCTCCTCAGAGGAGATGGAATGACTCATCTAACAGGGGAGATGGTAAGAAGCAGACATCCCAACATCCACATACTTCCACCAGGGAAAGGTGAATTCTGCTATAGGTCCCGTGCCTGGAAGAGCTTCCCCTCCCAGACTCCCTGCTCTCACCTGGTATGAGGCACCTGGTTACAAACCCAGGGAAAGGGAAAGTGTTAGTCACTCAGTCATGTCCAACTCTTTGCAACCTCATGGACTGTAACCCTCCAGGCTCCTCTGTCCATGGAATTCTCCAGACAGGAATACTGGAGTGGGTAGCCATTCCCTTCTCCAAGGGATCTTCCTGACCCAGGGAGCAAACCCGTCTCCTGCACTGCAGGCAGATTTGTTACCAACTGAGCCACCAGGGAAGCCTGGTTAGAAGCCCAACCCTTCCCAAATGTGGATCCCAAGATCCAGCTGCAGCAAGGGTTGGCGGGGTAGAGAATGAGGAAGGGCATTTGGCCACAGATACGAGATATAAGGTCCAATCCAAGCGATAAACCTGAAACTAGGATCCCTGACTATCACATATATTCTGCAGATGATCCAGTATTCAAAAGCAGGGCTAATCTGATTAACTGGCCAATAAAATCCCAATACAAATTTCCCCCATGTATCTCCAAAGGGTTGTTGTAAGGATCCAAAGAGATAATGGATGAAGGAGTCCTTGCTTCCACATCAGTTCTCCAGTAAAAGAAGGTGAATTTCTTAGACACTGAACAAGCAGGCTCCAAGGCAAAAATGAAAAGTACCACTTATTCCGGGGATTCTCTTAGAAAGGCAGCTTCATGTTTCAGTCATGAGTTTCAGTAATTGCTTAATGAGCACGGCCTTTTTTCCTCCCTCCTGACACTGCTGGACACTTAGCCTCAGAATTCTAATGGGGATGTCTCCTCCAGCCAAGCCCACTCCTGGCCTTTCAGGAAAATACGCAAAATGTTTTGTCATTCACTCTGTTTTCTGGTAACGTGAGGAGAAATGCAGAGCTGGAGTGAAGCCGTCCCCATAGAGTGCAGTGGGGAGGAGAGAGGTAACATTTTTACAGACTGTCAGCTTTGGGGCCAAGCATCTGGGCTTCCCAGGTGGCACAGTGGTAAAGAATCTGCTTGCATTGAAGGAGACGGAAGAGACATGGGTTCAGTCCCTGGATTGGGAGGATCCTCTGGAGTAGGAAATGGCAACCTGCTCCACTGTACTCGCCTGGAAAATTCCACGGACAGAGGAGCCATGAAGAGTCAGACACAACTGAGCGACTCAGCACACACAGGCTGGGCGTGAATCCTTGCTCTGCACCAACTCTCTCGGGCAACTCAGACCGCAGACCGCAGCAGAATACCATAGACGGGGGCCTATGAACAGCTGCAATGTACTTCCCACAGTTCTGGAGGCTGGGACGTTGAGTCCACATCCTGGTTCACAGAGGGCTGACTTCACACTGCATCTTCACCTAGCATAAAAGGGCAAGAGAACAAACTGGAGGCTGTCTTGTAAAGGAGTCACGGGGCTCCACACTTTTGACTTAGCGCAGGTGTTAGGTACTCAGTCACGTCCAACTCTTTGTGAGCCCATGGACTGTAGCCTATGAGGCTCCTCTGTCCATGGGGATTCTCCAGGCAAGAATACTGGAGTGGGTAGCCATTCCCTTCTCCAGGGGATCTTCCTGACCCAGGGATCAAACCCTTATCTCCTGCACTGGAGGCAGATTCTTTACCATCTGAGCCTCTAGGGAAGCTCTAATCATCTCCCAAAGGCCCCCAACTTTTAATACCAGCACATTAGGGGTGAGGATTTCAACACATGAACTTGGGGAGGACACAAGCATTCAGTCCATAACACCAGCTGTGAGATCAGGATGATTTGTTGAATTTTACTGGGCCTGTTTTCCTGACCCTAAAATAAGGATAACAGTGGTATTTCTCCTCTCAAGTGTTGAGAGGATTTCATAAGATGCTGTGTGTCCAGGGTCTAGAGCAATACCTAGAACATACTACCCACTCAATTAGTTTAGCAACCATTTGTGTTTTCAGTTGGCCACTTACTAATAGCTGGGCAATATACTTGGCCTCTCCAAGCTTCACTTTCCTCCTTAGAAAACAGAGATAATAAAATGCCTCCATTAAAGGGCTGTCATGAGAACTGTAAAAAGACTAGCATATCTATCACTTAGAAGGTACTCAATAAATATCTCTATTATTAGAGTTATTATAATAACTGGGGAAATTGAATGTAAGTATTTATCAGAAGACATTTTAGGATGAGTTTTTTAAAAGCCTCTGCTCAAAAATAAACTATTCAAGAGAAGAAATTGCATCTCCTTTCATCTTTGCACTCCCAGTGCTTGATACCTGCAACACAGCAGGAACTAAGAAAAATTCTGGTTATGTGAACTAGACAAATTCCCTAGCCTATCCCTCAGGCTTGACTTCACGGGTCAACTATGGCAAATTTTCAGCCCCTGACTAAACATTCATCAAGACTGTTGTTGATGTTGCTATTGTTTAGTCACTAAGCTGTGTCCAACTCTTTTGTGACCCCATGGACTGCAGTCCACCAGGCTCCTCTGTCCATGGAATTCTCCAGGCAAGAATACTGGAGTGGATTGCATTTTCTTCTCCAGGGAATCTTCCCAACCCACGGATTGAACCTGCGTCTCCTGGACTGACAGATGGATTCTTTACCACTGAGCCACTTGGGAAGCCCATTCATTAAGATATTGGTCTTTAAATTATAGTCTCCCTCTAAATGTGGTTAGAGATAATACAGTTTTCTCCTACAATATATGGTCAAGAAAAAGCTCAGGACTTTTCTTTTTTTTTTTCCATTTATTTCTATTAGTTGGAGGCTAATTACTTTACAATATTGTAGTGATTTTTGCCATACATTGACATGAATAAGCCATGTATTTACATGTGTTCCCCATCCTGATCCCCCCTTCCTACCTCCCTTCCCATCCCATCCCTAAGACTTTTCATTAATCTCACATATTCCCGCTGCCAGGAGCTCCTACCTCCCTCCCTTGTTCTGTCCCATCTCTGCTCCTTCTTTCACACCTCAACCTCAGCAAATGCTTCCCTGGTCACTGTATGAGCCTATGCATGCTCCCTCTCCTAAGGACTCACAGAATCAAGGCATCATAAAGTCATGTGAGTATTTTAAAGATCATCTCAGAGAACCACTCATCAGATGCAGTAATATTCTCTGCAAATAATCTGGCTAAGTGCTTTTTGAGACTAGCTTAAATACCTTGCATGACATGAAACTCACCTCTATATTAGATGGTCCAACCCATCTTTGATCAGTTATGTCAGAAATTTACATTTAACTCAGACCCTTCTCTCTGTAGCTTCTACCACTTTCCTGGTGGTAGCTTTGCCTTTCACAGGCTCCCAGTATGAGAGGACTCTGCCTTCAATATTACAAATTGAATTTAACTTATGGGGCATGTATCCTATCCTCACAACCAGATTAGAAGTTTCTAGCAGGCAGTTACCACGGTTCATGTTCTTGGTGCCCAACAGGTGCTTAATAAATATAAACTAAATAAACATTGGAAATGCCTCCTTGCTACGTTGCCTTCTTTCTCCTGGCCAGGCTCATCCCACTGGAACCACCATAAACAATTCCTTTTTCTCCACAGGTGCTTAACAGCGGGGTCACATAATGCTGAGTAAACGGAAAGAGAAAAGAAGGAAGAAAAAACGTTTTTTAAAATTCCACCTTCAGGTGTACTGAGAGGCAATTTTCTTTTACAGGCACATTATTTGCAACCCTGACAGTCACATATCAAAGTAAGGAACAATCTAAGTGCTGTCCATTTCCCTCCCAATATGCATGGGAGCTCAGGTTATGTCCTGGTGAGCTGTGAACAAACGGAAAGAAGTAGAATACATCCCTAATTGCTATTTGCTTGGATTATTTTGAAAATGGTCAGAGGGCTTTCCACTTTGCTGAGTGCTTTATACATCACATTCAAATTTTCACTGACTATTTAAATGTGTGGTCCACATTCAAGCATTTGACAGCTAGTTGTGTTTTTTCCAAACAAAAAGAAGATAAAGGGCTCCACACTTGCCATAAAATATTGAGGTAGGAGTTGTTTGACTAACTGAATACTGTCTAAGCTAAAGGAATTCAAATCTGCTCCAATTTAGAAAACATTCTGATTTTTAAATATAAGAACGATCAGTGTTTTGTTTGTTTTACATGGGGGATGGGGAAGTGATGTGACTGGAGACTATATTCATATAATTGTGTGAATAATAACCATCTAACCATATATGTCACTTTGCAAGAGAATATCAAAATGGCACTTTTTCTACTGTGTGTCTGGAATGAAGCCCCCAGAAAAAGAAGAATAGATGTCAGTTACACTCACACTGTGGTACAAGGTGCTAGGTTTGCAAAGATGATAGTCCAAAACAAGGCTTGCAATAAGCCCAGTAGGTTGATCAGCCAACTTAGGAGTGATTAGGAAACCTTTGGTGTGGGGGAGCTTCAGAGAAAGCATGTGGGGACTTCCCTGGTGGTCCAGTGGTTTAGAATCTGCCTTGCAATGCAGGGGACATGTGTTTGATCCCTGGTCAGGGAACTAGTATCCCATATGCCACAGAGCAATGAAGTCTGCACGCCATAACTACTGAAGCCCATGCACTCTGGAGTCCATGAGTCACAGCTACAGCGTCCATGCACCGCAACAAAAGATCCTGTACATACAGCTAAGACCCTGCATAGACTAATTAATTAATTATGGAAAAAGAAGCATTTGGAGAGCTTGGTAATGGCCCCTGGAATTTGGGGAAACACAAAAGCAGTTATTTGAAGTATGCCTGAAAAATGTCTAAAAGCAAGAGTTTGGTCAGCCTAACAGCAGAGTGGAAAGGTGTTGAGATTGTCTGAGAAACGATTACACTCTTGCTGGAGTCGAGTGACACAGTGAGCCTGCTTCCTCCTGCAGGTTCCCTGCTGGCTCAGCCACCCCTAGAGTCTCTTGGAGAAGGACCACTTGGGGGTGACGGTAAGCCCAGCAGAAAGAAGCTATATGAGAACTGGCAGAGATTAGGGACTGAACGCAGAGGAATGGGGGAGATCATGAATCTCCAGGAAGAGAAGCACTGTGGGCAGTAAGGAAATCGCAGGTGTGTTAAAGAAGTCTCCCAGGAAAGGGATAGCCTCGTGCCTTCCTACCTGCCACCCTGGAGGAGTCATAGGTGGCCCATTCAGTGGGAGAAAGGGAGGAGAAAAGCCATGTGGAGAAGCAGGTGATCACACCCCTCCCGGAAAGCGAGTTTGAAGCCCACCTTAGGCTTTGGCTAAGGGCGAGAGAGAATTTTGTATTTGGATGAAAATGTGAAGCTCTGATATTAGATTGAACCATGTATTTCATAACCTAAAACAGATAGACATTTGTTCATATCTAAGAAGAATCAGAAAAGTAATGCTATCTAGCTGTCATCCATAATCTAGGAAGAAATGACTTAACGGACAAGTTTAACAGAAAGTGATAAGAAAGAATAAATGTCTGCTTTTACCCCAATGAGTCCAGCTGCCAAAGCACATTAGTTGTAAACATCTTGCTTTACAAAAATAAAAGTGAAGACAATAACAAAATATTACTCTGAGATAAAGCCCCAAATCCCCACACAGCTTGTGTTTGTGTATCTGGCCCCGATCAAGCTTCTGAACTTCATCGCATGTCACTCTCCGCCTCAGTGGCTCCAGCCACATGGCTTTCTCAAAACGCCTCAAAAATACCAGTAGCTTATTAACTCAGGTACACACTCTGCCCTCTGCCTTGGAATTGTTTGCCTCCTCTCATCCTCACCTGACTAATTCCTCCTTGTTCTTAAAGTGCTTTGGTTGTAAGCAACAGACATTTGCAGAAACTTAAGCAGGAAATGAATTTACTGGAAAGGTAGGAAGCAGCTCACACAATCAAAGACTATTAACATAAATAGTTTAGTTTAAAGATTCAGAATGGGAAGAAGAGAGATTCCCCAAACAGAAGAAGAAATGGGTCAGGTGATGGATAACCATAAAGGAAAGATAAATACATAATACAGCCTCATATCCAAAGCTTACAGTAAACTTATTTTCAAGCATCAGACTTGAACATGAATTCACAAAACCAGAATGCACAGTCATGCATCTAACGACCTCCTGTGTTCAATCACTTCTAAATTCAAATTAAAGCAGGTAACAAAATATGGAATCTATTGAGGTGAAATATGCCTTCTCTGATCTCTAATTTGATCATTAAATTAAATGAAAATGCCTTAAGGAATTTTTAAAGACTAATTTCCTTGGTCCGGTCACCAAATGGCACGAAGAAGTGTTTAATTTTATCTCTCCATCACACTGTCCCCTTAGATTTAACTGAAACCATATCAACTACCTGTCAAAAAAAATAAAAATAAAGAATACCTTATTTGTGGCAACCAAATAGCTAGAGCTTGGAGTAAATATTAAATGTCATTACAATAAAGAGAGAATGAAAATCCCAGACCTTAGCTTATCAGAGTCTACCATTCAAAACAGCCAGGCAACTACCATTTTGCCTTCTTTTGTATATCTCCAAACTCATCAAGTTTTATGCATATATTAAATATGTACATAATTTTATGTCAATCATACTTAAGTAAGAAACTTAAAAAATAAAATCTAAAGGGTCCCTCACTCTACCCTCCTCAGCAAATAAGAAGGAATGATATAGTAATTATTAATATATGACCACACAAAATGCAAAATGTTGATTTAGTACATCTCTAATGATTATAAATTAAGTATTCTTGATGAGAGATTACAGTCTCGCATTAAATCATGAAGAAAATTTTCATAATTTGGAAAATTTAGTTGATGGAGTAGAGTTCTCAAAACACATTCTAAGTTACAAAATATTTAGCACAAATATCTATAGATTGTTCTTTCATTAATTCCACAAATATTTATTGAGAGAAGCTTTATGTTAGGCATTGACCATTAGGCATTGCCAAGTTAGAAAGATATATTAGTTATACACTAAATGGAAGCATTTATGCATTTAAACTTCTAGGCAGCTACTTTATCTTTTACATTAAAGAGTTAGTGTATACCCCAATTAATCTATAAATCCAAATGCATTTCTAATCAAAATCCTAACATAGTTTTTTACATAATTTATATGTCAATTCTAAAATTCATTTGCAAGACTAAAGGGTCAAGAATAATCATAATTATTCTGGGAGAAAGAATGGGAGACTTACCTTACTAGAGCTTAAGATATATTGGGTTGGCCAAAAAGTTTGTTAGGGCTTTTTGGCCAATCCAGTATAAAGCCATAGTAAGGAAGACAGTACTGTTTTGCTTCAAAGAGGACCGATATACTAAAAAAATAAAACAAGATAAAAATGTTAGAAGCAGAGCTATATATATATATGTGTGTATATATATATATATGTCATATAAGACAAAACTAGTATTTCTGATTCCTAGAAAAAGAATAGGCATCCAATAAACTGTGTTAGAACCGTAGGCTTTCTATATAAAATTACATCCCCTTATCACATCATGTATGAAATTTTTATCAGTTCCAGATAGATGAGAGACCTAAATGTAAAGAGCAAACTTTTACAGCTATCAAGGAAAATACATAGAGGAATGCCTCTATGACTTTATGGAAGTATTTCCTAGATAACATATAAACTTGACCACATCAAAATTAAAACTTCTGCAAGATCAGCGCCACAATAAATGAAATTAAAAGTCAACTCACAGTTTGAGTATAGACCTTTACAGTGGTATATAACAAACAAAGAATTAATTATACGAAAGGATAATGTTAGGAAAATCAAGACTAGGCTGAGAAAAACAGATCCAAGAACCACACATTAAAGATCACAAAACTCCAGCTGTCGCTCCCGTCAAAACTTACTGAGAGATGCAGTTTCAATACAACTGACACTGCCATAACCCCTAAACCTATGATTTATATGTAGCTGGAAGGTAGTTACATATAAATTGCCATTTGTTTGTAAATAGTAGCTATTTCCTTTTCTTCCCCCCTCTCTCTGAGGGAAGGGAAAGAAAGGCTTCCTCTCCCCCAACCCAAAGGAACACTCAAGACAATGACTGGTAGTCTGATGATGGCTGTAAGAAGGTCATATTGGTAGGTTGCTTCTGGCAGGATGCTTGATTAGCCACCGGACGTGATGGTCTCCCTTGCACTGTGGGAGTAGGAGAGAGGGCTGGGAGGGATGGCATGGTGGCAGATCGCAGGGCAAAGAGAAGGAAGGCCAGGATTCCTGGGTCCCAAACCTGTATTTCAGCTTCCTCAGATATTGGGCTATAGTCTTGCCAGTGACAGTTACATCATGAAGCAAAGGGGCACTCGATTCCAAGAAATATTCTGTAAAGCTGTCAATTGAGGATCAGTGGAAGAAACAGCCAGTCATGAAAGGAACCCACAGTGCCTTCAGAGGCTGCTTGAGAGGAGATTATCACCAGCTGAATCTGTTGAAACCATTATGTTGCCCTATGGAGCCCACAGACATCAAGTTCAAACACCATTTAGAAAGGAACTAAGATTCAGCACTTTAGGAGCAGTGGAGCCAGGCAGACTCTTTCTCACATCACTTCCACTGCCCAGCGTCCCACGTGTCTTGAGATCAGACGTGTACCACATGCACCCAGACATACCATTCCAAACTCCTAGTCCCGCAAGCCCCACCTATTTAGGAGAGAAACTTAGAGGACTGTTTTAAGTGGAGTGTAGGTGTTTACAAGGCTGTGTTCGTTTCTACTGTCAGCATATGAACCAGCCATGTGTGTACATAAATCCCTTCCTTTCTGGATTCCCTTCCCATCTGTGTGCTGTGTGTGCTCAGCTGCTCAGTCGTGTCCGACTCTTTGGGACCCCACAGACTGCAGCCCACCAGGCTCCTCTGTCCATGGGGATTCCCCAGGCAAGAATACTGGAGTGGGTTGCCATGCCTTCCTCCAGGGGGTCTTCCCAACCTAGGGATCGAACCCACGTCTCCCGCATGGCAGGCGGATTCTTTACCGTCTGAGCCACTGGGGAAGCCCCGCCTTCGCATTAGGTGACCACGAAGCAGTGAGTAGAGTTCCCTGTGTTGTGCAGTAGGTCCTCCTTAGTTATCTATTTTATACACAGTATCAGTGGTGTATACATGTCCGTCCCAGTCTCCCAATTCATCCCATCCCCCGCTTTCCTCCTTGGTATCCATAGATTTGTTCTCCACATCTGTGTCTCTATTTCTGCTTTGTAAATAAGATCATCTATACCAATTTTTCAGATTCCACATATATGTGTTAATACGTAGTATTTGTTTTTCTCTTTTTCTCTTTCTGACTTAACCAAATAAGAGACCTAGATTTTAAAACACACAGGAATAAAACTTAGTAAAAATACTATGAGCCTGTTCTAATAACAGAATGTGGCTGAAAAGTAATGAAGATGCTGAGATATTGTCCTAGTGGAAAAGGGGGCTTCAACATAGTACAGTTGGTAGCAATTAATGGAAAAGAATAAAAGCACTTGAGTTTATACCTTGATAATTCAAGATTCCTCATCAAAACACTAGGAACTGGTATCCATAATATATAAAGAATACTTTCTAATTGTCACAAGAAAAGACTAATGCAAGAAAAATGGATATTTTCATTATCTAAACTTGGTGGTTCAAAACCACGATCATCATTTCTTTGCTTTTGAGTCTGCAATTTTGGCAGGGCCCCAGTGGGAACAGCTTGTCTCTGCTCCATGTGACATTTGCCATGGCTGGAATGTCCAAGGTGACTTCTTCACACATATGTCTGGTGCTTCAGCTAGGATGGCTGGAACAGCAGGGAGGGAGAAGTCCTTTCTCTCTCCTCATGGCCTCTCCACGTGGCTAGATTGGACTTCCTCACAGCATGGCAGTCTCAGAGTAGTTGGGTCTCCTCCACAGTATTTGGCATCCTCCAAAGAGCAAGAGTAAAGCTTGCTATGTCTTCTCAGGCCCAGACTGGCACCACGTCAGTTCTGCCACATTCTATTAGTCATCCTAGAGAAACGTGCCCTCCTTGAACCAGGACATAAAGATGTTCATCACAGCATCATTTGCAATATCAAAATACTGGAAATGGGGTGGGGGAAAGATGTGGGGAAGGGATAGTTAGGGAGCATGGGATTGACTTGTACACACAGCTATATTTTAAAAGGATAACCAACAAGGACCTACTGTATAGCACAGGGAACTTTGCTCAATATTATGTAACAATCTAAATGGGAAAAGAATTTGAAAAAGAATAGATACATGTGTATGTTTAAGTGGGGCTTCCCGGGTGGCACTGGCAGTAAAGAACCCATCTGCCAGTGCAGGAGACCTGAGATGTGGGTTCGATCCCTGAGTCAGGAAGATCCCCTGGAGGAAGAAATAGCAACCCATTCCAGTATTCTTGCCTGGAGAATCCCATGGACAGAGGAGCCTACAATCCATAGGGTTGCAAAGAGGCAGACACGACTGAAGCGACTTAGCACATATGTATAAATAAATCACTTTGTCACCTGATAGTATCACAACATTGTTAATCAACTATACTCCAACATATTATAAAGTAAAAAGTTTAAGAAAATTCTGAAAACAATCCAAATGCCAAATCAGTGGTGTTTCAACGCATAAGATATGTTATACTCATATAATAAAGCACAAAAAAATTAATAAACGGGATCATTATTCATCAGTAAGAATAGATATGAAAACAATGTTGAGTGGGAAAAGATAGTTAAAAAATCTTACACTATGAAACAAATGATGTGGTTTTTTAAGAAACACAAACTAAAAAAAAAAAAGAAACACAAACTAGAACTACATACTTTTGCATATGTCATAAAAGTATTAATCATGGACTGTAAGGCACATGCCAAAATCAAGATTGGTAATTGCCTCTAGGAGGGAAGATAAAAAAGGTGTTCTGAGAAAAGACAAAGTAGAAATTCAGCTTTATTTGTAATGTTTCACCTATTTTATTTTTTAAATCTGATGGAAATAAAATGACATTTTAACACTTTTGATGGCTTTTACTGTACTTGTCTGAAATTATTCTGAAACTTAAATCCTCCTCAAAATAAAAAAAAAAAAATAATGAGTTAGCCTGTATTGAAATTGCTAATCCAGGTGGTAGGCCCAAGATACTTTAGTTTGGAAATCATCAAAAGCTATGAAGGATCTGAGATTGCATTCTATTCATAAGCTAACAAAGCAGCCTGCCAGTTTCACATATGCTAACAGAACACACAGAATCCTAGGTCAGAAATAAAAGACTTACTACTCATGATAATAACAATAGCCAGACTATCAGCATTTGTGCCAGCTCTCAAATATTCCAATTCCCTGGGAGACTGGGATCTGGTAAAGAATCCGCCTGCAATGTGGGAGACCTGGGTT
Source organism: Cervus elaphus (assembly GCF_910594005.1). Taxonomy (NCBI): domain Eukaryota; kingdom Metazoa; phylum Chordata; class Mammalia; order Artiodactyla; family Cervidae; genus Cervus; species Cervus elaphus. The sequence continues at coordinate 86,071,370 of NC_057815.1, forward strand.
CAACCCCTGGATTGGGGAGATTCCCTGGAGGAGGGAAAGGCTATTCACTCCAGTACTCTGGCCCAGAGAATTCCATGGACTCAGTCCTTGGGGTCTCAAAGAGTCAGACACGACTGAGGGACTTTCACTTCACTTCACTATTAATACTATGTATAAAATAGATAACCAATGAGAGCATGCTGTATAGGTCAGGCAACTCTGCTTCATGCACTGTGGCAACCTAAATGGGGAGGAAGCTCAAAAGGGAGTGGGTGAATGTATAAGCAGAGCTGACTCACTTTGCTGTAGAGTAGAAACTAACATAACATCATAAAGCAACTATATGCCCCTAAAAATTTATTTTTAAAAAATTCCACTTCTCACAGGATGATACATAGAGGATTGCATTATAAGTGATAACATTGAGCTTTGTTGCTGTTGTTTAGTCACTAAGTCATTTCCAACTCTTTTGTGACCCCCATGGACTATAGCCCACCAGGCTCCTCTGTCCATGGGATTTCCCAGGCAAGACTACCAGAGTGGGTTTCCATTTTCTTCTCTAGATCTTCCCGACTGAATTCTTTACCCCTGAGCCACCCGTGAACCGTGAACTTCCAGATGTTCGAGCTGGATTTAGAAAAGGTGGAGGAACCAGAGATCAAATTGCCAACATCCATTGGATCATCGAAAAAGCAAGAGAATTCCAGAAAAATATCTACTTCTGCTTTATTGATTACATCAAAGCCTTTGACTGTGTGGATCACAACGAACTGTGGAAAATTCTTCAAGAGATGGGAATACTAGACCACCTTACCTGCCTCCTGAGAAATGTGTATGCAGGTCAAGAAGCAACAGTTAGAACGGGACATGGAACATGACATTAGAATGGGACATTAGACCAGGCTGGTTCAAATTCAGGAAAGGAGAACATCAAGGCTGTATATTGTCACCCTGCTTATTTAACTTATATGCAGAGTACATCATGAGAAATGCCAGACTGGATGAAGCACAGGCTGGAATCAAGATTGCCAGGAGAAACATCAATAACCTCAGATATGCAGATGACACCACCCTTATGGCAGAAAGTGAAGAGGAACTGAAGAGCCTCTTGATGAAAGTGAAAGAGAAGAGTGAAAAAGCTGACTTAAAACTCAACATTAAAAAACTAAGATCATGGCATCAGTCCCATCACTTCATGGCAAATAGATGGGGAAACTGTGACACAACAGATTTTATCTTCTTGGGCTCCAAAATCACTGCAGATGGTGATTGCAACCATGAAATTAATAGAGGCTTGCTCCTTAGAAGAAAAGCTATGACCAACCTGAACAGCATATTAAAAAGCAGAGACATTACTCTGCCTACAAAGGCCCATCTAGTCAAAGCTATGGTTTTTCCAGTAGTCATATATAGATGTGAGGGTTGGACCATAAAGAAAGCTGAGTGCCAACGAATTGATGCTTTTGAATTGTGGTGTTTGAGGAGACTCTTCAGAGTCCCTTGGACTGCAAGGAGATCCAACCAGTCTATCCTAAAGGAAATCAGTCCTGAATATTCATTGGAAGGACTGATGCTGAAGCTGAAACTCCAATACTTTGGCCACCTGATACGAAGAACTGACTCATTGGAGAAGACCCTGATGCTGGGAAAGATTGAAGGTGGAAGGAGAAGGGGATGACAGAGGATGAGATGGTTGGATGGCATCATTGACTCAATGGACATGACTGAAGAAACTTAGCACAAAGACATACACATAAAGTTTTTAAATGTGATGTAGCCCTTAGCTCATTCTTACCATAAACACCCGTGTTGGGGAAGGTCATTGAAATGTGACTGCTGGTTGACTGGAGAGCTGCATCCGGGTCATTGGAAGCACCTCCTCACCCGCACCCCTGTCCTTGGGAGGTAAGCTCTGCCCACCACTCCCATAGCCAGAGCCATTTCAAGGATGCAGCCTTGTGAGAATAAGGTGTTTTTGAGACCATCTGAACCAGATATGTGACTGAACTCAGATAAGGCCCATATATAAACTGTTAAGACAATGGTAGACGGATGCAGAGATCTACTTATCTTGCAGACCCCCAAGACAAGCCTCGTAAGTAATTTCCCTTCCTCATTAAAACTGCTACCAGACTTCCCTGGTGGTCCAGTGGTTAAGACTCTGCACTTTCAATGCAGGGCGCAATGATTCAATTCCTGATTGGGGAACTAAGATCCCACATGCCACGTGGCATGGCCAAAATAGAAAAAGAGAATTTAGTTTAATTTTTTTTTTTAAAAACTGCCACCTATCGATCTGGAGTGGTCTGCGCCTTTCTTCAGTCTCTCCTTTCACTCTGTGTATAGGGGAGACTTTGCAAACCAACACTCCACAAGCTAAAAGCTAAGAATTATGAAAAAAGCCAACTTGTAACAAAATAATAAAACAGCTTGCACCTCAAATACAGTGTTTCTTAAAACATTAAATGTCATTTTAAAATTTTATCAGGAAGGAAAAAAACAACTATGCAAGGCCAGAATATTTAAAGGTATTCTAACCCATAAATATACTATACTATAAACAAAGTGCCATAGCATAAAATAAAATGAGCCTTAGATATGCTTTAGAATTAACTTCAGTACACATTATGATGCATAACAGCTGCTGGAATCTTTAAACAACTTATAATGTATGTTTTACTTCTTTCTGTTAGTATGAAAAAAAATTCAAAATGCTGTACAAAGTTTCTATAAAGGCCTGCATTGAAATTCTAAGAAAGTCAACCTGAATTCTGTCATAAGGATAATGGATAGTTCTATAAAACTTTTCAGTCTATAAAACACATAAAATGATTTTTACATGCAAAATATTAAAATGCTAATTCCCATACAACTCAGAAGCAAAAAATTATTCAGATATATACCACTTCCCTGTGGGTGCGCTAAGGACTTTTTAAAACACTGTGGATACTGGTTAAAATGTGATTATTTTAGTACACAGGGACTGGACAGGAGTTGGAGACAGTGTGAAAAAGCACAAGCTTTAAAGGCCAACTTTGCCAGCTTTGAATCCTAACTTTGCCACTTTATAGCTTTGTGACCTTTAAGCAAGTCACAAATTCCATAATAGTCAGTTTCTTCAACAGCAAAATGAAGAGAATAATATCTAAATTATATTTCAAATGGGCTGCTCAAATGTCTGGCACATGAGTCTCAATATTAGTTCTTTAAGTTCTAAAATATTTCTGCCTTAATCTTAAGTAAAATCTTAAGTAAAAGTAAGAAGATTAAAAAAGTACAGGTCAGGGCTTCCGTGGTGGCTCAGTGGTAAAGAATCCGCTGCCGATGCATGAGACATGGGTTTGATCCCTGATCCAGGAAGATCCCACATGCCAGGGAGCAACTGAGCCCTTGCGTTGTAACAGTTGAGTTTGTGCTCTAGAACCTAGGAGCCACAACTCTTGAGCCCACAAGCTGCAACTACTGAAGCCCCCTCACCCTAGAGCCTGCGCTCGACCACGAGAGAAGCCAGCTCAATGAGAAGCCACGACTAGAGCGGAGCTCCCGCTCTTCGCAACGAGAGAAAAGTCCTTCCAGCAATGAAGACTCAGCACAGCCAAAAATAAATAGATAAGTAAAAATTAAAAAAAAAAATTACAGGTCAGTGTAGCTTTTAATTGCAATTTATTACATGCCTGTAATATTACTCCATAATTGAAGATCATCCAGAAAGGGGCATGGTTGATTGATTCTTATTCAGGGAAACATTTAAATGTACTGTCTCTCACTTAAGTTCCAGGAGAAGCTCTTGCCTTCTGTAAGTTAAGCCAGTCTATCAAAACATCCAACAAATACAAAGAAAGCATGTTGCATTAACTTTTCTATAAGGAATAAGACAAAAACCAGGAAGTAAAGAGCTGGCTTTTAATTGTCAGAATAGCCAAGTCCTTCAAGAGACAGTTAATATCAGAGCACCATCCTCATTACGTGCTGATAAAATTGCTCTGGATAAAATGGTACAGAGTGAATCATTCTGCCTTTTATTAAGCAGGAATGAATCCCCATTCCACACATTTCACGAAAAGAGTCATTAACTGCAAAAGAACTAATCAAATGCATATAAAGCATGTTCCCTGCTCTTCCAAACTGTGGTGCAAAGTTTGTATCCTATTCTAAAAGTCCCTGGTGTGGAGGGCTTCACAAGCTGTGTGCTATGCAGCCCTGGGGATGCTATTCACATGTTAACTTATGTGAGCTGAGCTGGGCAACCCTGCTACACACCCTGTTCAATCTCGCTTTCCTGCCATTTTCCACACACCTAACTGGTACTTGAAACATCACTGAAGTGCCCAATCAAGTGACTGGGAAGCAGAATAGACGCTGAACGTATTCATACACAATACATGGTCTTGCAAACACACACACAGGCCCACATGATCATAAGGGCACACTGATTGTGTTTAACCATTTGCCTGCTTGGTCTACTTATGTAAGAGATGGACCAAAGACCACCTTCAGTGACAATCACCTGGTATTGTCCAAATACCATACTCTAAAATGGTGTCATTAAAAAAAAACAAAACCTTATCTAGACTCTCAAGATTATTCTGGTGTCTAACCAGTAAGGACAAATTGAGAAAGTTTCTCAGGAATGTAGAGTCACACAAAGCAGTGAGAGCTTTGAATCAATCTTGAGGCCAGTGAATGTAGTATCTCAACTGCCAAGTTCACCTGTCACTTTACTAAGTGTTTACTCTCCGGTATTGTGCTGAGTGCCTTATATCCATTATTTTATTTAATATTTTTTGGACATGTGACATATGTGTGTGATACTGATGGTAAATTTGGAGCTCCAAGGAGGTAACAAATTGCAGTGTATACTGTTGGTTGTCTCTCTCTTCTTTTCTAAGAGGACATCAGTCTTGTTCAGGTATCCACTCCTCTCCCAAATTATTCAGTGTGATCCTCATCTCAAGTTCCCAGACTAGAAATTCTTTAGGCTAAGTTTATCACAGTAATCTTGTTTGCCTGTCGTGACTGGTTTAGACATGGGCATATTAGCCTATTCTCTCCAATGAAAAGTGAGGAAAGGTTTGCCGTGAGGCTTTTAGGAAAGGTATTATCACTCTTACAGAATAGACAGAGAAATAAACTAGTCTGGCTTATTCTTGATATTCTCCTGTATCGATGTGGTACCCAGAATCACCACTGCCATCCTTCTACTCTCTTGCAAATTAAGCCAACTCCTTGAGAAGGACAGAACCAAGAGAATCACAGGGGTAGAGCCAGAGTCCTGACATACTAGGCTTGCAGCTACCTTGCCTCTGCATTTCTTGATGTGTGAGACAACAAATAGCCTTATCTTAAAATTCAATCCAAGGTGGGTTTCCTATTAAGTGCATTTGACAAAACAAATGGTAGAGCTGAGGTTTGAACACAAATATATCCATCTCCTTTCCATGCTGCTCATGGGGCTCTGGAGGCGAGCATACTGGAGCGGTTTGCCATTCCCTTCTCCAGTGGACCACATTGTGTCAGACCTCTCCACAACGACTCATCTGTCTTGGGTGACTCTGCACCACATTGCTCACAGCTTCAATGAGTTACACAAGGCAGTGATCCACATGATCATTTTGGTTAGCTTTCTGTGATTGAGGTGTTGATCCGTACAGTCAAAGCTATGGTTTCTCCAGTAGTCATGCATAGATGTGAGAGCTGGACCATAAAGAAGGCTGACTGATGGAGAATTGATGCTTTCAAATAGTGGTGCTGCTGAAGAGTCTTAAGAGTCCCTTGGGCTGCAAGGAGACAAAACCAGTCAATCTTAAAGGAAATCAACCCTGAATAGTCACTGGAAGGACTGATGTTGAAGCTGAAGCTGCAATACTTTGGCCACCAGATGTGAACAGCCAACTCATTGGAGAAGACCCTGATACTGGGAAAGATTGAAGGCAGGAGAAGGAACCGACAGAGTATGCGATGGTTGGATGGCATCACTGACTCAATGGACATGAACTTTGGCAAACTCCAGGGGACAGTGAGGGACAGGGAAGCCTGGTGTGCTGCAGTTCATGGTTGCAAAGAGTCGGACATGACTTAGCAACTGAACAACAGCAACATATCCATCTCCAATGCTGAGCCCTTAACCTCACTGTATTCACAGTGAGGGCTGAATATTTCTCTAATGCCTGAGGCATAGGCATAAGCATTTCCTCACATCCTTACCAGCACTTCCACATGCACACACCTTTGTCCAAGTCTGTGAAACTCAGCTTTTGACTTGTTTTCCCCCTCCCCGCACCCAGCACTCATACTCCTGACCACTTGAGCTCATCCAGAAGTTAGCCTATTTTGTGGAGACAGAAATTGATTTAGGCCTAGCTCAAAGTGCAAGCTCCATCTCAGCTTTCTCAGTCACTGGAAGAGCTTCTTCTTAGAAACACCACCAATACCACACCAAGGACTACTCATTATAATCTCAGATGTACTTACTCTGTTGAGCATATGCAGAAATCATTCAGCTTGTTTCTGCTGACACTGTTTGAATGATCTGCTATGTCTCACCTTGTCTCTCAACCCAGATGATACAGAACTTTTCCCCACATAAAAAATTTCCCTCGCTATTATATGATGTGTTTAGAAAACCCATATATCAAATCCTATATCTGCCGTGTTGTTTTTGCTTCCTCACTAAGTCATGTCCAGCTCTTTTATGACTCCATGGACTATAGCCCACTAGGAACCCCCATCCTTGGGATTTCTCAGGCAAGAACACTGGAGTGGGCAATCCAGGGATTGAACCCACATCTCCTGTATTGGCAAGAGGATTCTTTACCACTGAGCCACCAGGGAAACCCATATCTGCTGTAACTTGAAATAATTTCATTTTTAAAATACAAGAAAAGAACCTAGACTCCTAAATTTGTAATCTAAAATTATCAGTGTCCTTCAGGAGCATTGAGACACCATCCACTGCTATTCGAAGAAGAGAAAGAAACCGGCATCAGTTGAGAATCTATGCCAGGTTCTGTGTTAAACATTTTGTATTATCTCATATTATACTCAGAACAATCCAATGAGATAGCTATTACTAGTCCCTTAAATGGCAGATGAGCAAATGAAAGTAAGATTAACTAATTGTGTTTAGACAACATAATTAGTAAATTTAAAGTGAGAATTGGAACCCATGTCCAGCTAAGGCTGGTCTCTGCACAGAAGGAGGTCATCCACGAGCATTCTGAACCATCCCAGGAGTACTTCTCTGATTAAATAAGTGCACAGATTGGGTCCTAGGTCTAGCCTTTGATGTTATTTTAGCCAGAGATATGCCTGTGGTTTTCCTGCCAGACACATTGCCCAATGCATTGGTGATGGGGAAGCATAATAAGAAATTAGATATGACTATTGTATTAGATATGACTATTGTAAAAGATTTAATAATAGTCATGACTGCAGAGAAAGAAGTAAACTGTGTCATTATCTACCTCAGAAGAAAGTGTGGGTCAGAAAACAGCTAAGGTTAAACTAAGTCTGGGTCTCATCATAATTCAGTACCATGGGCTTCGAGAGAGGGTCAATAAAACTGAAATATGAGACAGACTAGAGACAAAGGGAGAAGAGAGAAAATGCTTAACTCCCAGGTTCCTCCAAAGGAATTTCAAACTGTCGAGAGTTTTATTCACCCTTTCATTCAGGAGCTATTTATCTTCCTTACGCCATCCAACTCCTTCCTGCAGGAGAGCCATTTTCCCTCTTCCTTGACAGGGCAGATCACTTCCTCCGTGGGCCTCAAATCAGTCTGTTTAAACTTCACAGTGGCTTTACCAGCTTCCTAAAAATCATTTTGAGGAGCACGAGGTGGGGGCCAACCACTTCTTCCTCTGTGAAAAAGTCAAGCAGCACCTAAGACCAGGAAGGGTGTGGCACCGGATACATCTGTATCGGTTATACAAGCAAAAATTGTTTCCATTTTACTAACACCTCAAAGAGCCCCTAGTAAAGTGGAGACTCTGATAAAAAGCTGTGACTCTACATCCTTCATAAACTACAAAAACGACTCATCAGGTCTGCCAAAGAGTGTTGCAAAAAAAATGAGGTTAAATAGGGGTATATTGTGAAGACGGACAGGGGTACAGATGAAAGACAAAGATAAAAACTTCCAGAAAAGAATAGTGCATTATATGAATTTCCCAAGTGATTTGTAAATACATTCATTCAACTTGTTGTGAAGCCAAGCTACAAATTTGCAGGAATATACCCATTGCAGTCTTAAAAGAATTTCTCTAGTGTTCACATGCTAATGGATTCCCAACTCCACTATGGCCAGCAGATCTTTACTGGATCATCATGCCCTGCTTATACTATTCTTTGAGAATTGTACTATTATTGTACTATAACTATACCATTCAGTTCAGTTCAGTCACTCAGTCATGTCTGACTCTTTGCAACCCCATGAATCGCAGCACACCAGGCCTCCCTGTCCATCACAAACTCCCGGAGTTTACTCAAACTCATGTCCATCAAGTCGGTGATGCCATCCAGCCATCTCATCCTCTGTCGTCTCTTTCTCTTCCTGCCCCCAATCTCTCCCAGCATCAGGGTCTTTTCCGATGAGTCAACTCTTCATAGGAGGTGGCCAAAGTATTGGAGTTTCAGCTTCAACATCAGTCCTTCCAATGAACACCCAGGACTGATCTCCTTTAGGATGGACTGGCTGGATCTCCTTGCAGTCCAAGGGGCTCTCAAGAGTTTTCTTCAACCACAGTTCAAAAGCATCAATTCTTTGGTGCTCAGCTTTCTTCACAGTCCAACTCTCACATCCATACATGACCACTGGAAAAACGATAGCCTTGACTAGACGGACCTTTGTTGGCAAAGTAATGTCTCTTCTTTTAAATATGCTATCTAGGTTGGTCATAACTTTCCTTCCAAGGAGTAAGCATCTTTTAATTTCATGGCTGCATGATTTTGGAGTGATTTTGCAGTGATTTTGGAGCCCAGAAAAATAAAGTCTGACACTGTTTCCACTGTTTGCCCATCTATTTGCCATGAAGTGATGGGACCAGATGCCATGATCTTAGTTTTCTGAATGTTGAGCTTTAAGCCAACTTTTTCACTCTCCTCCTTCACTTTCATCAAGAGGCTTTTTAGTTCCTCTTCACTTTCTGCCATAAAGGTGGTGTCATCTGCATATCTGAGGTTATTGATATTTCTCCCAGCAATCTTGATTCCAGCTTGTGCTTCTTCCAGCCCAGCGTTTCTCATGATGTACTCTGCATATAAGTTAAATAAGCAGGGTGACAATATACAGCCTTGACATACTCCTTTTCCTATTTGGAACCAGTCTGTTGTTCCATGTCCAGTTCTAACTGTTGCTTACCATTACACTATACAATATGATACTATTGCACTATATATGCATGTGTGCTTGCTAAGTCACTTCAGTCATGTCTGATTCTTTGTGACCCCATGGACTGTAGCCCACAAGATTCCTCTGTCCATGGGATTCTCCAGGTAAGAATACTGAAGTAGGTTGCCATGCCCTTCTCCAGGGGATCTTCCTGACCCAGAGATTCAACCCTGAGTCTCCTGTGGCTCCTGCATTGCAGGCAGATTCTTCACACTGAGCCACCAGGGGAAGCCAATTATATTACATATACAGGTAGATAGATAGAGATAGAGATAGATATACACACACACCATACATGTATATATATACACACACATATATACTATACATTATATATAGTGTAATAGTGTAGCCCATATTATTATATTTTATACTATATTAATAATATATTGTAATACTATTATACTATTCTTTGAGCTTTATTGGGCAAGCATATCACAGCTTTTCATTCTTAACAAGCTGTTTCTCCCAAAATGAGCCTAATAACATATTCGGATTTTAATAGGAAAAAAATCCTATTAATTATCCTATTTAATAGGAAAAAATATCCTATAAAAAATTTTATGCTTTTTTCCAAAGAAATGCTTTCTTTGGTCTAGGAAAGTTGTCCTTACGAGTGGGATAGAAAGCTGTACCTGAAGCGTTGCAGAAAGAATAGAATATCTGCATAAGCTATCAGATCAGCCAAACAAACCATGAGGGAAGTCATTCATAGAGTCACATGTATCACGAGCTGACATACACCTCCATTCCCAGAATTAAATGCCAGGCTGATTTATGAGTGTTTGAAGAACCTATATTCAACAGCTTGGACTAAAGGGCAAATTCCCATGCTGTTGTCTGGCCTCCCAGTCATGTTTGATTCTTCGTGACCCATGGACTACTGTACACCAGGCCTCCCTGTTCCTCACCGTCTCCTGAATTTTGCCCAAGTTCATATCTATTGCATCGGTGATGCCATCCAGCCATCTCATCCTCTGATCTCTTTTCCTTCTTCCTTCAATCTTTCCTAACATTAGGGTCTTTTCCAATGAGTCTGCTATTTACATCAGATGACCAAAATACTGGAGCTTCAGCATCAGTCCTTCCAATGAGAATTCAGGGTTGATTTCCTTTAAGATCGACTGGTTTGATCTCCTTGCTGTCCAAGGGACTCTTAAGAGTCTTCTCCAGCATCACAGTTTGAAAGCATCAATTCTTCAGTATTCTACCTTCTTTACAGTCCAGATCTCACAACTGTACATGAGCACTGGAGAGACCGTAGCCTGGACTGTATGGATCTTTGTTGGCAAAGTGATATCTTTGCTTTTCAACACAATGTCTAGGTTTGTCATAGCTTTCCTGTCAAGCAGCAATCATCTTCTGATTTCATGGCTGCAGTCACCATCCACAGTGATTCTAGAGACCAAGAAGAGGAAATCTGTCACTGCTTCCACATTTCCCCCCTCTATTTGCACTGAAGTGACGGGCCAGATGCCGTGATCTTAGTTTTTTTAATATTTAGTGTTAAGCCAGCTTTTTCACTCTCTTCCTTCACCCTCATCAAGAGGTTATTTAGTTCCTCTTTGGTTTCTGCCATTAGAGTGGTATCATCCGCATATCTGAGGTTGCTGATGTTTCGACTGCCCATCTTGATTCCAGCTTGTAACTCATCCAGCCCGGCATTTCTCATAATGTGCTCAGCATACAGGCTATGTGAACAAGGTGACAATAAACAGCCTTGTCATTCTCCTTCCTCAATCCTGAACCAGTCTGTTGTTCCATGTAGAGTCTTAACTGTTGCTTCTTGACCCACATATAGATTTCTCAGGAGACAGGTAAGATGGTCTGGTATTCCCATCTCTTTAAACAGTTTTCCACAGTTTGTTATGAGGCATTAGTGTAGTCGATGAAACAGAGATCAATGTTTTTCTGGAATTCCCTTGCTTTCTCTATGATCCAGTGAATGTCGGCAATTTGATCTCTGGTTCCTCTGCCTTTTATAAACCCAGCTTGGATGTCTGGAAATTCTTGGTTCACGTAATGCTAAAGCCTAGCATGTAAGATTTTGAGCAACTTCCCATAGTGGGATACTACTTGGTATTACTGAAAGTGATTCAAGTCAACTTAGTTTGGGAAATTCTGGCTTAAAAATTCTTTTTTTTTTTTTTTGTTTTTTGCTGACACACTTCTTGGAGACTAACCTCTTCATCTGTATTAAGAATTTCAGAGAGTGGTGGTATCTTATGGCAGAATTTTCCATAAAAAAAAAAAAAAACTTTTGGTCGGAAATTCTTTTAACATAGACAACTTTCTATCCTATTGTTCTGAGGAAACACTAGGAAATAATTGTACATGATTTAAAGAGAATATTATCTTGAAGCTTGCATTTAATCATAGATGTAATAAGCAGATGATAGAATCTTCACTGACAAAAAAAAGAAGAAAAAGGGGGAGGGGAATTAAAAAGTGTCTCATGTTTATGATTTCTATGACTCTGATCATGTTTGTTGATGTGTCAAGTGGAGATAGGATAATATTTACACAGAAGATAATTTCACTGAGAGAATGGACTCAAAGACTGTGACTATAATGTGAAATTATCTGAGACTGACTAAAATGTGCAGACGAGTATAGCCCTTAATAAAGATGAGGAACTTGGGCTTCTTTTTGTAAAACTCACTGGAAGGAAAGCCTCTTTTGATAAGAGACTACTGCATGCAGTTCAAGAATTAGACAAAAGAGGTGATCCCTGATGGCTCAGACGGTAAAGAACCCGCCTGCCAATGCAGGAGACGTAAAAGACGTGGGTTTGACCCCTGGGTCAGGAAGATCCCCTGGAGAAGCAAATGGCAACCCACTCCAGCATTCTTGCCTGGGAAATTCCATGGACAGAGGGCCCGGCGGGTTACAGTCCATGGAGTTGCAAAGAGTCAGACACGACTGAGCAACTAACAGAACACACACACCATAAAGCTACTTCTGTGCAAATTATCCTTTCCTAGGTAGTGGTGAGGGGGGCCACTCGTGCCCTAGGCCCTATTTTTCTTCCCTAAAATTTTGAAATTCTACTTTCAGGTTGGTGTTATAAAGTTACCAGTCTGGCATAACATGGTACCCTACATGAATGACCAATCCTATGACAATTTATTATCATTATTACTAGAAAATAATATTCAGGGTAGTCACACTCAAATTAGTTGTCTTTTAGAAAAAAAATAGAGAAGCAAATCAAATAGTTATTTATATATACTTACATACATATATGTATATGTGTATACCTATGTATATATTTCCTTCAAATATTTATCTGTTGCATGCACATGTTGTTAATACAAAAAAAACTTTCCCCAAAGGCCAATTTGGATGAAAATCATGCAATAGATACAAATCTCCTACTAAAACAAAAGAAAATTAAATGATTCTTCAGTGATAATCTCTTTGCTGGGTGGGTCAGTTCTAACTTCACTTCTTCCAAATACCCCCTCTTCTCTACTACACCAGCCCCCTCTAGAAGAGATGGTAATTCTGTCACTATCTGCCAAGGAAGCTTTGAACACTTGAGCACTTAATTTATAAAATAACACAGTACAGCACCTAATGCCTTCGTACCTAGAACAGGCTTTCAGAACAGTCCATGACTTCATTCCTTTTATGCTCAAGATAAAAGGGTTAGGGGGCAAGAAATGAGTCAGTGTAATTTCAGGTCTCTTTGCCTAAGAACCTCAAGGTAGCAAAGACATCTGTATCTCTTCATTTGCTACTCGTTAGTTTTTTCCCCTTAGAAAGAGAAGTGCATTTCACTTTTATTTAAAAAACATCTTTGCCTCCCTGGAAATTAAATCTTGTGTCTAGTCTAAAAGGAACAAGAAGTTAGAGTTTTACAGTTATACTCTCCACCATTCTGCACATCTAGATCTGCAAATCTGCATGAAAATGTAACCAACTCTGAGGCCATCCTTAATTCTCAACAGCTTGCTTATTATACATTGTAGTTGACATTCAGTGGCATCTAGCACAGTCCCTGGCATATAGTAAGTACTAATGTATTTTTGTGTAATAAGGGACAATAGCAGGTGGAATGGGGCAGTTTTAAGACTAACTAGAATGGCATCATTATTTCATTCCTTCCTTCTTTCATTCATTCACTTAAGAAATATCTTTTAATCATGGCACAGTGCTACGCACTAGAAATACAGCAGTAAACAAAACATAGTCTCTACCATCCTAGAGTTTACAAACCACTAAACCAAGGCCAATGTTTCTGGATTGTAAAGATTAGAGAGAAGAACACAGAAGCCACATTATTACAGAGACTTGTAAGCTGTGCTACCACTCTCTGTCTCTTTCCTGAAAATAAAGAAAGCCTTGAACAGTTTTAAATAGGGGAGAGAATTAGATATGACTTGTATTTTTTAAAGGTTCCTCTGGCTCACTGTGTAACAAAGATTGTTGAAAAGGAAAGAGGGGGTACAAGATTCCAGCCATTACCTGACTTTTCTATTGAAGATTAGCTCTAAAAGTTCTATGTCATAACTGAGATGCTCTTAGCAAGTTGACTGGGTGGTTTCATGGGAACCAAGATAATGCTCCTGCCCAGAAAACCCCTACTCTGTGATTCTGAAATCATGTTAAACACTAAAAGGCCTTTAGTTCCATAATTCAAGGGACTCTTTCAAATTCAAAACATTCCTTGGAAGCCTGATTTAACAAAGGAGAGTGAAGAGAACTGGGGGCTTCCCTGGTGGCTCAGCGGTAAAGAATCCGCCTGTGATGCAGAAGATACAGGAGGCCCCGGGTTTGATCCCTGGGTCAACAAGATCCCCTGGAGGAGCGTATGGCAACCCGCTCCAGTGTTCTTGCCTGAAGAATCCCGTGGACAGAGGAGCCTAGTGGGCTACAGTCTATAGGGTCACAAAGAGTCCACACAACTGAAGCGACGGAGTACACATGCACGAAGAGAACTGAGGATGGCTATAATGCTCCCCTGGTAGGAGAGAGGTATTAAAACACACTTCTAGGGACTTCCCTGATGGTCCAATGGTTAGCACTCTACACTTTCATTGCTGAGGGCCTGGGTTCAAGCCCTGCTCAGGGAACAAAGATCTCTCAAGCCACGCAGAGCGGCAAAAAATAAATAAATACATAATAGAATTTTAAAACACATGCACACACACACACTTCTACTTCTTCATCCTGGTGCCTTTACCATATACATTTCTCTGTATTAAAAGAGAATGGCACTAATAGTGGTCTGAGAACCAAAATCAAGCACCTTGACATGCCAAAACTCTCATCTCTTCCAAGGTTCAAAATATGTTTTCTCTGATCCCATATCTATTTGCTTTCTTTTATGAGTTAAGACAATCTCACTACTTCTGAAATTACATTGTTCTAAACACAATGAAACACATTTCTACATGAAGGGAAAATTAATAAGCCAACTTTCACGTAAGTTAATTTCCTATTTTTCCTTCAGCTTTTCAGTGTTTCTATTGCTTTCATAAAAATAATGTAGAGAGTCCTCCAAAGGATAATTAAATACATTCTTTTAGTTTTTACCCAGTGACTATGTAGCCTACAAATAATTTCTCTTTAGTATCTTGTGAATTACCCTAGCCTGTTCACGACGTATACAGAGTACTACTGATAGTCTCGCTTGTAAGTCTTAAACTACAAAAACATCCTCTTAATACAGGATGATCTATTTGATACAGGCTCAATTAAACCTGGAATTTGTTTTAAATGAGCTACGAGCACTTCAGGCAATTGATCATTTGGTTTTGTTACAGTTCAGCAAGTGGCTTCTACTCTTGGCAGCAGAACGAGACTGCTTCAGTACCATAGACAGAACCTGGCTCCCACCTTTGGCTGCATATCCTTATCTATAGCTTTCTTAGGTGACCACAACTTCTAGCAAAAAATACAGAAACTCAATACTAAGTGTTAGAACAATAATGTTTAGGTGTGAATAAGAAGTTTAAGAACCAAGAGAGTACTTTATTTGTGCTTTAAAAAAAAAAAAAAAGAATGCAGTTTTTCTTTTAAAAGAGGTACCAAAAGCTGAGTCAAGTATAGAAAAGCTTGGCAGAAGTTATACTTTCTTGGACAGATGTCTAACTGAAGGATATTCACAGAACATCCTAAATTTTTGTGAACCTAAATTTTTAACTAAATTTCTAATGAAATGTCTAAATAAATTTCATTCATCCAACTACTGTCATACTATCATAAAGTTCATAAGGTTCATGCATATTTTGGGGGATTTCAATTTTTCTCAACAGCATTTATTAAGCAACTACTATAGCTGAGGTGAAAGGGCCTTAATAACTCAGTCAAACTAAACCAGAGTATGGAATATTTTTTATCTTATCATAAGACCCACTGAGTTCTATCTATTAAGGTCTTTGTCACATCTGAACTCTGGGCTAGTTACCAGAGGTTATAATCATAAATCTTAGCTCAGATAGTGTGAAAATATCCCTTCAAAAAACATAGAAAAAATACCAGAAGTTATTTTACCAAAATGACTACATGAGATATTAACTAGAATAGGCCAATACAAAGAAATTTTTTTCATATTAATTCATTCAGAAAGCAGGAATTAAATATAGGCATAAAATCCTTTATCAGAAATCTCTGGGGCCATGAACATTTCAGAACATTTCAGAATTCAGGAAATTTTAAAAAGATATTAAATTGTACATTATGTACCTCCCCTAGAATGGTCTGCAACAGCACAAGTCATCAAACACTAATATTTATGCAGGAAAACATATGACTGTTCACCTCGAGGAGGATAAAGACCACAAATAGTTTCAGATGATTGGTAAAAATTTCTACCACGGGAAATCAGTTGAGGTTTTGCCACGAAGGGGAGTCCAAGAAAATAATTTTACAACTTCTAGATTTCAAGATTTCGAATATGAGGCTGTTGTGGACTTAGATTTGTTGAAGAGTAGGCCTTAGCAGTATATTAACATTTAGTGTTTACAACAAACCTCAGAGGGACATCAGTGAGTCATTTGGGGCTGCGCTGTGTCTTCCTTGCTCTGAGGGCTTTCTCTAGCTGCGCCGAGCAGCGGCTGCCTTCCGGGGTGGCAGGGTGCAGGCTTCTTATTGCGGCGGCTCCTGCAGTTGCAGGGCACAGACTCTGTGGCACGCAGGCGGCAGTCGTGGTGGCCTGCAGGCTCAGTAGTTGTGGCACATGGGCTTAGTTGCTCCGCGACATGTGGAATCTTTTGGAACAGGGATCGAACCTATGTCTCCTGCATTGGCAGGCACACTTTTAGCTACTGGGCACCAGGGAAGTCCTCTGAGGAACATTTTATTATTTCCATTTTATAGATGAGAAAATGGAGGCTCAAAGAAATTGTGAAAGTCGCTCAGCTGTGTCCGGCTCTTTGCGAATTCTCCAGACCGGACTACTGGAGTGGGTAGCTTTTCCCCTCTCCAGGGGAAGCTTCCCAACCCAGGGATTGAACCCAGGTCTCCCATATTGCAGGCAGATTTTTTATGAGCTGAGCCACAAGGGAAGCTCAAGAATACTGGAGTGGGTAGCCTATCCCTTCTCCAGGGGATCTTCCTGACCCAAGAATCAAACCGGGGTCTCCTGCACTGCAGGCAGATTCTTTACCAACTGAGGTATCAGGGTAAAGAAATTAAGCAACATGATTAAGCTCACACACCAGTAAGAGGGGCGATCAAGAATCAAAAGCAGTCTCTTGTGCCTCCACCACCAGTGCATTTCCTTCCATACCTTCCCAAAGGAGCATTACTGTGGCAGGTAATTGGACAGTCATTATTCTGTCTACTTTCCACTAGGCTCAGAGAATAGCGGGAAGGGGTGCAATATTATTTTTATAAGCCAAAATTGTAACCAGAGGTTTCCTATACTTCACTGAACATGTTTGTGGCAGAGAACTTCATTTCACTTTTCTCCACTTCAAGCATGAGAAATGGGGCCCAGTTCCCAAGCTCGTGTTATTTTGGTGTCTTTACTAAGTCTGCTCCCTTCTGATTCCAGTGAGTCTGAATATTATCTGACACTCATCAATTGATGAAAATCACAAATTCTGGTCTCTGCAGCGGGCAGGAAACGAATGAGCAACACTTCCTGGAATACAGCCAAATTTGCTGGGGGAAAAATAATTGTTAACATGATCCCAGGTCCCGAAACTTCTTCCATTGTTGTGACTCATGGAAAGTTTAAGAAACCTGAAAGATGGAAAAGTCTTTAGTGATCATCTAGCCTAACCCTTAATATTGTGGATGAAGGGTCTGAAGCCCTGATATATATTTTCACTATTACTTTATGGGCTTACTTTGAACTTAATTGCAAACTAAAAATTGAAGTAAACCAATATTTATCAAGGAAACAAATGTGATGATGTACTTATGCAGGCATCATCTTAAAGTATGCATGTGTACTCAGCCATGTCTGATTCTTTGCAAACCCATTGACTATAGCCAATCAGGCTCCTCTGTCTGTGGAAGTTTCCAGGCAAGAATACTGGAGTGGTTGCCACTTCCTACTCCAGGGGATCTTCTGATCCAGGGATCAAACCCGTGTCTCCTGTGTCTCCTGCATTGCAGGTGGATCATTTACCACTAGTGCCATCTTAAAGCCCTGTCTTAAAGCATAGGGCTTTATTCTCAACAAAGCAAGCACCCCCACCAACAGAAGTAGAGTTTGGGGAAACATAGCTAAAAGAAGAGGTGACCTGGGACCACCCATGGCCAAACAGTGTGCCAAAAATAATCAAATTGCATATAATATGACAGCATTGCCATCAAGCTAGACATAAATTTTCCAATGACTTCTCGTGGTTGTTGTTATTCAGTTGTTAAGTCGTGTCCGACTCTTTGCTACCCCATGGACAGCAGCACCTGAGGCCTCACTGTCCCTGTCTCCCAGAGTTTGCCCGAGTTCATGTCCATTGAGTCAGTGATGCTATCCAATCATCTCGTCCTCTGCGACCCCCTTCTCCTCCTGCCCTCAGTCTTTCCCAGCATCAAGGTCTTTTCCAATGAGTCAGCTCTTCACATCAGGTCACCAAAGTATTGGTGCTTCAGCTTCCAATCACTAGATTCTCTAGTGTCTAAAAGACACTAAAAGATTCTCTTAGTCTCTAAAAGACGTCAGTTTATCATGTATGGACATCAATTCCATTTGCCTCACTGGCTTTTCCAGTTACATTTGCTATCAAGAGGATGTTACTACTCTCCCCAAATTGGGCTTCCCTGGTGGCTCAGATGGCAAAGAATCTGCCCACAATGCAAGAGACCCAAGTCTGATCCCTGAGTTGGGAAGATCCGCTGGAGAAGGGAATGGAAATCCACTCTAATATTCTTGCCTGGAGAATTCCACGATCAGAGGAGCCTGGCTGACTACAGTCCATGGGGTCACAAAAGAGTCAGACACGACTGAGTGACTAATCGACAAGAGCAACAGTGATACAGCAGGTAAGACGTAGAATTTAAATTCAAAACCTAGCAATCTGGCTCCCAAGCATTTGCTCCTACAGTCCATGGGGTTGCAGAGTCGGATGTGACTGAGCAACTTTCATTTTCACGTGGCCAGGAGAAGTTCCATGTTGTCAACCCATGTTAAAGACAGATGGAACCGTGCAAAGCAAACAAATGCCCTGAACTGAGATGTGCCAGTGTGTTAAACAGCAATGAATTTGACCCTGAGCATGAAGCAGCCAAAGACCAACACAGGGAAATGGTTTCATACAAAACTGTGGCTGAGAACACAGATACCCAAGGAAGATTAAGCCTTGACTCTGCCACTTGTTAGATCGGCATGACCTTAGGCAAGTTATAATTCTGTTGTTTCAAACTTTTGTATATTGATTATGTATCACTTTCATAGTAAAGAAATAATTAAATGTGTTAACTGGAAAAAGATGCCTTACCGTCTATGACTGAGTTGTGCTTCACACATGTGTTTAGGGCATCTGGAAGTCAGAAGAAAAGTTCAAACTAATATATTGGAGAAAATTGTGTCAGAGAAAGAGCATGAGCTAGTACTAGTGCCCTTCATAAATCTCTCAATTCTGTACATTTTAGTTTCCTCATATTCCCTCATCAGAATATTTATCTAGCAAGATAATAAAAATATTTGTATTTTTAAAAAGTCCAGCCTTGTACTTAAGTAAATCGTATCTGTTCAAAAAATGATAGTTCTCATTTTTACCATGCACATAAGGCCTATGTATTTTCTTTAAACTCTAATCCAAATAAATTCCTCACAAAGATTGTTAGCAGTGACGTTTTCTTTTTACCCAATTTATTTTTCTGAACAACTTAAACCCCCAACTCTCTCCTCCTGTAGGGAACACAGTCTGTTAACTTTGGATTCAGTTGAATTGAAATAGCCTGTATTCAGGTGATACCCAGGATGTCTACTCAGGAGGAACCCAGACACTGAGGAAAGCCCAATCTGGTGCTTGGGAATAACTTGGCAGGTGCAGTAATATATAAGGAGGGAAAGAACTACAGACAAAAGCAGCATAGTGTCGGCTATAGCGGTCAGCCCCTGGAGGAAGGGGGACCAGAATCAGATGATGGTAATAAGGAGGATGAAGATAGGATGGTGGCGATGATGATGGAGAAGATGTCAACAATGGTGATAAGAAAACAGAGTCACAGAGAAGTGAAGGGAATTGGTAAAGTTTATCCAGCAGGTTAGGGCTTCCCTGGTGGCTCAGTGGTAGAGAATCCACCTGCCAATGCAGGAGACACGAGTTCCATCCCTGGGTCGGGAAGAACCCCGGGAGAAGGAAATGGCAGCCCACTCCACTATTCTTGCCAGGGGAAAGCCACAGACAGAGGAGACTGGCAGGCTACAGTCTGTAGAGTCGCAAAAGAGTCGGACTCTAGTGACAAAAGGACAAGAGCAACAATGATACAGCAGGTAAGATGTAGAATTTAAATCCAAAACTTAGCAATCTGGCTCCCAAGCATTTGCTCTTAAATTCAGAGCAATGAGATAAGTACAATTCCTAGTTCTTGAAAATGGAAGGTAACCCACCTCACTCCCATGAGGGTAGATCCAGCTGTTTCTATAGCAAACCTTCCTCGTGTCTACCACTCAGAGGTTGGTTTTCAAACACTGTGCCTCCCTCAAAGCCATTTTTTTTTCTGACCCTGTGCAAAGGAATCAGCCCTGTTTGTAATGATTTAGGTAAGCACTTCCTGGACGTGGGATAACCTGTTAAGTCTCCCTTCATCCCTATAATCCTAAGATTTGGACAACATTAAAAGGGAAATACAAAGTAGGCCTGGCTTTATTTCAATGATAGTCATTCTGAAGTGGTTTAGGTGAACAACATCCTTGACTCATTTCCAGTATAATTACAGCCTACAGCTTTGATGAAACAGAATTTGAGGAACAAAATGATTTTTTCTTAACAACCAATGGGGAAACACGCACATAAACATACAAGATCTGATGGGTATGTCTGCTTATGCATGTACAAAGATAGAGGGAGAGAGGTTTTCGTCGAAAACTCAAAAGGCTTCAGCAAAGCATTTTTAAAGGCAAAGGGAGGAGGGGCATCCCAGGATGTGTGATCAGTTCGTGCACAATTCTCTGATTGGTTGATGTTGAGGTAGCAGAGCAGTTAACATTATCAATCCTTAGGCACCAGGAGATCTGAGGGCTACTACATGTTCATAATCAACAAGTAGTTAATTTTGTTAGAGCAGGCAGAAAGCTAGATATGAGCAGAGAAAGGAGGGCATGAAAATGGCTGGAAACCATACATCTTGTAAACAACAAGGGTCCTTGGGCAGACAACAAAAAAGCAGAAATTTCTGAACTGACAAGAAACCACACATGTTGGGGTGACAAGTGTCCTGGAGGCAGAAGAAAAGGAGGAAATGGAAGGAATCTCTGGTTTTGCATGTAACTTTTGCTCATTATGCTCTCATTGCAATAAAATTAGCCTTGCAAATAAGAAGAAACCATCATGCACCAAGGCTGTGACACTTCCTGTCAAGGCTAAATAAGGACCAAATCCCTTTTCCTCTAGGGAAATTACAGCCTTCCAAGATTGACAGACAAGCACCTTTTTGATCCTCCCTATCCACTTCATATCCCTCTCTTGATCAGTGCCTTTCCCCCAAGTTTTACACTGTCTAGCATTTCAATCCCAGGTAAGTTCTTAGAAGATGATCTCTACCTTATAGCCCTGCTGTGAAATCATAAAGATGGGAAGGTGAGGGCATCAATATCTCTACTGCTTCCAGGAAAAAGTAGTCCATTCCTACCAAATGACAGTCACAGTGACTCAGCAGTCAAGGGCCATTATCGCATTAAGAATTCCATTGTATGGGAATTTGCTCTATGACTCAGGGAACTCAAACCAGGGCTCTGTAACAACCTAAAGGGGTGGGAAGGGGTGGGAGATGGGAGGGAGATTAAGGAGGGAGGAGACACATATGTACCTATGGCTGACTCATGTTGATTATGGCAGAGGTCAACATAATGTTGTTGACCCTCACTTGGTCAGTGATTTATAATCTGATTTATAATCTGAATAGATTAGAGTTTCATAAAGCACTATAAAGCAATTTTCCTTCAATTAAAAATAAATAGATTTGGAGAAAAAAAAGAATCCCACTGTATGATGCAAAGAACTAGTTCTGTAGTCTGGCTGACCTTGGTTCCCAGTCTGGTTTAGTGGCATAAGGATTCCATGCTCTCCTAAGTAACTTACTTCACTGCTATGAGTCTTCGTTTCCTTATACACGAAATAGGAATGAGCCAACCTACATGAAAGGTTACAGTGAGAATAATTTATGCATTCATGTATTTAAAGTGCCAAGGTAGTGCTCGTCTCATAGTAGGCTCTTATTAGTAGAAGATTAACTCTTGAGCCCCGTAGTGCACTTTCAAGGCATTACCATTTTAATACTCACTACATTTTGAGTCCTGCAGGAAGCTGCCTCCAAAAAGGAGAAGATTTATAATCTGAATAGATTAGAGTTTCATAAAGCACAATGAAGCATGCAAGGGGCTCTATCAAAAATCATAAATAAACCAACATGCATGAATTATGCAGTCAACTCTCAATATTCATGTAAGGAAAGAAAGCAGATGGGGACAGTCCAAAAAGAGTGAGCAATCTTAAAAAACTCTTTTAGATTTGTCTTGACATTTGCAGTGAATTCAGATGTTTGTGGTATTCAGGGAAAGGGATTTTTAACGCATTTTCCATACGGGATCCTGAGTCAGGACCATCAGCTGACCATGGCATTTTCCTACATCTCTTCCCACACTAGAACTAAACAGTTCCTCAATGAGGCTGATTCAAAAAGAGCAATGTAAGCCAGCCTTCACTCACTCAAACTTCCCCAACAGAAGAGACAGCTTCATTCCCAGGATAAAATCTGCACGTCTAAAAAGTGCAAATAGAACTGCTAAAGATTTAAAAAAAAAAAAAAAGGCTCAAAATGATATCACTTGTGCTAAATCCCAGGATACCAAACCTATTCTTAATAACACCTAACCTAATATCCCTGGAGAAGGGCACGGCAACCCACTCCAGTATCCCATGGACAGAGGAGGCTGGTGGGCTACAGTCCATAGAGTTGGACACAACTGAAGCAACTTAGCACACGTGCACACAACCTAACTGCAGTTTCAACCTTGCCCAGAAATGTAGTTTTTTAAGGTTTTCCTTTTTTTATGTTTATTTTATTTTATTGGAGTATAATTGCTTTCAATGTTGTGTTAGTTTCTGCTAATGACGTGAATCAGCTATATGTATACATTTATCCCTTCTCTCTTCTACCTCTCTCTCACCAACGCCCCCCCCCCCCGCCCTGTCCCACCCATCTAGGTCATCACAGAACACCGAGTTGAACTCCCTGTGCTACGCAGGGAGGTTCCCACTCTATTCAGCTATACACCACTATATTCACTGCTATATAGCAGGTTCTCACTAGCTAGCTATTTCACACACGGTAGTGTGTATGTCATACAGATGGCCAAGAGGCACATGAAAAGGTACTCAACATCACTAATTATTTGTTGTTGTTCAGTCAATAAGTCATGCCCCACTCTTTGTGACCCCATGAACAGCAGCACACCAGGCTGCACTAATTACTAGAGAAATATAAATTAAAACTACAATGAGGTATCACCTCATACCAGTCAGAATGGCCATCATCAAAAAATCTACAAACAATCAATGATGGAGAGGATGTCAAGAAAAGGAAATCTTCTTGCACTGCTGGTGGGAATGTAAATTAGTACAGCCACTATCAATGGAGAACAGTACAAACGTTCTTTAAAAGACTAAAAGTAGAATTGCCGTATGACCCAGCAATCCCACTACTGGGCATATACCCTGAGAAAACCACAATTCAAAATGACATATGTACCTCAGCGTTCATTGCGTCACTATTTACAACAGCCAAGACATGGAAGCAAACTAAATGTCCATTGACAGGCGAATGGATAAAGAAGTTGTGCTACATATATTCAATGGAATATTACTGTGCCAGAAATGTACTGTAATCTTAATCAATCAGTTTGCAATTTTCCGGCCAGCACCAGTAAAGTAACAACACTTGCACCCTCTTCCATCTCTCAGTGGAAAAAGAGGTAATCTGCCTGATAAAACCCTTGCATTCCTTTCCCAAAAAAGATGTCCTGGCCTAAAAAGAATCTTTTCTTTCCTCTTGCTAGCAGCTCCTTTGTCCCACACTTCTTCCTATAAACCCTTCCATTTTATACAACTCCTGGGGTACCCTACTGATTGCTAGATGGATGCTACCCAATCCATGGATCACCTAATAAAGCCAATTAGATCTTCAAATTTACTTGGTTGAATTTTGTGTGTGCATTAATATTTTATATTTGTCTTTCTCTTTCTGACTTACTCCATTCTGTATAATAGGCTCTAGGTTCATTCACCTCATTAGAACTGACTCAAATTCATTCCTTTTTGTATATGTACCACAACTTCCTTAGCAATATTGTAATTATCCTCCAATTAAAAAATTCTATGGTTTCCAGCAAAGTGGCTTCTCCTAGTTCTATGGTGCTTCACAGGCTCATAGAACTTGTCCAAAGAAAGACCCAGATGAAGGCCTCTGAGTCTCTCTTACATCGAGACTAATTTCCATACTATCCAGATATGATGGCAACAATTGCTGGAAATATCTGAGGGCGAAGAATGGCCTTTGGGAATTGGTCCAAAACGACCAAACCACTTCCATCTTTACTTAAATCTTCATCTGTAGGTTCCCTCAAGAAAATGAGATTTACTTTGACAGCAATAGCACTTCCCAGAGCCATTTGTTAAAGCAATTTATTTCAGTCTTTATGAGTTACAATTAAAGAAGAATCAAAAGAGGCCAACCATAATAAGCCTTTACAACCTTTCATAGGCAGTGGACCACACAAAGTTACAGCATATTGCTTCTGTTCCTTTAAAAAGCAAGTTTCTCTGGACGCATAGAGAATGCTGGGCTTAATGTTTAGTCACAGAGGACTTGGGCGAAAACAGGGGACCACACAGTATCTGCAAAGTTGTTTTGTTGTTTAGTTGCTAAGTTGTATCCAACTCTTCTGTGACTCCATGGACTGTAGCCTGCCAGGCTCCTCTGTCCATGGGATTCTCCAAGGCAAGAATACTGGAGTGGGTTGCCATTTCCTCCTCCAGGATCTTCCCAACCCCGAGGTTGAACCCACATCTCCTGCATTAGCAGGCATATTCTTCACCACTGAGCCACCAGGGAAGCCCTATCTATAAAATGGGTGCTGCTTATTAACCTGGGAGGAAACAGTGAAATCCCTTTTGGTTTAGAAGCAATCTTTCTGGGAAAAACAGAAGTTTGGGGGAAAGTTTTAAATGGAGCAAATGCCCAAGAGGATCAGCTTGGGGAAGAAAAAGAGAACCCAAGAATGTGTAGAATAAGGCACAATTCTTGGAACAAGATTAGGTTCCGACAGATGCTTTAGGTTGGTCGTTTCTGCTCTATGGATTAGTAACAGGGGAGAGAAAAAAAATGACCTGAAGGAAGACATAAAGCTCTCCTCCTTCAGTCCTGAAAAAAGACATCACGTTCCTTTCCCCTCATCCATGACAGTTTTGAGGCTTGGATCCCCTTTCTCTGGGGATAAGAGACTGACAAGAGCCACTGTTTCCAAATGTAGCTGCAACCTCCCATCCCACTCTAATCCTGGCCCTGCCAGGAGAGAAAGAGCTTGGCGCCAATGGCTCTTGGATAAATGCAGCTCAGAGGAAGGGGACAACAATGGGAGAGCTGTGTAGTCAATAGCAGGCTCTCCAAGACACAAGGACAAGGAGCATTTGACCTTTTGGGGAGGCTGCCTCGCAGCTCATCTCTCATCTGCACCCGGGGTCTCACCTGCTCTCTCAGAGTTAACGTATCATAAGAGCTGTCTGCTCAGGCAGACAGAATAAAAACAGTCATCTTCTCTTGACAGCCTCCTCTCTATGTTGGGCTCTTCTTTCTGTCTCTCTTCTCCTGCTGCTTCCTCTGAGGCTCAAGAGATTCATATTTAGGGCCTGAATGGAGGAACTGCTGTTATATGGAAATATCCGCACAGAATCCCAGGCCAGTTCTGTTGGTTAGCTTAGCTTTGCGGTCAAATCCCAGAGGCCAAGAGATGGAAGGTGGGACTTTCCTGGTGGTCCAGTGGTTAAGAATCTGCCTGCCAGTGCAGGGGACATGGGTTTGATTCCTGGTCTGAGAAGATCCCACATGCTGCAGGGTCACTGAGCCCATGCACCACCACTACAGAAGCCTGACCACCCTAGAGCCGGAGCTCCACAAGAGAAGCCACCACAATGCATCGCAAGGTGAGAAGAGTCCCAGCTCAGTGCAACTAGAGAAAGCAGCATTGAAGACCCAGGCAGCCAAAAATAAAAATAAAGTAAGAAATTTTACAAAAGAGAGAGAGATGGAGGGTGGTTCTCGGGACAGACCATCACACACCATCTCTCCAGCATCCTTCTTGGGAGCCCTGATGTGAGAGACTCGGCGCTGATCCAGCCCAACAATGAAGAAACAAAAAAATCAACCAGCACACCGGGGGCGAGCAGGCCAGACATGCCATCGACTTAAACAAGGAACAGCCTCTTACTGCAAAGCATTGTATTTCTTTTCCCCCAGTCAGAAATCATACCCTTCTTCACCCGTGAGAAAGTTCTAAGACTTTATTCCATTGGAGTTCCGGTTTATTCCTGCTCATTCCTTTCTGAAAATTTCCCCTAGAAGGCTTAGGAACATGTCTACAAAGGGCAAACCTTCAAAACAACCAAGGAGGAACTAATCTCGTTTGCAAGTTTCTCCATATCCAAGATGAAAGGTTCATGGGAACAGGTCTCCTTGCGGACATTCGCTCAACAGTCAAGTTGAAGAACCTGCCTCGGGTCCCTTCTTTTCAAAGTAAGTCACATGGTCTTGGCGACAGCACTAAATGCCCAGGTGTGTAGGTGTGGGTGTGTTTGGAGATGAAATCCTGCCTGTATTTTGGCAGAGGGATCTTTTTTAAAAAATTCATAGTTCTATGTCCATTGGCTACTTGTCTTCAATTCTCCTCTCTGTGATTTCACACTAGAGAAGTCAGTAGCAATTTGGTTGATTGTATAGTGCCAGACCTCCCTGGGGCTCTGTCCGCCAATCAACAGTTCCCATTATGCAGCGCTTACTATTTACCTGGTAGTGCAGTCAAGCTTTATTTACAGTATCCCATCCAGTGCACAATTCTATATAGTATTGTAATTATCCGTTTTTTACAGATCATAAAAGAACTCAGAGAAGATGTGAGTGGTCCTAAAAGTAAGAAATAGCAGAGGCCAGGATTCAGAATCTGGTCTGGCTCCAGAGCCAAATTCTTAATGACAGTGTTCTATTATCCTGGAACTCATTTACCTGCTGATTGACTCTACCATCTCCGTGAAGACTTCCTGAGTCCATCGCCTGCCTCAGGCAGGACCAGCTCTTGACATCCAGGAAATCGGGATAGGAGTGCTTGCTAAAGGGCAGTGCATCTCACTCAAGATCCCATTAGCTCTTCTGATCACCAAGTCCAGGACCAGAAGTCCTCTCTCCTGAGGCCCGCCAGTCTCCTGGGAGGTCACTAGCAACAGGCACTGCATTCGGAGTCTCCGTCATTCAGTGGTCAAGTGTGCCGGCCTGGAGGGAGTCACCTCCGGATTAGAACAGCAGTTCCACCTTGGAGCAGGCCCCTTTATTGCACTAAACTCAGTTTCCTCACATGTAAAAGAGGAAAAAACCACATTGCCCTGCCTCCCATAGGATAGTCTGAATGATCAAAGGAAATAATAGAGATGAAGTGCTTTGTTGGCATATCATCTGACACTAAGATTTAGTAGGTAGAAATCAGGTATGTTGGTATTGGAGACATAGGTCAACATTTTCACACAGTGAAAATCAGATGTGCAGGGGAAAAAAATTAGCTTGCTTTTCTTTATTGGACGTTAAGTAGCATCATATGAAGTGACCCCATGCCATTAATGATTGAAGAAGTAGTGAAGTGGAGGAGCCTCTCCTCTCTGCTCTGTCCTCTCTGATCTCTGCAAGAAACGCCTCTACCGTCCCTTCTTGTTGGGTGGAAGTTACTTGTACATCATACCTTCCCTCATTCTTACTCAGGGGACATCATTGCCCAGGCGGCCCCTCCTCTCTCCTCTCACGTGACAGAGTCACTCTTTTCCTCTCCCATGGCTCATCCTAAATGGCAGACAGGATGTAGGGAAAGATGTGGACATTCCAATAGTGCTATGAAGATTAAAGGATACTTCACAAACTCCTTAAGTTAAGAAATTCCATAGTAGAATGGAGATGAGATCCATTTCATATTTATCGGATTTGAAAAATTATATAGTCTGGGTAATACCAGTGTTATGGAAGATGTAGAAATTCCCCTCAAATGACTGAAAAAAAAAACTTGTCACAATTGCCCTGAAGAGTAACCCTCTACTATGTGATTCCAATCTACCTCTTTCCCAACTCTGAGAATCATTGATCTTCAATACTTGGAATGTGCCTGGAGCTTCCATATATATATATATATATATATATATATATATATATATATATATATACACACACACACATATATACATACATACACATATATACATATTTGTATATATATATATATATACACATATATATAGATATATATTGCACTCCACAGATACTGTGTTTTGTACAAATTAAAGGTTTGTGGCAACCCTGCATTGAGCAAGTCTAGTGGTGCCATTTTTTCCAACAGTATTATTTTTAAGTATGTGTATTGCTTTCTTAGACATAATGCTATTGCACATTTAGTGGACCACAGTGTGGTATAAACATAACTTTTACATGCACTGGAAAACCAAAAAAAAAAATTTCTTGTGGCTTTCTTTATTGCGATTACTTTATTGCAGTGGTCTGGAATTGAACCTGCAATGTCTTCAGTCAGTTCAGTCACTCAGTCTTGTCCAACACTTTGAGACCCCAAGAACTGCAGCATGCTGGGCTTCCCTGTCCATCACCAACTCCCGAAGCCTGCTCAAACTCATGTCCATCGAGATGGTGATGCCATCCAACCATCTCATCCTCTGTTGTCCCTTTCTCCTCCTGCCTTCGATCTTTCCCAGCATCAGGGTCTTTTCCAGTGAGTCAGTTCTTCACATCAGGTGGCCAAAGGATTGGAGTTTCAGCTTCAGCATCAGTCCTTCCAATGAACATTCAGGACTGATTTCCTTTAGGATTGACTGGTTTGATCTCCTTGCAGTCCAAGGGACTCTCAAGAGTCTTCTCCAACACCACAGTTCAAAATCATCAGTTATTCAGTGCTCAGGCTTGTTTATGTTCTAACTCTCACATTCATACATGACCACTAGAAAAACCATAACTTTGACTAGGTGGACCTTTGTTGGCAAAGTAACTTCTCTGCTTTTTTTTTTTTTTTTGTCTCTGCTTTTTAATATGCTGTCTAGGTTGGTCACAGCTTTTCCTCCAAGGAGCAAACGTCTTTTAATTTCATGGTTATAGTCGCCAACTGCAGTGATTTTGGAGCCCAAGAAAATAAAATCAGTCACTGTTTCCACTGTTTCACCATCTATTTGCCATGAGGTGATGGGACTGGATGCCATGATCAATATCTTCAAGGTATGCCTGTATATATATACCTTATATATGTGTGTGCATGTGTATCTTATATATATATATATACACATATATATACTCTTTTGTATATAAATATAAATGCAGTATGTGTGTATGTATATATATATATATATCTTCCTGCTATTTTTCTGAGGAAAGGGACTGCTTATGAAGCAAGCTGGCCTGAAATCAGAGCCCGCAGAATTGAAATAGCTGAGCACTTGCTTAAGAAGAGCTTGTTCTTGTTCTAGATCTACTATTGTTGCCTTCTGTATGCCCCTGAATGAAGTGCTTCACCCCTGGGAACCTCAACTGTCTCGTCTAGGACATGAGAACAATAATAATCCATGTCCTACATACCACACATGTGTGCATATGTATGTATAGTTGGCTGTTGCGCAGATAAAAGGGGTGTTGTGTGGAGAAGCTTAGTGGATTATAAAATGCTATGCAATTTGAGTTATTCATTCGATTACTCTTAGAATCTTTCTTTATGTGAGTCACACCATAAAAGAATCTGAAGCAAAAGTTCGTTATGTATGCATAGTTTATTTGGAAACATTATCCCTGGGAGCTGGAAGAAGTAAGGGACGGGGGAGTGAAATAGGAAAAAAGGAATGACCAATACAAGGATGTATTTTTTTTTCACAGTTTTCTGTGATTTAAGGCCACATTTGACAGTTTTTCATAGAATATAGCACAAGTGACTAATCTCTCTCATGCTTCCTGCATCTTCAACTTAAATTCCACCTCAATCTAGTTCTAATGGGTTTTTTTCCAGTAAGCTAGGAGATACCCAGAAAGATTACCCTCCCAGAAAAAAACAGGCACACAAAAAGACCTCTTTGCTCTTCTCTTTCTTCTGGCTGTAGACAGTTTTGTGGGTACATAGCTAGATGCTCTATGTGAAATTGTTGAATGAATGAATGACTTTTTTTTTTTCTGAGACACCACATTGATCAGTGGGTTGTAGGTAGTCAAGAGAAGATTCAGTCCCAAAACAATCCTTTGGTATTCTCACAAGGACGTGTTTTGAGTTGGCCACCACAATGGGCTACCGGTTACTGGCTTCCCCAGAACCTTCCTGGACACATACCGAAGTGCATATCAGAGCCATCCTCCAGGAAAGTAAAAGAGGAGTGTTTTATGTATCAGTTTCTGTCTCATCATGAGGAGCACCACGGAGTCACTGACTTCTTTGCATTTGAGGGGTGCCTCTATTCCCATAGGTGGCTGGTATCATTAAGTCAGAGGGGTCCTTGGTGAGAAGTAGGAGAGAAGAGCACTTGGGTAGGCCCTACATGAAGCTGGTCTCAGTCTGCAGAACCAGTTGCAACACAATAGCTGGGGTAAATGGCTTGAGATGATCTGAAGCAGACAAGGAATGTCCTGCAGAGCCCTGTTGAAAGATTATCAACTTTATTATCCCTCATCGGGTTAACAAAGAAATGCAAGCACAAAGTCATTACAATTTAGAGAAGGACAGGGTTCTAAATTACCTTTTTCTTATCTTGCAGGCAAACAGATGGTCACGTGATCCCATTTTCCCAACCCTCTGCCATTCGCCCCCAGCCCTTCCTCTCTCCTTGACCCATCCTTCAGTTACAAGATGTAGCTTAATGTAAAATCCACAGTTCAAAGATTCTTCAAGAGAGCTCAAGGTTGGCTGGATTTTTTTCTCTTTTTTCTTGTGGAATGAAATGAAAAAATATAATTGGAAACCTTGATGGTTGCATGAGCACAATTTCCTGTCTTCCCAACTGTAGCAGGGAGGTAATTCAGGCATTTTGAACTGCCATTCTGAGGCAGTCGTTCCTGATCCGTAATCAGTCAAGTGATGTACAAATTAGCATTTGGATGGCTTTGTTAGCCACATTTGAGCAAAAAGTCTCAATGGACACTGTTGTCCAGAGAAAAAGTGTGTCAAATACCTTGGTGTCAGACGTATAAGGATTCCTTTTCTTGCTTTGACACATGCTGCTAAGTGACATTAGCCACCATCACCCACCAAAAAAGACGCCTATATTTCCCCATCTGTAAAAAGGAACGTATATCACAGAGTGGACTTCCCTGTTGCTCTCACGGTAAAGAAATTGTCTGCAATGCAGGAGACTCAGGTTCAATCCCTGGGTCGGGAAGACGCCCTGGAGAAGGGAATGGCAACCCACTCCAGTACTCTTGTCTGGAGAATCGCAGGGGCAGAGGAGCCTGGTGGGCTACAGTCCGTGGAGGTGCAAAGAGTCAGACACGAATGAACGGCTAACACTACTACTACTATATCACAGAGTCATAGGAAAGATGAGAAATTAGAGATGATATGTGTTCTCACCTAAAACGATGCCTAGGAAATAGGAAGCATTCAATAAATCACATTATCATCATCACCACCACTGTTATTTTGGTTAACCTTTAAACTTCTGATGCTTCTTACAGAAAATCTAAGCTGATGTTCCCAGCTCCAAAGTTGAGATCAGTGACAAGCGAGAGAGGAAAGTCAGATCTACTAAACAAAGCATAGGAGCTCAGTCCATTCAAGCAACATTTATTGAGCACCTATTGTATGCCAGGCCCTGTGCTAGGTACTGCGGCGATTACAGACATGGTGAAGGCTCACCATTTGATGGACAGACACTTACTCTCCACTATTGTCCAATGTTTTTTTTCTTTAAATTTACCCTCTTTTAGTTATCTATTTCTGCTAACTTCCAAGAAATGATGATTGTGAAATTCTAAATTTGACGTGATAATTTCACATTTTTCTAACCCAGTTAATATCCTGTAAATAAACAATATTCAGCTTGTGCTATGATTTAAAAAAAAAAAGTCATACAAGCCACATATTTGGAAACATTAACCCAGTACAATGCCAAGGACAGAAACATGTCAAACAGAAAAACAGGTAAATAAATGAATGAGTATATATTGATCCACCAGCCCTGAGCCCGACCCTAATAAGAACCTAGGTGGGAGACTGAGGCTCTCAGACTGACTTCTGAAATCCCTTCCTGGGCTAATAAGTTATTGTCCATTAAATGAACTCATTAATCAATCAATCCTATACCTACAGCTAGAAAGTGGAAGAAAAGGAGGGAACAGGATTCTGATAGCCCTGACTTGGTCACACAAAGTGTGTTTTTACAAAAAGACATTTCAGGAATTCCCTGACCGTCCAGTGGTCATGACTCCCCACTTCCACTGCAGGTAGAACAGGTTTGGTCTATTTTGAAGAATGAAGCTCCCACATGCTGTGTGATGTGAACGAAAATAAAATAAAATAATAGTAAAAGGCAGACATTTGTAATCGTCAGGCAGCAGTTACGAGCTCCTTCCTTGGCTGCATCTGGAGTTGTGTGAACATCCTTCTTCTCGTGGTCCATTAGCTCCCAGGAAACAAGTGAAGGGTCTGGCCACTGTCCTTTACTGGATCTTTGTGTCCCTCAAGGGAAAGTGCTTTCAGGCTGAGTGCCAATGGAATTGGAAGCCATCTTTTCTTTGGTCGTTTTCATCAACACCCCTTAACCCTCCCACGTCCAGCTGCTGCCTGGGCTCTGGGTGAGCATTCACACAGGAGGAGGGGGCTTCAGTGAGGAACAAAGAGAGCATTCAGATTTCTTTTTTCCTTCACAGCACACTCTGTGTCTGTACCAAGCAAGTCTCAGTGTTAAGTTTAAACGACTTTTTTTTTTTTCTTCTTTTGCTCACAATGTGTACTTATTAGTTAGTGTCAGACCTAAAAGCTATATTCAGTTCAGTCGCTCAGTCCTGTCCGACTCTGTGCGACCCCATGAATCACAGTACGCCAGGCTTCCCTGTCCATCACCAACTCCCGGAGTTCACCCAAACCCTGTCCATCAAGTCAGTGATGCCATCCAACCATCTCATCCTCTGTCATCCCCTTCTCCTATGGCCCTCAATATTTCCCAGCATTAGGGTCTTTTCAAATGAGTCAGCCCTTCACATCAGGTGACCAAAGTATTGGAGTTTCAGCTTCAACATCAGTCCTTCCAGTGAACACCCAGGACTGATCTCCTTTAGGGTAAAAGGAGTATAAAGGCTATATACTCTGGTACAATGGAAATACCATGACTGTTAGAAAAGTCCCAATTTTTAACCCACATTTTGCTATATACCCCCTGTGGGATCTCAGGTAAACAAGGAACCAGTGAACTTCAATTTTAGTTCCATAAAAGGAATATAGCAGGAGATGATCACCCAACCTGTCTCACTATGAAAATCCAACCATGGGGACGTGCCCTCCTTTATTTTTGTTTCATTGATAGTGGTACAACCTACTCATGAGAAAAGAACCATCCACTCTGTCCCTAACTGCTCCCTATCTATTCCCTCCAGAAGGAAATAAATATTTTTCTTCTAGGGGAGAAGAGAGTAGTCTTAAGTTTGTTTTGCCTTTGTTTTGTTTTTAAGATTGAGGGTTTTTCCCCCAGGTGCTAATGGTTTGGGATGTTGACAATTGTGCATGAAATTGCAAGATAGAGGAAGTGTGTATGTTTTTCCTGTTGGGGGCATGGTGAGGACTTGAAGGGGGTGAGAGATGGAACACACTGAGTCTGGAGTGGCTTGCTGTGGCTTGATCTGACACTGGAGAGTTTTCCAGAAAGCCTCTCTGCCATTCCCACCATCCGTCTCAATATACACCCATGGGATATGGTCTGAGAGCCCAGTAGCCACATTGACTGAAGTTTTGCTGGGTGACTGGCCCACTGGTACTCAAGAGAGAACTCATAGTAGGCACCTGAGTCCTGCCATCAAAGCCAGTCTCTAAGAAAGAGGGAACTGTTCCACCTGCAGCAGCCTTGCCTGGTGGCCTCCCAGCAGAAATGATGGATGACCACGTCCACAAGGATTCACCCTGTTGTCCACATCACCTGTGCAGGTAGGTGGCTCCCTACAAAGTTCTAATGCAGTCGACTCTATTAGAAGGAAACGTGCCTGAGCATGAGATGGTTAATAAATGCTACAGTTAGATGAGAATTATGTCCCTTCACCTTTTGGGGATTTTAGGGGATTTGTTTGGGTTTTGCTTTCTGGTTTTTTTGGCCACACAGTGTGGCCTGCAGGATCCTAGCTCCCCAACCAGGGATTGAACCCCAGCCCCCAGCCGTGGAAGCACAGAGTCCCAATCACTAGGACCGCCAGGAGATTCCTACCACCTTAAAAGTATCTTTTTAGGGACTTCTCTAATGATCCAGTGGTTAAGACTCTGTGATTCCAGTGTCTTCCACTGAAGGGGGCTTGGGTTCATTCCCTGGTTAGGAAACTAAATACCACGTTCTGTGCCGTCCAGACAAAAAAAAAAAAAAAAAAGGTGGGGGGGGGGTTCTTTTAAGATTTGAATAAGCCAACAGAAAAAGAGAAAAAACCTGTTTGATTATTTACATCTTCTTCCTTTATCTGCACATTACCCACTCTGAGTTTTGCCATGGCCAAGGAAATGACTAAATTCAACAGCTCTGCCCCCGATATTGTGATGTCATCTCTGATTATACCAATACCTTTTTCTTTTTGAGTTGAAGAAAAGGCAACCCTGGTGATCCCAGAAGCGAAACTCAGGATAGCCTGTTCACAAACTTGAAAATATAGACTGTCCGAAGAAATGTTATTCCATTTTGGATTCCTTTTATTAGGACATACCAGCATTAACACATTAGAAACACTGTTGATGTTGGTACTAAGAACATACTTAAGAAGGGAAAAAAGGAACTATGTACCAATACTCCCTGAAACCTTCTGACCCTACCCTTGACTCTCTTCTTTGTGAAGGGGAGAGGGGAAGTGTAGGCATTTGGGAGATGGCCCAAAGGAGGAAAATGGCACATTATATTCTGGACATTTCTGGATTTAATATTTGCAGGTAATACAGAAGGTTCAGAATATGGAATAACTCTTAAGGCCATTCAGTCAGAATTTGAACCCTGGGTCACAAAACTGGTGTTCTGGACCAAATCATTTAATGGGTGAGTCTAATGGATCATCTGACCTCAGCCTCCCAAGGCCACTGCTTCTCCTCTGGATTCAGTAACTTTCATGGAGTTATAAAAGAAAAATACTGCTTAGTATCAAGAAAGCCAACTACTGGTGCTGCCACTGGAAATAAAGAGATCTAAGAAAGCAATGACTTCATCAGAAAACAGAACTTGTGGATAAATTAAAGAACAGGGAAAACTGGGATCAATTGCAAACCAGAAACTCGGGTATGCTAGAAATGTGATTTTAAGTTTAATTTCTATTTCAATCTCCAATTCCAGTTAGTGAAGGGCAGGGAAGTCTGGCGTGTTGCAAAGAGTCAGACATAACTTAGTGACTGAACAAGAGAGCGCCCTCAAAGTGGCTGTGCATACAGAACTGAAAAGATGGTCCCTCTTTCACAACAGGCTGATGTGGGGGCTCTCTAATTCAAAAAGATTCCCCCTTCCCCAGGAAAAATAGGAGAGTAGACAGAGCTTAATTTGAGATGTACTAGAGGTTCTCATCACTTCAGAGATATCTTTATTTCTTGCCTATATTTGGAACCTGAAATTTCATGATTTATGCTTTAATCTTTTTGTACCTTTACTATTATATTTTTTCTTCTTCAAGAGTCTTGGGGTGATGATAATGTCTCAAGCCTTTAGCAGAGATTAATTCCCACTTGAGTACTGGAGACAGTGTCATCTGAGATCAAGAGACCCAAACCTGAGGCTGCAACTGACCTGCTGGGCAATGAAGTCAGTTTCAAATTTCCTATCTATAAAATGAAGAGTCTGGACTGCTGCTCCACGTGACTCTGAAACAGCACTGAGTCCGAGGACACTGTGACTTATAAGACAATTGACAGACAAATGCCATTGAGAGAGGAAAATGGGATAGATGGGAAAGAGGACGAGGATGGAGTGTGGAAACAAGAGAAGGCCTGATTCAAGTTCGGTTCAGCGGCTCAGTTGTGTCCGATTCTGTGACCCCATGGATTGCAGCATGCCAGGCCTCCCTGTCCATCACCAATTCCCAGAGTTTACTCAAATTCATGTCCATTAAGTCAGTGATGCCATTCAAGCATCTCATCCTCTGTCATCCCCTTCTCCTCCCGCCTTCAATCTTTCCCAGCATCAGGGTCTTTTCAAATGAGTCAGTTCTTCGCATTAGGTGACCAAAGTATTGGAGTTTCAGCTTCAGCATCAGTCCTTCCAATGAATATTCAGGACCGATTTCCTTTAGGATGGACTGGTTGGAGCTCCTTGCAGTCCAAGGGACTCTCAAGCTCTTCTCCAACACCACAGTTCAAAAGTATTAATTTTTTGGCACTCAGCTTTCATTATAGTCCAACTCTCCCATCCACACACAACTACCGGAAAAACCATAGCTTTGACTAGACGGAGTTTTGTAGGCAGAGTAATGTCTCTGCTTTTTAATATGCTGTCCAGGTTGGTCATAACTTTTCTTCTAAGAAGCAAGCATCTTTTAATTTCATGGCTGCAGTCACCATCTGCAGTGATTTTGGAGCCCCCAAAAATAAAGTCTGTCACTGTTTCCATTGTTTCCCCATCTATTTGCCACGAAGTGATGGGACCAGATGCCATGATCTTAGTTTTCTGAAGGCTTTGTAAAAAGGCAGGCCAGAGGGCCTCCATATTCAAACTTTGTCTGTTTCCCAATTGAGTCCCTAGCTGCTTCACCTCTCCCCTGCCCATCCCCTTGTCTCCATCTGCAAAGACAGGTGTGCAACCATGAAACCCAGATGGATAGGTTTACACGTGCCACCTATCCTGACAGCAGCTCCAACTTCGCCGCCCCTGCCTTTTCACCACACCCTGGCCACTCTCCATCCTCTGTGGCCTGTATATCATCTTTATAGGCTCAGGTACTAAAAACCAGGAAGTTATTAAAGCCCAGGTCTGGCAATTTCACTGAACTTGACAGATCATTAAGAAGATTCATTCTAAATACATTCAGACCAGCTCTGGCACTTTCCCCAGGCCTGAAAGATAGACTCTCATCACACAGGGCAGAGGAAAGCTAGCTTTGTTATATCAGCCGCTCCTTGCTTCTGACTGCCACAGACTCCGTTGGCACACAATTCCCAGAGCAAGAACTGGAATTGTAGATCCTGGTAGCCAGTTTTCTCATCATGGAGCAGCTCTTTCTGTAACAGGTGGCTTTGAACTACCTGTATTTGCATATGGTTTGCTTATATAGGAGACATAATTGACATTTGTTTCTTGTCAGTTTTTTGTCACTTCTCAAGCTGATGTTTTTGGGGCTATTTTTGTTTTGTGATTATGTGGCTTGATTTTATTTCTTGGTCTACATATACATGAATTGAAAGTGTTAGTCAGTCAGTCATGTCTGACTTTTTGCGACCCCATGGACTGCAGCCTGCCAAGCTCCTCTGTCCATGGAATTCTCCAGGGAAGAATACTAGAGCAGGTAGCCATTCCCTTCTCCAGGGGATCTTCCCAACCCAGGATTGAATTCACGTTTCCTACATAGCAGGCAGACCCTTTATCATCTGAGCCACCAGGAAAGCCCCTACCTATATACATAAGTGACCATAAGCCCCTTTATATCAAATGTAAAGAGCAGAAGTCAAGAAGATAAGCAAAGCCAATAGATTTTGAAAACCACCTATTCCAGTGGTGTTCTATCTGGTATGTATAGGGC
The DNA here is from genome assembly GCF_910594005.1 of Cervus elaphus. Lineage (NCBI taxonomy): Eukaryota > Metazoa > Chordata > Mammalia > Artiodactyla > Cervidae > Cervus > Cervus elaphus. The sequence continues at coordinate 86,109,540 of NC_057815.1, forward strand.
ACTCAATATATTTTTTAATTAATGAAGGAACAAATGAATGAATAAATCCTTACTCCAAATGAGCTCTTAATTAGATGTGTGTATCGATCAGTTGCTACTGCATTATAAACAACCACAAACATATCAGTGTCACACAATAAGTTTATTATTAATATGTGTCTGGCTATGCCTTATGTATCGCACTCTGGGGATCAGGCTAGAAGAACTGCAACTTCCTCGGGCATATTCTTCTTGTAGCTGAATCTGAAAGCTGTCAGGACGGGTGAGTAGAAAGAGCAATGCCTCTCTAAGGTCAGGTTCAGAAAAGGTAACTTGTCACATCTATTCACATTTCGTTGGCCAAAGCATATCATAAAGCCAAGTCCAACATCAATGAATATCTGCCCCCTACCAAAAAATCTAATCTATCAAATACAGAATAGGAGCTACAGCTGCCCTGGTTGATGGTTAGGACCAACCAGCCCAGAATCTTCTCTAGATATCTAGTTTCTCTCTCCTGCCTCTTACGGTGGTTCCTGAGATGCTTCATCAGAAACCAGGACCCAAGAGGACACAATTTAAAAAGAAAATCAGTGATTATATTTGCTCTGGATAGGATAACAAAGCACTTCTCAGGTGGCATTAGTGGTAAAGAACCATCCTGCCAATGCAGGAGACGTAAGTGATGCAGATTCGATCCCTGGGTTGGGAAGATCCCCCGGAGGAGGGCACGGCAACCCACTCCAGTATTCTTGTCTGGAGAATTCCAGTGACAGAGGAGCCTGGCAGGCTACTGTATATAGGGTCACACAGAGTCAGACACAACTTAAGTAACAGCACAGCATAACAGCTTGGTACCAAAGTAACAGGCTCAGGAGAGGAGAGGGAATTCTAGGCTGAGAGAACAGGATAAACAAAAGACAGTTGTTGTTGGGTTTATACATATGAAATGAAAGTGAAAGTCGCTCAGTTGTGTCCAACTCCTTGTGACCCCTTGGACTATAGAATCCATGGAATTCTCCAGGCCAGAATACTGGAGTGAGTAGTCTTTCCCTTTTTCCAGGGGCTCTTCCCAACCCAGGGATTGAACCCTGGTCTCCCACATTGCAGGTAGATGGTTTACCAGCTGAGCCATATATATATATATATATATAAAATCCCTATCACCAAGTACCATCCTTGGTACATTGTAGGTACTCCTTAATCAATGTTTCACAAAAGCAAACAAAAATCATAGTGAAAACAGGCTCCCTCACTGAACAAAACAGGGTGTAAAATGTTCAGCTAGGTTTACAATTTAAATTTAGTATCAAATACCCTTGATGTTTCATCCAAAAGGCTGTCAATGGAGCCAGTGTAATTAGGACTCTCAAGATGCAGACAATATTGTGTAAGAACCTCACACCTGGTTTGTTGGGAAGAGCAGAGCTAGTTTCCATGATCCTAAAATACCCCGAGAAATTACTAAAAAGATGTTGAGGCACAAGTGAACCAAGTAAACATACCCATTATGCAAATAATCCTTATGGAGCAAACGGAGCCAGATCCACAACCTTTGTCCAACTTTTCGGCCATTCCAGATCTTGCCTTTTGACCGCAAGATCCCTGGGTTGGATGACCCACTTTCCAAACTATTGATATTTAGCCACTGCTTGGGCAAGTGTTCATGCAGTCCAACCAAAGGGCCATAAACTTCATGACCAGCCCACTCATCCTAGGTATAATAACCAGCAGCAATGAGGCTGGCTGTATTTATTAGATTGAGATGATTTCCAGGTAAGAGAATTCATTGCTGGAGAACTTCCCTCCCAGTTGCCCCAATGCAGCTTTTAAAATCTGGACTATTTCCCCTCATCCTAATGGGGCCACTTAGAGTTTATCATCCGCTGATAGGAAAAGTTATCTGCACAGCTGTGGATCCACATTAGTTATGCTCTGAGCAGGACAACACTGTAAATTATTTGCAATATGCTGGAACTCAACATGGCCTGAGTTTATAAATATGATATTAAACTCTTAAGAGGGAGTTGCAAACCTTTTATACAGCCATTAATTTTTAAAATGGTTTAGAAGTCCAAATTAGCAGCTGGAGGTGAGTGTCATCTTCCAAAAACAGATGGCATGGGCTTTTCTAAGAACAACAAGATCCCGAGATCAAATAGAAAGATTAGGACTTGGATGCCTTTTGGAAATCTACTTCAAAGCGCAGAATAATGAGTAAGATTCAAAGTGTTATTCCTAGAGGCTGCCCTGACCACCCCAGTACATGGTCTGAGATTCGCACTGAACTCCTATCACCTCGCTGCATGCTGTGCACCCTCAGTTGCTAAGTTGTGTTTGGCCCTTGCGACCCCATGGACTGTAGCCTGCCAGGCTCCCCTGTCCACGGAATTTTCCAGGCAAGAATACTGGAGTGGGTTGCCATTTCCTCCTTCAGGGGACCTTCCCGAGTCTCCTGTGTCTTCTGTACCGGCAGGCAGATTCTTTACTATGGCACACCTGGGAAGCCTTTGCTGCAAGCTATACTCATTTGAAAACTAGCCACACACAGTTTTGCAATATATACAAAATTTCAGTTCTCTTATTTACATCCTATTGTTTTTCCTGACTAAACACTGAAACACTAAATGACTAAAATACTTTTGCTTTGTATAACACCTTCTAGAAATATATTACAGAGAAAAAGTTCCCCATAATCTGACTTCACAAGGTAACCACTATTGACCATTTAGTGCAGAGTTTTTCAGATATTATTTTTGGTCCATGGACTGATATATATGTAGTTTTAAACAACAATTATACCATTTATACTATTTTACAATTTTCTTTTTTCCTGTTTCCTCAGTGTACACAGTAAGCTCTTTAAAGGCAAGGATTTTAGCTCAATAAATTATTTACTCCACTCTTATTAAATATCTACTATTTATTGTTGCTGTTGTTTTTAATCATTAAGTCACGGCTGACTTTGTGACCCCATGGACTGTAGCCCACCAGTCTCCTCTGTCCATGGGATTTCCCAGGCAAGAAAACTGGAGTGGTTTGCTATTGCCTTCTCCAGGGGATCTTCTGAATCCAGGGATCAAACCCATGTCTCTTATGTCTCCTGCATTGCCAGGCAGGTTGTTTACCACTAGCCCAAGTTGGGAAGCCACGTTTGGTCTATCTCACAACCTATTTTGGTAACTGAGGACGATCTATCTCATTACTTCTACCAAAACTTCCAGTTTAATCCTTCTGTATTGGTAGTACATCCTTAATCTTCCTTTTGAACCAATCCCAGAGACTACAGAAAGATAGTGAGAAAACAGCTAAAGTTGGATCAGTTGTCTGTTGCTGAGATAACAAACCACCTGAATCCAGTGGCTTAAGACAATAAGACTTTATTATGGTTAAAGGGTCTATGGGTCAGCAAGTAGCTCTTTTGGTCTCAGTTGGACACACAGATACATCCATGGGCAGCTCTGTGTAGTTTGGCATGGCTTTCTCACAGACGTGGGAGTCAGCCAACTCTCAGGACTTGTCCAGGATGACCATAGTGATGGAGACAAAGTCCAGGAGAGCACACAGGCTCTCCTGAGGTTCAGACCTGACCGGCACACTATCACTTCTACCCTGTTCTAGTGACTAAAGCAGAGGACAATACCAGCTCAAATTCAAGGGACTGGAAAAAAAGATTCCATCATCTCTTGGTGGGAGAAGCTTCAATGTCACATTGCAAAGAGCACTAATATAGGGAGATGTGAATAATTGGGGCCACTGTGCAGTCAGTCTGCACACTGGGTGTGGTGGAGAATCTTACTGTCCATGAAAATTCACTCTCCCTTCTTCCGCAGCAATAGAACTTCAACCAGCCATGTAGATTATAATTCAGTGTCCTTGGCAGTTAGGTGTGACCACAGATGGCTATGTTCTCCTTATGAGCTAAATATTCACCAGTGGAATCTGAGTAGAAGTGATTGTACCACTTAAAGATACCTGGACATGACTTCTGGGAGGTTCTACCCACTTCCTCACCAACTAGCATCTCCATGTAGCAATAACCCAGTATCGTTTATGCTGCTGCTGACAATGTGCTGGTGGATAGAGGAGTAATGTCTTGTGAGGAACTTGGAATCCAAATGACCAAGATAAGACCTGACCTGGCCTGCTCATATCAGGAATGTTATGTAAAGAGAAATTGACTTTTTGGCTCTCTAAACTGCTCTGTGTTGGGGCCTCTTTGTTACAGCAGCTGACCATCTCCTAATCAACACATTGGTTTAAGGAGAAGTACAATCTCCAGTCATCAGAAAACTGGGTCAACAGATCCTTTACTCTGAAGTTTTGTAGAGAGAACTCGAAGTCAGTCCTAAGACACCCATGGCCCAAAGCTTAAAAGAGAGAAAAAAAGAGCAATGATCTGAGTACTCCTTAGAATATTTGGGTTAGGAAGGCAGCAGTTGCGGGAGGTGGGGGTGCAGTTGGTGGGTATCATTCTCTGTCAAGTCTTGGTAAACATATTTATTCATCTAGAAGCTGGTACTCTTCTTATCTGATGACTCCACATCATGAATCTTTAACCTTTGCCTGAAGTACTTTTGATTATGATTGCTAGGGCTGCAAAGCGCCAGAACATTGAAATTCTGACATCACAAGTAACTGATGGAGAGTCTGTCACTAACTATACTTTCTTCCCAGCTGGAATCTCTGAAAATGCTGAGGGATGGTGGAAACTGACTTGAAGAGTGATCAAAGAGATCTTCCAAATTAAGAGGGACATTATTACTGAAGTTTAAAGGAGCCTGGTGACTAATAAAGGAGAATCAGATTGCTCCTCTATTTTTAAAATCTTCAAAGAACTCCTAATTTTAAACCTTAAACAAGGGCTACAAGGCCCTGAAGGGTCTAGCCCTTTACTACTGCACAGCCTCACTTCACCTCTCTTGCTTCCTCCTTCCTTTTATCCTCCCTGAGTGGCATCCTCAACGTCTCTTTATTGCACTCAATTTCCTTTTGGCCTTCTCTCTACCTGGATGACTTTCTCTAGATTCTCTGCCCAAATTCTGTTCCTATTTCAGATCAAAGCTCTCAGTTCCTCAGGGAAATCCTTCTTGAACACTCAGCCTGCGACAGAGACCTCTTTTACATTCTCACAGAACCCTTCATAGCACTACAATAATGATAAGTAACAAATAGTTCTTTACTGTTGAATACTAGACTGGATTTCCCAGGTGGCTCACCAGTAAACAATCTACTTGAAATGCAGGAGATGCAGAAGACCTGGGTTCAATCCCTGGGTAGGGACAATCCCCTGGAGGAGGGCATGACAACCCACTCCAGTATTTCTGCCTGGAGAATACCATGGACAGAGGAGCCTGGTGGACTACAGTCCATGGGGTTGCAAAGAGTTGGACGCAGCTGAAGCAACTGAGCAAGCACACTCTAGCCTAACAGTCCCTTGAGGACAGAAACTATGTCTGCTTTCTCAACTGCTATGTCTCAGTACCTAACAGAATAGACCCTAAATAAATACATATTTTTAAAATAATTGTTCCTTCTTCATTTTTTCAGCTGCACCATGTAGCTAGTGGGATCTTAGTTCTCCAACCAGGAATCAAACCTGGGCCATCAGCAGTGGAAGCACAGGGTCCTAACTACTGGACCACCAGAGAATTTCCTAGACCCTCAATTAATATTGAATGAAGGAATACATGGGCTTCCCAGTTGGCGCTAGTGGTAAAGAACCCACCTGCCAGTTCAGGAGACGCAAGAGACACAGGTTTGATTCCTGAGTCGGGAAGATCCCCTGGAGGAGGAAATGGCAATCCACTGCAGTATTCTTGCCTGGAGAATCCCATGGACAGAGGAGCCTGGTGGGTCGCAAAGGACCCCATGGGGTCTCAAAGAGTCTGACACGTCTGAAGCAACTTAGCTTGCTTGCTTGTTTGCTTGAAGGAATACATAAGTAGATGAATGGAGGAACAGTGTGTCAGAGACAGAAAGAAAGGGGACAGACAGACAGACAGACATAGCAAAAGGACAGGCAGAGAGCATCAGCTTGCCTCCTGATAGAGAGATTTGCATGTCGATGAGTTCCTTGGGGCACAACCCGCCCCCCAACTCCTGATTCCCAGAAGAGACAAACAACACCTCCTCTCCATGCCCAACTAGTAATTTCAGCTGTCAGGCAACTCACTCGTTCTCCCTGGAGAGACACAGCCCTGAGGAACTGGAATACACCCCCTGCGCATTCCGTTGTAAGAGCAGACACAGTGAATTAAATCAGCAGCCTGGGCTTAGGGACAAATTGCATTTGGAAATTGTATTTATGTATCAAAAAACTAATTACTGCCAAGTTCCACCTCAGTAGTACTTGATGATTTCATTATTAGATCTAATTGCACTTCTATTCAGGATAAGAGTTTACTGTCTTTAATTGATAATGGAAATTGAAGACACAAAAATGTGAATGGTTGTAAGGCCTCTTTCCTTCACTGATTTCTGGCTCATGGAAAACAAAGTAGACTTGACCACTTTTGGGCCAAATATGTAAAGATTTCTGTTATGTTTCCCCCCATTTTGTGGCTTTTGGGGTTCTGCTGTCCTCCAAAGACAAGACGACCTAACATTTTGTACCCACTTTTAGGAATACACCAAACATCACGAGATTTCACATCTTAAGTGTTCACTTTCACAAAACCACAAACATCTTGTTCCTACACCCATCCATCCTTCCTCTGACAGAAGACGCAGAGCAGTGGAAAATGCATTTCTTCATAAGCATTTGGAGAGTGGGCTGGTGCCTTTGTCCCCAGATTCAGAGCAGCTCCATTTCCAACTGGAATGGAAGGAGCTTCCAGCTAGGGTCAAGGAGTCACCAGCAGGAGAGGTGAGGCAGGATGTCACATCCATTCACCAAACCTTGGAGCATCAGGGTCTCCCGTCCCTCCGGATCCTGCCATATTTTAATGAAGTAAAGCACTGGATTTGTTCTGTTAACATTGTTTCTGATTTGTGGTTTTGTTGCATGGTGGAAAGGGCAGCCAGTTAGTATCTGTTTTTATTTATTTATTTGGCTGGGCCAGATCTTAGCTGTGGCATGCGAGATCTAGTTCCCTGATCAGGGATAGAACCCTAGCCGCCTGCATTGTGAGCTCCAGTGTTACCCACTGGATCACCAGGGAAGTTCCCAAAGATTGATTGATCAACTGATTTTTCGCTGTGCTGGGTCTTCGTTGCTTTGCCTGGGCTCTTGGGCTCTAGGCTTGAACTTCAGTGTTAATAGTCACGGCGCAGGGGCTTAGTTGCTCCAAGGCATGTGGGATCTTCCCAGATTAGGGATCAAATACCTGTCCTCTGCATTGGTGGGTGGATTCTTTACCACCAGACCACCAGGAAGACTTCACTGGTGACTCAGATAGTAAAGAAGCTGCCTGCAATGCAAGAGACCTGGGTTCAATCCCAGGGTCAGGAAGATCCCTTGGAGAAGGAAATGGCAACACACTCCAGTATTCTTGCCTGGAGAATTCCATAAACAGAGGAAGCTGGCGGGCTACAGTCCATGGGGTCACAAAGAGTCACACATGACTGAGCGACTAACATGAACAGACCTCCAGGGAAGCCCAAGAGCAGCCAGATAGTAGCTGAAGTACAAGAATTTGAACTCCCAAAAATCTAACAGGAAGAACCCAATCCCAACCTATACTCAGAAAGAAGGAACCTCTCTGCTTTGATAATGAATTTTAATTTTTTTTTAAATGGAAGAAAAAGATCAGGGCAACATCACATAGGGCTCTGAAGGCAGAAAATAAAAACAGCTGTGGAAAAATCCTGTGGCCTTTCTGCCACCTCCATGAAGGAGCAAATGCTGGCTGACTGGATGGATGGATGGATGGATGAATGGATGGATGAATGGATGGATGGATGGTTGGTTGGCATCTGTGTTTCCTTGTTATGACCAAGGCCCCTGTTTCCTGGCTTCCCACACCTTGACCTCTTTTGTTTGTTTGTTTTTAATTGGAGGAAAATTGCTTTACAAGGTTGTATTGATTTCTGCCATACAACAACCCTTTACCTCTTTGAGTGCTTCTGTTGGCTTGTGGCTCTTTAACCCAAGTCTGTGCAGTCAGTCAGTTGGAGGATGACAGCAGACATCCAAGGCCAATGGGCAGCTAGAGGACAAGGACACATCCTCTGTACAGGATGACTTTGGCGGGGCTCCCACTGTTTAATCACTTCCTTAATCGGCTTCACCTCCTGGTTCCATGGCATCCTGCTCTCATCAGAACAACTGATGCTCTCTCTGAGGATCCCCATGTCTCTTTGTCTCGGTCCTTGCTGGTTTTTATTTCTTTCCGTTTAGTTTGTCCTCATCCTCTCTGTATCTCTTCCTTCCCCCCTTTCTCACTCTCCCCACTCCTCCTGTCTCTCTCTTTCTCTCTCTCATGGTCTGTGTATCTCTCTTCTTTGTGTCTCTGTCTCTCTCTATGTCTCTAATTTCTTCTGTGCCTGCTTCTCTCTGTCTCATCAGAAAGGCAAAATGCAATATAACCAGAGAAAAGCATGGTCCGAAAGGACACATGCACCCCACTGTTTGTGGGGGGGCTGTGTGTGTATGTGTATAATGGAATATTACTCAGCCATTAAAAAGAATGAAGTAATGCCATTTGCAGTGACATGGATGGAACTAGAGCTCGTCATCCTGAGTGAAGTTAAATTAAGTCAGAGAGAAATATTGTATGATATCCCTTATATGCAGAATCTAAAAAGAAATGACATAAATGAACTTGTTTACAAAACAGAAACATAATCACAGACTTAGAGAATGAACTTACAGTTACGAGGGGGGAAGGATGGGGGAAAGGAATAGTTAGGGAGTTTGGGATGGACATGTACACACTGCTATATTTAAAAAGGATAACCAAAAAAAAAAGATAACCAACAAGGTCCAACCTGTGTAGAGCACAGGGAACCCTGCTCAATGTCATGTGGCAGCCTGAATGGGAGGGGAGTTTAGGGGAGAATGGATACATGTACGTGTATGGCTGAGTCCCTTTGCCGTTCACCTGAAACTATCAAAACATTGTTAATCAGCTACACTCCAATATAAAATAAAGAGTTGTTTTTTAGAAAAAGAAAAGCCCAGACCTTGCTACCTGTTGGGGTTGGGTTGCCTTTCCATCACCCCCCTAACACCCCACAAGCTCCTGATTTCTGGCCCCCTCCGTCCTGTCCCTAGAAATGCAGAACCAGCTCCTCTCCTCCCTGGGTCCACAGCAAACTGCTCCCCAACTTTGTTCCTCTTGTTAAGCGCCACAGCTTTCCAGTGCTTGCTCCCTGCAGCCTGGATCATCTCCTCCTGACAACCCTTCTCTAGGGTCTTCTCCTTCCCCCCACCTTCCTACCCTACAGTTGCTCCAATATTTCCTTCACCTGTCTTGGAACAACCCACTGGGGCACCCAATGCTTCTCCAAGAATCCCAATTAAACCATAGAGCAACATTAAATCATCCTAGTGCAAAGCCAATATGGGCATGTCTAAAGTCCATTTTTAATAAGATTGCTTCATTGTTCCTGGCCAATTCAACTAAGGAAATACCCAAAACATGTCCATTTTGAAGATGAGAGATGTTGCTATACAATCCCTACAATGCCTATTTAAAAAATTTTCTTCCTGCAGTTTTGTAAAGAGAATGCTTCTACTCATTCTACAAATTTATACTGAAGGCCTGCTACATGCTACCACAAAGGGCCACTGATTAAAAACAGGAAGTCTTGTTTCCTGACATGCTCAACAGGCCATGATCCAACACTCATCCCTATGTAATGACTCTCATTTACTCCTGAAAATCCTGCCTCTATGGGAAAAGCCACTAAATAAAACAGTATTTTTATTAAATTTAACGGTGGCTCAGTGGGTAAAGAATCCACCTGCAGTGCAGGAGATGCAGGAGACATGAGTTTGGTCCCTGGGTCAGGAAGATCCCTTGGAGGAGGGCATGGCAACCCACTCCAGTATTCTTGCCTGGAGAATCCCATGAACAGAGGAGCCTGGTGGGCTACAGGCCATAGGGTCTCAGAGAGTCGGACACAACTGAAGCAATTGAGCATGAGCATGCATGGGAAAAGCCATTAAATAAAACAATATTTTCATTAATTTTAATGGTAAAAATTAGAACATACATCATCTTAGCCAATGATAGTCAATTTGTACAGGTAGAATAATTTATCGCTTGAAGAATGAAGGCAAGTTTCTATATGTAATAAACAATAGTTTGAAAGTAAATGCAGTTGGCACATGAAATACAGTGAAACTGAAGTTTATTACATGTCACATGGGATGAAGAGGAGGAGGCAGATGATGGGTGAAGGGAGGTGAGTGGGAACCCAGTTGGGGAAAGGTACATTCTTCTTTCTGCACCACTGGCTCCATCAAAATGCACTTGAAATGAACTTATAGCACAGAAAAAAACATTTAGGGAAAAATGAAATCCAAACAGAAGAAGGCTTCTAAACATGGGGAAAGGATGCTCATACCTAACACACTGCAAAATCTAGTGGATGTGACCTCCTCCGCTTTCTCTTCCTAAAATGGACTGGTACAAAAAAGTGTGCAGAGTAGCATTGCTTGCAATGACACTATTTTTTTAATGATTTTTAAAAAAAAATAACCCTGACCACCACTCAAATGACCATTGATAAGGAATGGAAGTAAATCATGATACATCCATGCACAGGTATAATTTGTAGTAATTTTTTTAATCAACAAGGTAACTCTATAGTTAATGATATAGAACAATGTCCAAGATACAAAAAACAAGCTGTGGAAATACACAAGCATGATTTATACACTCATAAATATATGTTTTTTTTAAAATGATCTTCAATGCATAACACAAGAAACTATAGGTATTCATCCTAAAGAGTGGAAAGGAAGAAGAGTCATTTATTTAAAATCCCCAATAACTGTTTGAATTTTATCATAAGCACTGATGACTTTTAGAATAAAAGGTAGGGACTTCCTTGGCAGAAGTGGTTAAGACTTAACCACTTAAGTAGTTAAGAAGTGGTTAAGACTTTGAGCTTCCACTGCAGGGGTTGCAGGTTCAACCCCTGGTTGGGGAACTAAGATCCTGCACGCCCCGTGGTGTGACCAGAAAAAAGAAAAAGGACAAAAGTAAATAAGAATTTTTTAAAATTAAGATCAAAACATAGAGGAAATTTTGCTACCTCTGAAAATTTCATGTTGTTATCTAGATATCCGATTACTCCAGGATACACAGGAGTGCTAGGAGCATCCCCATGGGAGTCACTTTTCTGCTTCGACTTTTCCTGAAATGTTCCCTCTTCCAGCCTCCAGCTCAGCCGTCCTCCTAACCTCTCCTGGTGGAAGGGTAGCACCCAACAGCTTCTTCATTTATCTGATTCGCCCACTCCGTGAAATCACTTGAGGGCTTTTCCAAAGGAACAACTCCCTCTTCTAGACATTAATTAAAAAGTCAAATTTCTGTTTTACTTACTATCCTAAGGTCCAAACAGAAAAGTCAAACTTCCCTGACTCCACAGAGGCCCACAAAAGCCTCTCTGAGGAGACTTCATATAAGCAAAGAAAATTCATTTGAAAAGGTGAAGCCCGTCATTCAGCAGGAAGCTCCCAGCCCCGCAGCAGGTACATGCCAGGCGCTGACCTCCACCGTAATAATACCTGTTTCTGTGGAGAGAGGACTAAATTCCATCAGACTGGGCTCTCAGAGCCCCGGTTCATGATGTGGTGGCCTATGCTGACGCCTCCTGAGGTGAATCTGCTTTTTAATCATCTCCTCCATTCCAGTCTCCTCATCCCTTAAACATGGGTGCTTATGCTTACCTCTGCTGCTTCGAGGGGAGAAGAAATCAATCAGGGATGACCAAAGCACTACATGCCTACAAAATACAATAAAATAATCACAGCTATTTCAGCTTAAAAACCCACCAGGGCCTCCAGATCACTTGGGAAAAGCATTTTATATGTGAATAGAAATCACACCATCTGCTGTCCTTCCCTAGTTTTTAAATCAGATCAGTGCCAAATCACACATCAAAGAAAGAAGAAAATAAGACCTTTTTGAACTTCATCATAACTTCATGATGATCTGCGTCCCATAGAAGCTCAGTTTTTCCTTCTAAGACCTGGATCTTCCCCAAGGATAGTCACTCAGGTCAATTTCACAATTGACTGACTTTAAAAAAAAAAAAAAAGTCTACATCATACACACATACCCCCCACTGGAAGGCACTCTCCAAACACTGAAAAGAATTGGTATCAGATCATCATGTAGGAAGGAAAGAATGGAGTTTTTTGTTTGCTTATTTGTTTATAATTCTCTCTAAGAAATGTTTAACAACCTCGGGGCTTTTTGTCTTTTTCTTAGAGCTCATTTTATCATATTTATTTTTGGCTAGGCCATGCTGCTTGCAGGATTTTATTTCCTTGACCAGGAAATAAACCTGTGCCACCTGCAGTGGAAGCTTGGAGTGTTAACCACTGGACCACAAGGGAAGTCCCGAGGAAAGAGTTCCTTTTTAGAAATCAACCAAATTAGGGATCTAAATATGAAGAAGCTGGTGAAACAGACCAGAAAGTAAAGCATCATTTTCACAGGCAAACACATATAATCTCTTCCATCTTCATTCAATAAATATTTATTAGTCACCTACTAGGAAGGAGTGGGAAGGCCTGGAAAGAGCACAGACTTTGGGAAAAGAATGAACATGGGCTCTACAACTTGCTACTTCTAAGATTTGGGGCAAGTTGCCTTACCTCTCTGATCCTAATTTTTTATTAAGGGAGGATTTTAATATCTCCTTTATAGAGCTGTTTTGAGAATTAATAACATAACATATTTAAAATACTTAGCATAGTCCTGGCATTAGGGACACCATCAAGGTTTATTATCTATTCTCATTCTCTGTCCCAAGCAACAGTGAGAAGACAGACAGAGTTCTGGCCCTCAAAGGGCCAGAGAAACCTACCAGAGAAACGTTCCTCCCAAATCCTTTCTCATTTAGGAAAACACTAAAGTCACACCTAGACTGGGGATGTTAAGATCTCATTGGCTTCCAGGTCACAAACACAGCTGAATTACACACACAAGGGAATATCAGAAGGCAAGAAACCCTTTCCTGAGGAAAACTGGGGCTAACCCTGCAATGCAAAACTGCCTCGCACCAATTACTCCGATCCAGGCGGAGGTGTCTGGGTGTAGTGGATAATTAGTGGCTGCCCCAGTCTTGGCACTGACATGACTGGTACTATTTAATGTAATTACATTACAGCAAAATGATGAGTTTTCCCATAATTGGTAGTTACAGCATAATTGAGACTACACAGAATATTAACACCCTAATTGCCAGAGCCTTCCAAAAACTGTTAGTTAAGTAAATGTTTCCCTTCTCTCTGGGCAGCAAAATGAGGGAACTGGAACTTTCTAGGACAGCCGCTCACTTTTGCCCTTCTTGTACTTCATGCACCAATCTCCTCAGATTTTTCAAGGGATGGGTCTCTGAGCTCTGCAGGACTCCATGTCATGGGCTTACTGCCTTCCTTCCTTATTAAACCTGCAGTGACAACCAGCAAAGATCCGACAGACTCATTCACAAGTACGACAGCAAGCACCAGGCTCAGAGTGAGGCAAGTTGGTTCAAACCCTGGCTTGCCCACTTTATTTCCCTGTGACTTTAGCAATCACATTAAGGAGCTTCCCTGGTGGGTCAGACGGGAGAGAATCTGCCTGCAATGAGGGAGACCTGGGTTCAATCCCTGGGTTGGGAAGATCCCATAGAGAAGAGAATGGCTACCCACTCCAGTATTCTTGCCTGGAGAATTCCATGGACAGAGGAGCCTGGCGGGCTACCGTCCATGGAGTTGCAAAGAGTTGGACATGAATGAGTAACTATCACTTTCAAGCTAACTAAGCCTTCTTTTCCTCACTAAAATGAAGATTATACCACTCACCTTATGGTACTAATTTAGCAGGTAAAACAGTTACAGTACACAGTCGGTGCTTAAGAAATATTAGTTAAATTTGAGGGTAACTTACTTAGCAAAATGAATAGGCTGGGGACTTCCCTGGTGGTCCAGTGGCTAAGACTCCACACTCCCAATGTAGGTGACCCAGGTTCAATCCCTGGTCAGGGAACTAGTTCCCACATGTCATAACTAGAGTACCCATGCCAGAACTAAAAAAATCTCTCATCCTGTAACAAAGGTCCAAGACCAGGGCAGCCAAATAAATAAATACATAAATACTTTTTAATAAAATCAACAGGATGTTGTTCCCAGGATTATTCCCATTTTTAATGGTAAAACAAACATTCTGAATTAAATCAAAGTCATAATTCAACAGGTAGTTAAAGTATTTGAGGAAGTAGAACAAGTTTTCCCAAACTCCTTAAGTGTCATAATAGTGTCTAGCCACTTAACAGGTAGAATCGTGTGAAGGTTTAATACACATACCACAAATCCAGATGGCTCAGGTTCAAATCCCAACTCTGACACTGTCTAATTGTGGGGCCCTGGGAAAGTGGCTTAACCAATCCACATTACTACCTCCATCTACAAGGGAGGGTTATTAATTGTACCTAACTCCTGGGGTTGTTATGAGGACCAAGTAAGTTAAAACACATAAAGTTAAGAGTAACTGGCACATTGTGCACTCAATGTGTTGATGTTATCAAGATTCTTATTCTATTGACTGCTGATCTAATTGTACTTTCACTGATAAAAGGGATAAAATAATCACGAGAACCAGAAGGATGTCCATTTGCATCAGGAAAGCTACAAACTTGGAGAAGGAATGAAAGGTTTATAGTCTCATAGCAGCAATAACTTATGTTCACTTTATCATAAATGCTATAATCTAAGAGTCATTATGAAAAGTAAAATATGAACTTTCTTAGATTCCACCAGTAATACAAAGGTATTAATGTCATTTTGAGACCCCAGGGTACTCTAGGATAGACCAATGGAAGGGCTCATAACCAGAACCTGGCTCAATAAAGGCACAAATAATGAAAAACTCACCAATAAAAATATTTTGTTTCTTCTAAATTCAAGGATTAGATTAATTAAACTGTAGCAGGGTATAAGTTTATGCTTCTCCTTTCCAAGTTTGACCAGTCCAATGAGATGCTTTCAACAAGCATTTTGCTTGCCTTATATTTTGCCAACTTCTATTACCTCATATTTGGAAAGGTGGTTGACAATACTAAAGAAATAGAAGTCTGTGTCTTAAACTGTGTCATCTCAGAATCTCCATAGAGATGAACATCAAGGTGAAACAGAATTCATTAAATTAAAGGAGACAGATTTATGCCCTTCGGTGAAATTGCTACCATTTTGTCTACCCAAGATCTGATCTCTGGTGGAAATGTCATTCCCTGCCCACGCTCCTCACATACAAACTCTAATCGTGAGGTCTACATAGAAGTAGTCACATTCTTAAAGATCACAACCCCAAGACCACTAATGATTTATCCTGCATTGGGCCACAGACTCAAACAGAGAAGATAATATTCTATCCAGTTGGCTGCAATTGGTCAGCTCAGGGGAAGCCATCTGACTCCTCCCATCACCCTCAGCCAATCAGATGCTTTCCAAGGACTGACTCACAGATTGTCTGATTAAGTTGTTTCCAATGGTAAGAGCTATAAGACAGAAAACTTAGAACCACTGGTAACAATGGTTCCCCTTGCTTTGTACAAAAAGGAAAAGAAAAGAAAGAAGCAGTCTCTGGTGAGAAAAAGTGTAGGGGACACAGTAACAAATGGGAGAGGACTCGTCATGCCCCAGCCCTTCTTTTAGTCTCTTCTCTTCCTGTATTTCTGGGATTTGATTAGCCAGCCTCCCTTAGATTCCATAGGCTAATCAATTCTCCTTTCTGACAAGTTATATTTCTGTCTCTTGCAACCAAAACCGCTTTCCTTAGATGTGTCCCTAAATTCTGGGAAGAAGCAAAATGTCATCTTTAAAAAAGCATAAGTAGGTGAGTTTTGATATCATCTCCCCAAACTTTCTCAGATGTTTTCACAGAAGGAAGAAAAGACAGGCTGTGTGGTTCAGTGAATAAAGAAGGAAACTTTCGGGGACGCGGGGCGCGCTGTCGGGCGGGGGCGAGATTCGGGCCGGTTGTGCCGTTGCGAGGCTGCAGCTGCGATCGCTGCGGTGGGCCCAGAGTTGTATTCTGACTTGGTAAATTTGGAGAAGCCAGTGGCCCTGCGTCTGTCTGGGGTGTGCTGCAAGTCAAATCATTGTTCGGATAAGGTATAATTGAAACGTGACCCTTTCTTCAGAGATGTCAAAAACAAACAAATCTAAGTCTGGATCTCGCTCTTCTCGATCAAGATCTGCATCAAGATCTCGTTCTCGTTCGTTTTCGAAGTCTCGATCCCGAAGTCGCTCTGTCTCTCGTTCAAGGAAGCGCAGGCTGAGTTCTAGGTCTCGTTCCAGATCATATTCTCCAGCTCATAACAGAGAGAGAAATCACCCAAGAGTATATCAGAATCGAGATTTCCGAGGTCACAACAGAGGCTATAGAAGGCCCTATTATTTCCGTGGGCGCAACAGAGGCTTTTATCCATGGGGCCAGTATAACCGAGGAGGCTATGGAAACTACCGCTCAAATTGGCAGAACTACCGGCAAGCATACAGTCCTCGTCGGGGCCGTTCCCGATCCCGGTCCCCAAAGAGAAGGTCCCCTTCACCAAGGTCCAGGAGCCACTCCAGAAACTCCGATAAGTCTTCCTCTGACAGGTCAAGACGTT
Organism: Cervus elaphus; assembly: GCF_910594005.1. Taxonomy (NCBI): domain Eukaryota; kingdom Metazoa; phylum Chordata; class Mammalia; order Artiodactyla; family Cervidae; genus Cervus; species Cervus elaphus. The sequence continues at coordinate 86,126,298 of NC_057815.1, forward strand.
CCTCGTCCTCTCGTTCTTCCTCCAACCACAGCCGAGTTGAATCTTCTAAGCGCAAGTCTGCGAAGGAGAAAAAGTCCTCTTCCAAGGATAGCCGGCCGTCCCAGGCTGCTGGGGATAACCAGGGAGATGAGGCCAAGGAGCAGCCATTCTCTGGAGGCACCTCTCAAGACCCAAAAGCATCTGAGAGCTCAAAGCCATGGCCAGACGCCACCACATACAGTGCTGGTTCTGCATCACGGGCCTCAGGGGTGTCTGAGCTGAGTCCCCGGGAGCGAAGCCCAGCTCTGAAAAGCCCCCTCCAGTCTGTGGTGGTGAGGCGGCGGTCACCTCGTCCTAGCCCTGTGCCAAAACCTAGCCCTCCACTTTCCAGCACATCCCAGATGGGCTCAACTCTGCAGAGTGGTGCTGGGTACCAGGGTGGGACTCACCAAGGTCAGTTTGACCATGGCTCAGGGTCCTTGAGCCCATCCAAAAAGAGTCCCGTGGGTAAGAGTCCACCGGCCACTGGCTCAGCATACGGCTCATCCCAGAAGGAGGAGGCTGCTGCTCCAGGAGGAGCAGCCTATGCAAAGAGGTATCTAGATGAACAGAAGACAGAGAATGGAAAAGATAAGGAACAGAAACAAACAAATACTGATAAAGAGAAAATGAAAGAGAAAGGGAGCTTCTCTGATGCGGGATTGGGTGATACAAAAATGAAATCTGATTCATTTGCTCCCAAAACTGATACTGAGAAGCCTTTTCGGGGTAGCCAGTCTCCCAAAAGGTATAAGCTCCGAGATGACTTTGAGAAGAAGATGACTGACTTCCACAAGGAGGAGATGGATGATCAAGATAAAGATAAGGCTAAAGGAAGGAAGGAATCTGAGTTTGATGATGAACCCAAATTCATGTCGAAAGTCATAGCAGGTGCAAGCAAAAACCAGGAGGAGGAGAAGTCAGGCAAATGGGAGGGCCTGGTGTACGCACCTCCAGGGAAGGAAAAGCAAAGAAAGACGGAGGAGTTGGAGGAGGAATCCTTTTCAGAGAGATCCAAAAAGGAGGAGCGAGGAGGATCCAAGAGAAGCGAAAGTGGGCACAGGGGATTTGTGCCTGAAAAGAATTTCCGAGTGACTGCTTACAAAGCAGTCCAGGAGAAGAGCTCTTCACCCCCCCCAAGAAAGACCTCTGAGAGCCGAGAGAAGCTAGGAGCCAAAGGAGACTTTTCCACAGGGAAGTCTTCCTTTTCTATTACTCGAGAGGCCCAAGTCAATGTCCGGATGGACTCTTTTGATGAGGACCTTGCAAGACCCAGTGGCTTATTGGCTCAGGAACGAAAGCTTTGTCGGGATCTAGTTCATAGCAACAAAAAGGAGCAGGAATTTCGATCCATTTTCCAGCACATACAGTCAGCTCAGTCTCAGCGGAGCCCCTCAGAGCTGTTTGCCCAGCATATAGTGACCATCGTTCATCATGTTAAAGAGCATCACTTTGGGTCCTCCGGAATGACATTGCATGAACGCTTTACTAAATATCTAAAGAGAGGAAGTGAACAGGAGGCAGCTAAAAACAAGAAAAGCCCAGAGATTCACAGGAGGATAGACATTTCCCCCAGTACATTCAGAAAACATGGTTTGGCTCATGACGAAATGAAAAGTCCCCGGGAACCTGGCTACAAGGCTGAGGGAAAATACAAAGATGATCCTGTTGATCTCCGCCTTGATATTGAACGTCGTAAAAAACATAAAGAGAGAGATCTTAAACGAGGTAAATCAAGAGAATCAGTGGATTCCCGAGACTCAAGCCACTCAAGGGAGCGATCAGCTGAGAAAACAGAGAAAACTCATAAAGGATCAAAGAAGCAGAAGAAGCACCGGAGAGCACGAGACCGGTCCAGGTCATCATCATCTTCCTCTCAGTCATCCCACTCCTACAAAGCGGAAGAGTACACTGAAGAGACGGAAGAGAGAGAGGAGAGTACCACGGGCTTTGACAAATCAAGACTGGGGACCAAAGACTTCTCGGGTCCAAGTGAGAGAGGAGGCAGAGCCCGAGGGACCTTTTTTCGAGCCAGAGGAAGAGGCTGGGGCAGAGGCAACTATTCTGGTAACAACAGCAGCAGCAGCAACAACGATTTTCAGAAGAGAAGCCGGGAGGAGGAATGGGACCCTGAGTACACACCCAAAAGCAAGAAGTACTACTTGCATGATGACCGTGAAGGCGAAGGCAGTGAGAAGTGGGTGAGCCGGGGCCGGGGCCGAGGAGCCTTCCCCCGTGGTCGGGGCCGGTTCATGTTCCGGAAATCCAGCACCAGTCCCAAGTGGGCCCATGACAAGTTCAGTGGGGAGGAAGGAGAGATTGAAGACGATGAGAGTGGGACAGAGAACCGAGAAGAGAAGGACAATTTACAGCCTACAACTGAGTAGCGGCCACCCTTGCCGGGAGCCCCTGCCCGAGGGAGAGAGGCGCCAGGAAGATGGCTGGTGAGGAGCTAAACAGAGGAGCCTCGAGAAGATTCTGAAAATCCCACCCCTACCCCCCACCAGCCATGCAAAATCCTACAACTGCCGAAGAGCATCCTGGCGTCCCACCAGACAGAGGCAGCTGGCTGTGGGGCCTGGGGTCAGGCCCAGCTCTTGAGCAGAACACACCATGTTGGGCTTTAGCTACGTGTTTCTCGTTTATTGTTGGTGTGTGGGGTGGGGGCTGGGGTAGGGAGGGCAGAGCGATAACTTGGATTTTGGTTTGTTCCCTGTTAGAAACCAACAATTTTATTCTTCATTTCATTTCATTTGGAGCTGAGGACTAATTTGATGATTTTCAGTCTCTTTATCCTTATTTTAAAAGCCCCCTCTTCTTTTTTTAGGCATATATAGTAACATTAGCAGAAAGATTTAATTTGGGCAACTTTGATTCTTAAAAGAGAAAACAAAGCATGTGAATAAATATTGACGTGTTCACCTCAAAAAAAAAAAAAAAAAAAAAGAAGGAAACTTTCAGGCCTTGGACTGAAGAACTCCCCCTACCATTCTCTAGTTAGTCACTTGGGCAGGCCCTTTAGCCTATTTAGTCGTTTATAAAGGGATTATATTACAAGACTTCTTTCTAAGACTCCTTCAAGCACCCAAATCCTAATTTTCAGTTATATTTCTCTAAGTCAATTGCTTCCAGGATATTAAGATTCCCCAGTGCCTGTCTAGCAGAAGTTTTTTTTTTTTTTTTTTTTAAACTTCTCCCCATTCTCCTTTGGATAGTCTGGAAGCCTGTGTTAGCATTTGAGTCACTAATCTTCTCACTCATCCTTTCTTCAATTAAATCCAGCACTTCTCAGAAAATGGCTGGAAGGCGACAGCTTGGATGGCAGAGAAAGAGGATTAACAGGAGCGGCTTGTGGGCAAGATAAGACTAATGAAGAAACAGTGTGCAGTGATCGCCTCTCTGGAGAGGAGTTTAACCTTGGGGAGGAACCAGTGGTGGCTGGAGACACCCGTTCCTTTGAGAGAAGGTTGCAGAAATTAGCCTACAGGGTTACACTCAGCAAGACAGAGGGCCTTAAGGAAAGGCACTTGGAATTGGTTCAGGCCCATCTGTGGGCAGCAGATGTCACCAGGAGCTCGGGGCTGGGATGTGAGCCAAGGTCGAGGAAGAAGTCAGGAAAGCCCTCGTTGACAGAGCTGCGGAGCCGGCGGCCATGTCTGCCGCAGAAATGAACCGCTTGCTTCCAACGCTTGCAGCCGGCTTTGCTGTATCCGAGAAGCACCTGAAGATGGAAAATGCGCCTCCCAAGCAGGTCGCAGCCTTGCCTGGGACGTCTGAAACGGAATGTTTAATCACGGTAGCGCACTTTCTCCAGCCTCCTCAGGACAGAAGGGAATCCCTAATGAAATGATTGCTCTGCTGACTGAATTAAAGATTTCCAGTTAGGATGCTTGTAAACACACCGTGTTAACGTGTTCAAATGTTAATGGCCGCAGCTTTGTGGAGACCCTGACCCCACGGTGAACTCATTTCAGGCAACAAAGTGTTGGGAGAAAATGGAGCTTGCCAAGGGGAACCAGCTGTGGTTGCCAGAACATTCTCAGCCTGGAAAAGTGTTTCTGATTAGGAAAAGGGGAAAAAGGAGAGAAGAGGACAAGAACTGTACCTAAAGACAGAAGGGGGACTTCCCTGGTGGTCCGGTGGCTAAGACTCCCCACTCCCAATGCAGAGGGCACAGGTTTGAGCCTGGTTGGGGAGTTCCGATCCTGCATACCACACTGCATAGCCTAAAACATGTATTTTTTAAAATTAAAGATGGGAAGGAAGGGGTCAGAGGACAGATAAAGCTGCTCCTGTCCTGATGGACAACCTCTGCCATCTTCCCCCACCCAACTTTATACCAATTCTTTTTTTTTTTACAAATTTATTTATTATTTTATTTTATTTTTGCTTGTGCTGCATCTTCATTCCGGCACACAGGCTTTCTCTAGTTGGGAGGAGGGGGTGGGGACCACTCTTCATTTCCGTACATGGGCCTCTCATTGTAGTGGCTTCTCTTGTTATGGAGCACAGAATCTAGAGCGCTGGGGCTTCAGTAGTTGTCTCACAGGAGCTTAGTTGCCCTGAGGCCTGTGGGATCTTCCCAGACCAGGGATTGAGCCTGTGTCCTCTGCATTGATGGGCTGATTCTTAACCACTAGGTAACCAGGGGAGCCCCACACCCCCTCAAACCTTCTCTTTATTATCCCAGTTTTTTAAATCACATATTCCACAGTTTGAAGCCGCACCAAGTATATCTGCCCAAGTTCCGTATAGTCAAAGCTATGGTTTTTCCAGTAGTCGTGTATGGATGTGGGAGTTGGACTATAATGAAAGCTGAGCATTGAATAATTGGTGCTTTTGAACTGTGGTGTTGGAGAAGACTCTTGAGAGAGTCCCTTAGACTGCAAGGAGATCCAACCAGTCCATCGTAAAGGAGATCAGTCCTGGGTGTTCATTGGAAGGACTGATGCTGAAGGTGAAACTCCAATATTTTGGCCATCAGATGCGAAGAACTGACTCATTTGAAAAGCCCCTGATGCTGGCAAAGACTGAAGGCAGGAGGAGAAGGGGACGACAGAGGATGAGATGGCTGGATGGCATCACTGACTCAGTGGACATGAGTTTGAGTAAACTCTGGGAGTTGGCGATGGACAAGGAGGCCTGGCATGCTGCAGTCCGTGGGGTCACAAAGAGTTGGACATGACTGAGCAACTGAACTAACAGCCTCACACACTGATCCAACACGTTGGAGAGAGAGAAATAATTTTTCCCCCAATGTATTTTTTAAAGCCACCAGAAGGGTGTGCATCTGTAGAGGTGGCCAGCTCTCCTGTGACCTCACAGGGTCTGCAGCGAGGGTGACACACACAAGCCAGCCTTAGAGGTGACAGGCGGCAGCCCACTTCCTGCGATGGCCCCGCTGCCATCTGCATCTGAGTCAGCGGGGGGACCGAGGCACAGCGGGCCACGAGGCGGCTGCCAAATTACAGAGCAGCCGCACCGAGGGCGGTGGGGGGAGGGGAGGAGGAAGCCCACTAATAGCTTGCGAGCATGTCTTCTAAAAAGCGTGTTAGCCAAACAAGCTGCCATCCCTTAATCCCTCCCACTCCTGCCTGAATGTACGCTAATTGAAAATTAAGTTTTCAATTTGAAGCCATTTTCTAATTCTGTCTCATTCAGGAGCAGTTAGAGCCCCGGTGTTTTGCTGAATTCCCAACTCGCTTTTCACAAGCTGCCTCAGGAAGCCTACAAAAGAGCCTTGTCAACACGTCCCTGACAGCAGCAGGGACGGGGCAGGGACCAGGCTAAAGATGCTACAGATCTTGAATGGAGGTGGAAGACGGTTCCTCCTTCCTTTTCACAACCCCTGGGTCAAATTTGGCAAGAGAGACCCTCTCATTCATCACTGCCCCATCCCCAGAGTGTTAGGGAAGCCTGGCCAATGAGACCATAAGCTCCCTGCGGGCAGGTACTCTGGTATCTAGATGACCCTTGATCTTCTAGGGTTTCAGACTCCAGGGCACAGACCTGCTTAAAAGAAGAGCAGAATGTCATACTAAATAATGAAAAGCAGGTTTACTGGGGGCTCTGTATGGTGGCTTCCCTTGGTGGCTCAGATGGTAAAGAATCCACCTGCAATGCATGAGACCAGGATTCAGTCCCTGGGTTGGGAAGATCCCCTGCAGAAGGGCCTGGCAACCCACTCCAGTATTCTTGCCTGGAGAATTCCATGGGCAGAGACGCATAGTGGGCTACAGTCCATGGGGTCGCAAGGACTCAGACACGACTGAGCAACTGAGCGCCTGTACTGAAACCTAAAATGAAAATTACAGAAATTGATTTATTTTTGCTTATATTTGATAAAATGTAGGTCATCATTATTCCAGAACCAAGAATAAATCGTGTATTGATTCCTTTGGCGTAATTTTTCCACACAATTGTATGACTGCACAGTCAGGCATTCTTGATTTTGTATTTAACTTTCACAGCAAGAGCAAATAAGAGAATCTTTTTTGAAAAATACTTAAAATCTTTCTCAGTTTTCCCAAGGCACTCTCTTAAGCATTGGGTATTCTAATCATTCTCTCTTGAAGAAGCTCAGACATCCTCATCCTTGTCTATGGCTTTAATTTTGAAGCCTTCTTCACAATCCAGTTTTGCCAAACAGCATACGTGCAATTCAGATGATCTTTCAACCTCAATTCCATTGACTTCATGAAATCCCATCCCTTTTGTAGTATCTCCAGTTTCACTTTGCAGTTGACTTACATTGAATTTGCTTTGCAATTATCAAATGTTCACCCTTCATAAGTCATCAAGAGCCTGACACCCACCCACAAAGACACTGGGTAACACAAGAGGATGGAAATCAGGGCAGATCAGGGAAGGATGTCTGATGGGAATTGTTGTAAGTGGTGGGTTCATTAGAGACTATTTTCATTTGCAAAACCTTTCCTGAGCAATTTCATAGGATTCCCATGATTTGCTAAGTAACTCAGAAATCTGCCACAGGTTGTTACTAGGGGGTGACTTCAAAATAATCTAATTCTAATGAATGGCTAGGCTACTAGGGAGGAGAAAGAAGGAGGCTTTGGGGGGGAATTTAATTCATGAAGTCTTCCCAAGACATCATTATAAATAAAGTATGATAAATGACATGACCACTACACCCCCCTCTTCTCAGCGTCTGTGACAAGCAAGAATCTCATGTGCTTTGACTTAAATGCAGGTCTGAAAATGCAGATTTCATGATTAATGGAGCTTGAGTGACATAAGTGTAAACTGAAATCTTGGGAACAGAAGGAAATGGGTAAATAATACATGTGAATTTGCGTGGGGCTTGAGGAATGGGAGAGGGGAGCAGGGATGATGATGCAGAAGCTTAAAGAAGCTTCCAGGGGCAGGTAGAAGTAAAAAGACTGGAGGAAACTCAAAGCTCAAGGGGGACAGGAAAGGAAAAGAAAGATCCAGTATAAGATACACACCCACCTTGCTGGAACTGGACTAAGACACCAGCTATTAAAAGTGCAGATTCACAGAAAGAAAAGCAGTGGTTTGAGTGCTGGTCGAGAACGTAGTTCAACAAGAACTTGAGAGTTGCACTTGGTTCTCCCACATGATTGTGCTTCAAATCTGCATCAACCGTGGTATGACCACAGGTAAGTGACCTAACTTCTCTGCCCTTTTGTTCCTCATTAATAAAACAAGATGTCACTTTCCATTTCAAAGAGCCTTTGAGGATTAGAGCTAGTATCCATGTTACTGTGATATATACTGTATCCTGCCTGGTACATGTTAGTCTCTCCCTAAGTGGTAGCTATGATGATAATAATGATGATGATATGGGTGGGGCCAACACGTACCTGAGTTTCCCAGGTGGCTCAGTGGTAAAGAATCTGGCTGCCAATGCAGGAGACACAAGAGACACAGGTTTGATCCCTGGGTTGGGAAGATCCCCTGGCATAGAAAACGGCAATCCACCCCAGTATTCTTGCCTGGAAGATCCCATGGACAGAGAAGCCTGGAGGGCTTCAGTTCACGGGGCTGCAAAGAGTCTGACACAACTGAACACCCAACATGTACCCAGCCACAGTAAAACTGGATAAGCCTGAGCCAACGAGTTACTAGTCCTGACCTCACTGCAAAGCAGACCTTGTTCACTATACACGTGATGAAGGTGTGAGCACTAAAGAATAGGCCATCAGAGCCAAGTAAGAAAGAGCCTGTAGCCATCCAGCGTTGAGACAAAGTGAAGAGAAGCCTCCAGAGTCAGCACATGCTCTCAGAGGTGACCAGGAGCAGCTTCCCCTGCGTGTGGCTAGGACAGTCCCAGCCCAGAAATCAGCCAACGTGTGTGTGAAAAGTTTTGCCATCCTTGACACTGCAAGATTAACGGCAGGAAAAAGAAGACACCACTGAAGTACCAAATCATGGAAAAGGCAGGATGATTGGGAGGTTAATTCCTGGCTCCTTGAAAATGATAATAAGGACACCAATCTAAGGCTTTAATGCTGGGTACTTGGGTCAAGTTGGGTTGCCTGGCAGCAGAGCCTAAAGCCGTCACTTGGATGCATGTGACTTATTGAGGTCGTGCACTCAGGAAGGACCTGAATGGGAGTGAAGCAGCAGGAAAAAGCTGGGCAAGGATGCGGTCTCAGGTAAAGTCTAGACTTGGTCAGTAAACAGGGAGGGGAGGTCAGCCTCCCAGGCATCTCCAAAAAGGTGGCTCATGTCAGCCAAGGACAGGGCTCCATAGAAGGTCACCAGTATGGATCGGGATGGGTGCCCGACCTCGTAAAGGATCTGGGAGGGGCACCAATGGTTTCAACACTGTTCTAGGCAGGTGCTTTGGGGGCATTCATTCACGATGATCCCCCGAGATCCTCCTGATCTACAGAAGAGAAAAGTGAAGCTCAGATAGTCTAAGTAAGTTGCTCTCAGTCACCCAGCTCATGTAACAGAGCCAGGATATGAACCCTGGCACTCTGGTTCTGGAACCCATACACCTGGCCACTGTTCCACCTTATGAGACACTGTTATAGGCTGAGTTGTGTCCCCTCCAAAAAAGATGTTTGAAGTCCTAACCCTCAAAATATGACCTTACTTGGGTCTATGGTCGCTGGGGATGGAATGAGTTAAAATGAGGTGGTTGTAGAGTAGGACATACAGTAGGAAGTGTCCTCAAAAATGTCCTTAAAAGAAGACATGTGAGGAAAGAACATCATGTGAAGACAGAGGCGGGGATTAAGGGCATGCAGCAGCAAGCCAAGGACCTCGGAGGACTACTGGCAAAACACCAGAAGCTAGGAAGAAGCGAGGAAAGATTCTCCTCTACAGGTTCCAGAGGGGGCATGGCCATGCTGATGGGTTAATTGCATACTCCTAGCCTCCAGAATCGGAGAAGGCAATGGCACCCCACTCCAGTACTCTTGCCTGGAAAATCCCATGGACAGAGGAGCCTGGTAGGCTGTAGTCCACGTGTTTGCAAAGTCAGACATGACTGAGCAACTTCACTTTCACTTTTCACTTTCATGCATTGGAGAAGGAAATGGCAACCCACTCCAGTGTTCTTGCCTGGAGAATCCCAGGGACAGCGGAGCCTAGTGGGCTATGGGGTTGCACAGAGTCGGACACAACTGAAGCGACTTAGCAGCAGCAGCCTCCAGAATGGGGAGAGAATACTCTTCTGTTGTTGGTTTTTGTGTGTTTTTTTCTGGCTGCAGCGGGTCTAAGTTGCCTCACACAGGATCTTCATTGCATCATGCAGAATCTTGCCTTGCAGTTCACAGACTCTCTTGTTATGATCCAAGGGCTCAGTAGTGCAATGAGGGCTTAGTTTCTCCTCGGCATATGGGATCCCCTGACCAGGGATCGAACCTGCATCCCTTGCATTGCAAGGTGGATTCTTAACCCCTGGACCACCAGGGAAGTCCTTTTTACTGTTGTTTTAAGCCACCAGTTCATGACACTTTGTTACAGGTGCCCTCGGACCCCAATACAGGTACTAAGAGAAGGTCCTAAGTATTGGGGAAGAAGCTGTTCTAGTATAGATATTAAGTTTACGCTCAAAATAATGGTTTACTCAACTGTACATTATAATCACAGGCAAGTGTTCAAACTGATGTTTATACAAGAAATTCATACAAGCCTCAGGGAGACCTTAAGCTGCCTGTTTAAGCTCTGGGGCTTGGAGTCATACTGGCTGGTGATACAATTCCACATCAGCCCTTTGTGTAGCAGCTGTGTAGCCTTGGGTCAGTGTATTGGCCTCTCAACTCTTCCTGTTTTTTATTAATGAAACGGTGACAATAGTGGTACCCTCTTCTTAGAATTCCAAGGAGGATTAACGAAATAATACACTTAGCGTACAGCATACAGTCTGGTACAGAGTGAGTACTGAAGGTGGGATGTTATTTTATTCCTGCTTTGAAATCCAGCCACTGTGGACTTGGGAAAAGCCGAGTTCACTTCTCGGTTCTACTCTTGGATATGCCTGCACCTCTGAGCCTCCTTTCCTCGGCTATAAGTGGGGTTGAGCTAACATATGGCTGGAGAAGTAAAGCAATCAAATACATCCTCTAAGAGTACTAATGCTCTTTGTAAATGTGACACGTGATAATGATGCAAGCTTATCGTTCTCCACTAGTTAAAGAGAATGAATCATGGGGCTGGCAGGAGGAATCGCTTCCTTCTGGGATCCTGTAGGTCAGAACCTCTCGACTTTAATGAGTATGTGTTTCACCTGGGTTGCTGCTTAAACTGCAGATTCTGATTCAGCGGGTCTGGGATGAAGCCTGACGTTCTGCTTCTCTAAGCAGCTCTCAGAAGCCCACATGGTGGGTCCAACATTCACTGAGCCATGTGGATGCCTGGCAAAATACCATGAGATTTACCCATCAGATGGGGTCTACATCTTGACCCTTAGGACTGCATCCCCTCTGAATTTAGCAAAATAATATAGAAGCTCTTGTGTTATAATTTTATATCTGTGCTTGAAGTATTGGGGATAAACACCGTCAGAAGAACTAAGACCCCTGGGGGTAGAGAGGACCGCCTATTTGTGCCCTGGGGGGTGCTTAAGCCTTCCCAAGGGAGCCCCCTCAATCTCAATCATTTTCACTACTCCCCCCGGCCCAAACCACAAAACAGCGAAGAGCGAATGCTGGATGAAGGAAAATGATGGGGAGTTATCACCACCTACTGGATTAGGAAAGAAAGGTAAGGGTACGCACAGTAAACTATTTCACGGATCCTAGCTCTTTAGTCTAAAAAGGGCCAACGTGTATGGCTGATTCACTTCGTGGTACAGCAGAAACTAACACAACATTTAAGTCAACTATATTCCAATTTAAAAATTAATGAAAACAAAGTTGGAAGCAGTGGTCAAGAGCAAAAAATATTCTAAAAAATCTGAGAAGGGCCAGGAAAACGAGAGGTATGAGGAATTATAAAACTGGATAAGACCTTGGGAGACCGTTGGTTCAGCCCTCTGATCATTGAGTTCACCCCAGAATATACACCATCCAGCTGATGCCATCTCTTTCCTTAGTCTTTTTGCCCGTTCCAGAAAGAATAGCAGGCTTACTATGTGTACCCAGGGACTTGATTTGTACTATCTTATTTAATCCTCACAGCAACTCTCATGTTAAAGAGAATTGACATCACCTTTGCAGCGGAGGAAACAGAAGCTTGGAGAAGTTGAGGAGTTTGCTTAAGGTCACCAGGCAGGAGGTGCTTGCTTCAAAGACTGAACCGAACAGGTAACTACGGGCAGGCACAGGCCAACCTGCTCTCTGCTCCTCCTGGCTGTGTGGGCAAGGTGCAGTCACTAAAGTGGGGAGTCAGGATCCCCCTTTCATTCTCTGATCTGCTCCCACATCAATACCACGCTTATCCTTTAGTTTTTGGACAGATTCCAAAATTGAGGCTTCTTTGGTCAGCAAGTGACAGAATTGTATCAGGTTGGCAAAAAAGTTCGTTCTGATTTTTCCACAAGATGTTTTGGAAAAACCTGGATAAATTTTTTGTCCAACCCAATACATTCTACATCTTGGGATGTATCCACTGCACTAGCTTTCTAGGGCTGCAGTAACAAAGTGCCACAAACTGAGTGTTAAAACAGAACTTAAAAAAAATAATAAAAACAGAACTTTGTTCTCTTGTAGTTCCGGAGGCTGGAATTATGAAACCAAGGCATCAGCAAGGCCATGCCCCTTCTAAAGGCTCTAGGGGAGGATTCTCCCTTGCCTCGTCCTGGCTCCCAGCACTTGCCAGGAATCCTGGTTTGTAGACACGTCACTCCAGTGTCTGCCTCCATCATCACATGACCGTCTCCCTGTGTGTCTCTGTCTCTTGTCTTCTTATAAGATTACCAGTTACACTGGATTAAACCCCTGCTGCCCTCCTGCAGTATAACCTCAGCTTAACCAACGACATCTGCGACAACTCTTATTTCCAAAGAAGATTATATTCTGGGAAGGACTCGAATGGGGTAGAGGAGAAGCAGCATTCAACTCAGTGTACATCCAACCTAGTGGCTTTCAGAGTGACCACTGATGTTGGGTTCAAATCCTGGCACTACCCTGAGCAGCTGCATAATTTGGGACAAGCTAGCTAACTTTGTTAAGCATGTTTCCTCATCTATAAAATGGGTATGATAATAATTATCTCCATCTCATAGGTTTAAGGTGAAGATTAAATAGTTAATGTATCAACAGTAACGCTCAGAACCCAGAAGTAGGATGTAACTTATAGAGCCCCAATTACTTGAGGTTTGAATCCTGCTTTGCTGTTTATTAGCTGTATAGCCCTGGGTAAGTTACTCCACCATCTACGTCACAGGATCCTAATTTGTAAATTGAGGGATGATGACGATGGTGATTATACCTACCCATGGGGAGTAGGGTGGTTGTGAACATTTAAAGAGTTAGTACAGAGCCTGGCACATAATAAATGCTCAATAAATGGGCTTCCCTAGTGATTCATGCAGTAAAGAATCTGCCTGCAATGCAGGAGATGCAGGTTCAATCTCTGGGTCGGGAAGATCCCCTGGAGAAGGGAATGGCAACCCATTCCAGTATTCTTGCCTGGAGAATTCCAGGGACAGAGGAGCCTAGCAGGCTACAGTGCATGGTCAGACACGACTGAGCGACTAAACAACAACAAATTTTACCTAAGATCATCCATCTCAGAGCTCTGTTGAAGGATTAAATGATGAATCCATCAAGGCCATGGGTCTCAGTCCTGCTCACTAAACATGGATGATGATGAATTTACACTAGACTGATAAGAGAAAGAGAGAAACAGCTGGAGCCTTGGGCCAGAGCAACTCCATAGGCGGGAAAATTTAAAAAGTCAATATTCTGGGTTCTTCAATTTTAACTTCAGTCAGGATTATGAAGGTAGCTAAATTGAATGAGCCTCCAGATTGTTAACTCCCCAGGGTGATATCTCTGTTCCCTTCCCTCCCACACAGGCCCGAAGGCCCTGCCATCCCCCTGGCTCAGGGTCCAGCTCTGGGAGTTCCCTCAGGGCTGCTGTGATGAGTGATCCAGCTCCTCCAGCTCCTTCCTTCCTTGGGGTCCTTGCCATCAAGCCCGCAGTTTCCTTCCCACATTAAAGGTTTGATTCCTAATCTCTGAAGGAGGAATAAAATACAGCAAACTGGGGGGTGGGGGGTGGGGGGAATATTACCTTAACATACTACCTTAAGGTGCTACCTTATCCCAGACATAGATCATGGTCTATGGCAGTGGTCCCCAGCCTTTATGGCATCGGGGACCAGTTTCGTGGAAGACAATTCTTCCACAGACCGGGGGGTGGAGGGGGATGGTTCAGGCCATAATGTGAGCAATGGGGAGTGAAGGACTTAGGTTCCTAGTCTGCTGCTCACCTTCCACTGTTCAGCCCAGTTCCTAGGAGGCCACAGACAGGTAATGGTCCAGTCAGCCTCCCAGGGGTTGGAGACCCCTGTCCTAGATGATGCTGCAAATCTGGTGGTCTCCTCCTCTTTCTTTCCTGAAGATGGTGGTCACCAGTCCTCTGACTATCACAGATGCCAAGCCTTCCTACCTGCACAGGAATGACTTCCTACTGGTGGAGTTTAGGAAGACTCAAAGTGAATCATCTGCATTCATTCATTTGAAAGATATTTATCCAACATTTTCCAAGGGCACATGCTATGTCAGGCTCTGTGGGTGCAGCCGTGAACCCTACACCTTCTAGAGCTTTACTGTCCATCAGGGAGCCACTAGTGACGGGGGGATATTTCTACTTAAAGTAACTGAAACCAAATAAAAGTTAAAGTAGATTTCCTCACTTTCACTAGCCACGTTTCAAATACTCAAAAGCCACTTGTGGGACTTCCCTGATGGTCCAGTGGCTAAGATTCCATGTTCCCAATGCAGGGGGCCTGGGTTCAATTCCTGGTTAGGGAACTAGATCCCACGTGCTGCAGTTAAGACCCTGTGAGCCAAATAAATAAACAAATAAAAGCCACTGTGACTCTCGCCCACCACGTTGGGCAGAGAAGGTATAGAACATGGCCATCGTGGCAGAAGGAGCTATTGGAGGCTGCTGGTGTAGAAAGGGAAAGAGGCACTGAGCAAATCCACACACAAAAAAATAAAAAACAAGAAAAGGATTAAATAATTGCTTCTCTCAGCATCTCCAGAAAGGGTGGCATCAATCTTAAAGGGCCCCTGACCCACATAGGAAAAGCTGTGCCCACGTCTCCTCCTGGGTCTCCTTACACCATGGGGGTCTGAGAGGGAGGGGAAGGGGGCACCGTTTCCTGGAAGCCCCTTCCCCACCTGGACTCTGGGCTCTGAGCACACCCCAGATACCTGTGATACCTGCACTGATACAGCTGAGGGAACAGAAGCCGAGAGAGGTTACACCGAAGGGAAGCTGAGCTGAAGTCGCGCAGAGCCAGGAGTTGAACGTGGATTTGACTCCAAGCCTGGGCAGCCTCCTGGCAGCGTTAAGAGCTCTTCCAGGAAGCAAAAGGTGCTGACAGAGAGAATCTGCAGATGGCTCCTGAATCCTATGGCCCCACTGCATTTGGGTGGACCCATATTCTCATCGTCATCCCTCAAACAGTAAGCTTTCTTGGGATTCACAGCCTAAGTTCAGTTCAGTTCAGTCGCTCAGTCGTGTCCGACTCTTTGCAGCCCCATGGACTGCAGCACGCCAGGCCTCCCTGTCCATCACCAACTCCCAGAGCTTACTCAAACTCATGTCCACTGAGTCAGTGATGCCATCCAGCCATCTCACCCTCTGTCATCCCCTTCTCCTCCTGCCTTCAGTCTTTCCCAGCATCAGGTGAGAACATCAATGAGTCAGTTCTTTGCATCAGGTGGCCAAAATATTGGAGTTTCAGCTTCAGTATCAGTCCTTCCAATGAATATTCAGAACTGATTTCCTTTAGGATGGACTGGTTGGATCTTGCAGTCCAAGGGACTCTCAAAAATTCACAGCTTAGGTGACTGCACTCCAGTCTGGGAACCACTACTGTAACTTGGCAATGATTTAGCCTTTCTGTCCCTCAACCTTCTCACTTTTAAAATGAAAGAGAACAATAGTTCTTACCTCACGGGTCTTAAGAGGTTTTATTTTTATAAGTATAATTGACAAATAAAATTATTAGATATTTAAAGTATAAAAGGTGATCATTTGTATACATATATAGTGTGAAAGTAAAGCCACACAACTCACCTCTGGGATTTGAACCCACATGGCAGGACTTGAACACAGCCCAAACCCAGACTTGGACTTCAACCACAATCTTTTAACTGGGATCATACCTCTGGTCTCAGGACTTTATGAAGCTCACGTTCTTGATGTCTCATCACAGAAAGTATTCAGTGAGAGACAAAGTGATAGGCAAGGAGTGGATTTATTTACAGAGATATACACTCCAAAGACAGACCGTGGGCCATCTAATAAGGTGAAGTGAAGTGAAGTGAAAGTCACTCAGTCGTGTCCTACTCTTTTCGACCCCATGGACTATACAGTCCATGGAATTCACCAGGCCAGAATACTAGAATGGGTAGCCTTTCCCTTCTCCAGGGGATCTTCCCAAGCCAGGGATCAAACCCAGGTTTCCCACATTGCAGGTGGATTCTTTACCAGCTGAGCCACAAGGGAAGCCCTCTTAAAGGGTGAGAGGCCCCAAAACACAATGGGGATAGTTTTTTACTTTTAAAACGAATCATTTATTTACTGAACCTGGGGCAGATCAGATACACATTCAATTTTACATTTATATCTTCTAGCTCAATTTTGAAGTGTTTACACACACATGCAAATTGGCATGTTACAGTTGTCCTAAGGTAAAACACGGTCACCTTAAACTGTTGCAAGTATATTTCACCCAAAGTTGAAGAACTGTTCATCCTGAACATGAAAACTTGTAACAGGTTTAAATTAACTGTAGAAAACTCATTACTTGTAGTTTTTCCCTTGCAAAGTTTCAAAAAGAAAGTACAACCTGAAAAAGAATTTAGAATAATGATAATAAAAATGATCCAAAATCTTGAAAACAAAATGGAGTTACAGATAAATAGCCTGGAGACAAAGATTGAAAAGATACAAGAATTGTTTAATAAAGACCTAGAAGAAATAAAAAAGAGTCAATTAAAAATGAACAATGCAATGAATGAGATCAAAAACACTTTGGAGGGAACCAAGAGTAGAATAACGGAGGCAGAAGATAGGATAAGTGAGGTAGAAGATAAAATGGTGGAAATAAATGAAGCAGAGAGGAAAAAAGAAAAAAGGATCAAAAGAAATGAGGACAACCTCAGGGACCTCTGGGACAATGTGAAACGCCCCAACATTCGAATCATAGGAGTCCCAGAAGAAGAAGACAAAAAGAAAGGCCATGAGAAAATACTCGAGGAGATAATAGCTGAAAACTTCCCTAAAATGGGGAAGGAAATAGCCACCCAAGTCCAAGAAATCCAGAGAGTCCCAAACAGGATAAACCCAAGGCAAAACACCCCAAGACACATATTAATCAAACTAACAAAGATCAAACACAAAGAACAAATATTAAAAGCAGCAAGGGAAAAACAACAAATAACACGCAAAGGGATTCCCATAAGGATAACAGCTGATCTATCAATAGAAACCCTCCAGGCCAGAAGGGAATGGCAGGACGTCCTGAAAGTAATGAAAGAGAATAACCTACAACCTAGATTACTGTACCCAGCAAGGATCTCATTCAGATATGAAGGAGAACTCAAAAGCTTTACAGACAAGCAAAAGCTGAGAGAATTCAGCACCACCAAACCAGCTCTTCAACAAATGCTAAAGGATCTTCTCTAGACAGGAAATGCAGAAAGGTTGTATAAACGTGAACCCAAAACAACAAAGTAAATGGCAACGGGACCACACCTATCAATAATTACCTTAAATGTAAATGGGTTGAATGCCCCAACCAAAAGACAAAGATTGGCTGAATGGATACAAAAACAAGACCCCCATATATGCTGTCTACAAGAGACCCACCTCAAAACAAGAGACACATACAGACTAAAAGTGAAGGGCTGGAAAAAAATATTTCATGCAAATGGAGACCAAAAGAAAGCAGGAGTCGCAATACTCATATCAGATAAAATAGACTTTCAAATAAAAGCTGTGAAAAGAGACAAAGAAGGACACTACATAATGATCAAAGGATCAATCCAAGAAGAAGATATAACAATTATAAATATATATGCACCCAACATAGGAGCACCGCAATATGTACGGCAAACACTAACGAGTATGAAAGAGGAAATTAATAGTAACACAATAATAGTGGGAGACTTTAATACCCCACTCACAACTATGGATAGATCAACTAAACAGAAAATTAACAAGGAAACACAAACTTTAAATGACACAATGGACCAGCTAGACCTAATTGATATCTATAGGACATTTCACCCCAAAACAATCAACTTCACCTTTTTCTCAAGTGCACACGGAACCTTCTCCAGAATAGATCACATCCTGGGCCATAAATCTAGTCTTGGTAAATTCAAAAAAATTGAAATCATTCCAGTCATCTTTTCTGACCACAATGCAATAAGATTAGATCTCAATTACAGGAAAAAAAATTGTTAAAAATTCAAACACCTGGAGGCTAAATAACACGCTTCTGAATAACCAACAAATCATAGAAGAAATCAAAAAAGAAATCAAAATATGTATAGAAATGAATGAAAATGAAAACACAAGAACCCAAAACCTATGGGACACTGTAAAAGCAGTGATAAGGGGAAGGTTCATAGCATTACAGGCTTACATCAAGAAACAAGAAAAAAACCAAATAAATAACCTAACTCTACACCTAAAGCAATTAGAGAAGGAAGAAATGAAGAACCCCAGGGTTAGCAGAAGGAAAGAAATCTTAAAAATTAAGGCAGAAATAAATGCAATAGAAACTAAAGAGACCATAGCAAAAATCAACAAAGCTAAAAGCTGGTTTTTTGAAAAAATAAACAAAATTGACAAACCATTAGCAAGACTCATTAAGAAGCAAAGAGAGAAGAACCAAATTAACAAAATTAGAAATGAAAATGGAGAGATCACAACAGACAACACTGAAATACAAAGGATCATAAGAGACTACTACCAGCAGCTCTATGCCAATAAAATGGACAACTTGGATGAAATGGACAAATTCTTAGAAAAGTATAACTTTCCAAAACTGAACCAGGAAGAAATAGAAGATCTTAACAGACCCATCACAGGCAAGGAAATCGAAACTGTAATCAAAAATCTTCCAGCAAACAAAAGCCCAGGACCAGATGGCTTCACAGCTGAATTCTACCAAAAATTTAGAGAAGAGCTAACACCTACCTTACTCAAACTCTTCCAGAAAATTGCAGAAGAAGGTAAACTTCCAAACTCATTCTATGAGGCCACCATCACCCTAATTCCAAAATCAGACAAAGATGCCACAAAAAAAGAAAACTACAGGCCAATATCACTGATGAACATAGATGCAAAAATCCTTAACAAAATTCTAGCAAACAGAATCCAACAACATATTAAAAAAATCATACACCACGACCAAGTGGGCTTTATCCCAGGAATGCAAGGATTCTTCAATATCCGCAAATCAATCAATGTAATACACCACATTAACAAATTGAAAAATAAAAACCACATGATTATCTCAATAGAGGCAAAGAAAGCCTTTGACAAAATTCAACACTCATTTATGATTAAAACTCTCCAAAAAGCAGGAATAGAAGGAACATACCTCAACATAATAAAAGCTATATATGACAAACCCACAGCAAGCATCACCCTCAATGGTGAAAAATTGAAAGCATTTCCCCTGAAATCAGGAACAAGACAAGGGTGCCCACTCTCACCACTGTTATTCAACATAGTGTTGGAAGTTTTGGCCACAGCAATCAGAGCAGAAAAAGAAGTAAAAGGAATCCAGATAGGAAAAGAAGAAGTGAAACTCTCACTGTTTGCAGATGACATGATCCTCTACATAGAAAACCCTAAAGACTCTACCAGAAAATTACTAGAACTAATCAATGAATATAGTAAAGTTGCAGGATATAAAATTAACACACAGAAAGCCCTTGCATTCCTATACACTAACAATGAGAAAACAGAAAGAGAAATTAAGGAAACAATACCATTCACCATTGCAACAAAAAGAATAAAATACTTAGGAGTATATCTACCTAAAGAAACAAAAGACCTATACATAGAAAACTATAAAACACTGATGAAAGAAATCAAAGAGGACACAAACAGATGGAGAAACATACCGTGTTCATGGATTGGAAGAATCAATATTGTCAAAATGGCTATTCTACCCAAAGCAATCTATAGATTCAATGCAATCCCTATCAAGCTACCAACGGTATTTTTCACAGAACTAGACCAAAGAATTTCACAATTTGTATGGAAATACAAAAAACCTCGAATAGCCAAAGTAATCTTGAGAAAGAAGAATGGAACTGGAGGAATCAACCTGCCTGACTTCAGACTCTACTACAAAGCCACAGTCATCAAGACAGTGTGGTACTGGCACAAAGACAGAAATATAGACCAATGGAACAGAATAGAAAGCCCAGAGATAAATCCACGAACCTATGGACACCTTATCTTTGACAAAGGAGGCAAGGATATACAATGGAAAAAAGACAACCTCTTTAACAAGTGGTGCTGGGAAAACTGGTCAACCACTTGTAAAAGAATGAAACTAGAACACTTTCTAACACCATACACAAAAATAAACTCAAAATGGATTAAAGATCTAAATGTCAGACCAGAAACTATAAAACTCCTAGAGGAGAACATAGGCAAAACACTCTCCAACATAAATCACAGCAAGATCCTCTATGACCCACCTCCCAGAATATTGGAAATAAAAGCAAAACTAAACAAATGGGATCTAATGAAACTTAAAAGCTTTTGCACTACAAAGGAAACTATAAGTAAGGTGAAAAGACAGCCGTCAGATTGGGAGAAAATAATAGCAAATGAAGAAACAGACAAAGGATTAATCTCAAAAATATACAAGCAACTCCTGCAGCTCAATTCCAGAAAAATAAATGACCCAATCAAAAAATGGGCCAGAGAACTAAACAGACATTTCTCCAAAGAAGACATACAGATGGCTAACAAACACATGAAAAGGTGCTCAACATCACTCATTATTAGAGAAATGCAAATCAAAACCACAATGAGGTACCATTACACACCAGTCAGGATGGCTGCTATGCAAAAGTCTACAAGCAATAAATGCTGGAGAGGGTGTGGAGAAAAGGGAACCCTCTTACACTGTTGGTGGGAATGCAAACTAGTACAGCCGCTATGGAAAACACTGTGGAGATTCCTTAAAAAACTGGAAATAGAACTGCCATATGACCCAGCAATACCACTTCTGGGCATACACACTGAGGAAACCAGATCTGAAAGAGACACGTGCACCCCAATGTTCATCGCAGCACTGTTTATAATAGCCAGGACATGGAAGCAACCTAGATGCCCATCAGCAGATGAATGGATAAGGAAGCTGTGGTACATATACACCATGGAATATTACTCAGCCGTCAAAAAGAATTCATTTGAACCAGTCCTAATGAGATGGATGAAACTGGAGCCCCTTATACAGAGTGAAGTAAGCCAGAAAGATAAAGAACATTACAGCATACTAACACATATATATGGAATTTAGAAAGATGGTAACGATAACCCTATATGCAAAACAGAAAAAGAGACACAGAAATACAGAACAGACTTTTGAACTCTGTGGGAGAAGGTGAGGGTGGGATGTTTCAAAAGAACAGCATGTATACTATCTATGGTGAAACAGATCACCAGCCCAGGTGGGATGCATGAGACAAGTGCTCGGGCCTGGTGCACTGGGAAGACCCAGAGGAATCGGGTGGAGAGGGAGGTGGGAGGGGGGATCGGGATGGGGAATAAGTGTAAATCTATGGCTGATTCATATCAATGTATGACAAAACCCACTGAAATGTTGTGAAGTAATTAGCCTCCAACTAATAAAAAAATTAAAAAAAAAAAAAAAAGAAAGTACAAATAACCAATATATCCATCAGTCACAACATAATCCCAGGTCTTCCCCACACCAAAACCAGATGCTCCTTGAATTTTAAACCCATCATCAGAGACCCAGAGAAAGTCATTTTGTGAATAGTGTGAATAGTTTTTATGAGCTGGGTAATTTCATAGGCTAACAATTGGGAGGATTATTCCGACTATTTGGGGGAAGGGGTGGAGATCTGCAGGGGCTGGACCACCGCCCACATTTTTAGCTTTTCTGGTTAGCCTCAGATCAGTCGTGGTGCTGTAGGTGTGTCATTTAGCTCCTGCTAATTTATTACAATGAGCATATAATGCGGCTCAGTGGCCTACTGGAAGCCGAATCTTCCACCATCTTGGACCAAGTTGGTTCAAACTAGCTTTTGTCATGGCCTACGGCTCTATCATTCTTTCAAAGGTTGTGCCCTGCCCCCTTCCCTCCTGTTTCAAAAGGATTCCCACAACTGAGGTGTGGATTCATCCCCATTCATCATCTCATGTGTTTATCTGTGTGTGTGTGTGTGTGTGTACATTATGAGTTTCAAATGAAGCAAACTCTATGAGCCACTTACCACATTGTCTGGCACGAGGCTGGCACTCACTTGTCGTCATTATGGGATGACTGGGGAGACAGGAGAATGGGTAGAGGTTATAAGGGAACAAAACTTGCCACCCCAAAATGTGTCTCTTCGTGTTGAGAATTAATTTAGACTGAAGCAAAGGCTCAGGATGAACTTTTACCTTCTCCCCGTAGCTGTTCAAAAGACTTTAGATAAAGGGCCTGTTTCAGGAAAACCTATTCCCATAGATACAGTGTAATACAACCCAGGTGTGGTAGTCTGGGGTAGGTTAGCAAGGCTGCTGGATCAAAGTCCTCTCTGCCTCGTGGTTTCTTTATGGCCCAGCAAACATTTCTTTACCAAATGTTTGCTCTTGTTCATTTTCCTATAAATGGCCCTCCTTCCCTTGGCAGTCCTAACGTCTGCCCCCTTCTCCTCCTCTTGGATGACACATGAGCTTTAATTGGCTCACTTGTTCTTAGGACCCATATTCTTATGGAACTCCTGCATGTATGTAATTAAATTTTATTTTCCCCTGTTAACCTGTCTCATGTCAATAGACCAGCCAGAAGAACCTAGAAGGGGAAGTTTTATTCCCTCCCTGACAAGCTCAAAAGTGTAAATTGGATGACCTGCTTTAAATCCTGCTTTGACCCAGCCAGCACCAGCTTTGTTTCCTGGGCAAGTTATGTATCCTCGTTGGTAAATTAAGGATAACAAAGCCTGCCTTAAAAGAGTCCTGGTAAGGATTCAATGAGACGATTTCCATAAAGCACGAGGCATAGTAACTTACTAGGCACACAGTACCTTCTCATTAAAACCGGAGCAGGACCCTGTGGGGAAACTCCAGGGCATAAAAGTTTTTCCAGGTCTCCTGTTTTATGTTTGTAGGGAAAAAAGCCTTCAAGCACCTAGACCTTCACTGAGTTCTAAAGGACAGATTCAAACAGTTACTAATTAGGAGAGTGAGGGAAAACAGAAAGAAACAATATGCAGGATGGAGCGGGAGCAGGGCTGGTTCCTCCTCAAGGGTTGAACCTAATAATTTGATACTTACCTCTGAGTTCCTCAACAGGATGGTAACTTCAGGCTGAACAGACAGACCTCAGAATGGTTGGTGATAGAAATTCCTGGAGCACCGCCAACCCATCAGAGGAGGTTTACCAGTGCTGCAGCCTGCCCCACAAGTTTTGCCTATAAAATCTCCCTGAAACCTATTGGAGAGTTCTGTCTTTTGAGCCTGAGCCACCCGTTCTCCTTGTATGTTCTTAAGCATGCTAAGTCGCCTCTGTCATGTCCGACCCTTGCTATCCCATGGACTATAGCCTGCCAGGCTCCTCTGTCCAAGGGTTTCTCCAGGCAAGAACACTGGAGTGGGCTGACATGCCCTCTTCCAGGGGATCTTTCCTACCCAGGGATCAAACCCATGTCTCTTTACATCTCCTGCTTTGGCAGGCAAGTTCTTTATCACTAGCACCACCTGGGACGCCCTGTCCGCCTTGTAGTAATCCTTGCAATAAACCTTTCACTACTTCAAACTCCGACATTTCAGTTTGGCCACGATCTGCATTGGGCACACGAATGTCACTGTTAGCCATTGCGGTTACAGTGCGGTTAGGAAGATGGTCACGGCCCTGGCAAACAGGTTTCGGGAATAGAGGGTGAGCGCCATCTAGTGGTCTATAACTGAAGGTCAAATACAACAAACAACACAGCCAAAAGCACCAGAAATGTAATTCAGTATTCCCAAGAAAGAAGATCTAGCCTCCTCCTGCCCACTTCTTAATGTCAAGGCTCTAGAAGCTGACATAGAAGTGGAAGAGGAGGAAAAAAGCAAATCAGACAGGGAGTTTTCTAAAGCCTTCTTGGCTAGCCCTATTAAAATGCTCAAAACCCATGAGCTATACTATCAGGAAACGTCTCGAAAGCCCTTGAAACGTTACGAATGAAGTTCAGAGAAGTTAAGTTTCATCTGAGCTGCCTTTTCCCCCACCAGGTCATAGTCTTTCTCCTCTCTCCCAGTGTACAACTTGATGCCTGGGAAAGATCATCTCACATCTGAATTCAAGCCCCAATTCTGCCCACCACTAGCTCTGATCTTCAGGAAAGTCCTTTAATCTCATTAAGCCCCAACATCCCCATCTGTAAAATGGGTCTGTACTTCCCAGTTGGAGGAGCATCAGCTCGATGCAAGAGAGCTGGACTCACGTCTGAGAGTCAATTTGGCTTTTCTAAGCTACTTTTCTCTCTCACCAGGTGCAGCCAGTAATTCCAGCCTTGATGGATTGTTAAGAAAATAACAAGAATGAAAATTTTTAAACCACCTGGCGCTTAGAAGTCATTAAACATACGATAGCTTTCTTCCTTAGTTATTCTGCAGGTTTGCTGTGAGGTTTGAATGGCATGGTGTACGTGAAAGCTCGTTGCATTTCGCCTGGTCCATAAGTAGAAGCTGTGTGTTATGGATGCTGTGGGTTGCCACCCAGATCCCCTCAAAACCATCAGCGCAGCGTGGTGATAACTGAGAGCTCACAGCTGAGTCCAGCCTTGACCAAGGTCATATTCCTCACCAGGGTGGTTCACACCCAAGGAATGCTCAGTTTGTGGATTAAAGTGGCCTTTAAAAGGCCCAACCCAATTGCCTCATGTGAGTCAACTCTGCAGGTTTATCCCAACTTCAGAGCTCCCGTGGGATGCCTGAGGCTTTGTTGCAGCTGAGTCACACCCCTCCTTCCCCCTCTGCCCGCTTCTGCTTCCTTCACTTCCCCATAGCTGTCACTCAGAGAGCACTTCCCAATGAACTTGCTTCATGCAAACCTCAGAGTCAGCTAGCTTCCTGGGGAATCGCCCTGCAACACTTCAGTGTGGGTTCTTTCTAACAGCCCCAAATCCCTGCCTCCTTCTTCCTCACCTGTAAACTGAAACAAACACGTTTGTCTCTTACCGGTTTCACTGGACAAGGATAAAGATAACTGGGGCAAAAACGAGAAAACCTAATACCTCAATCTCACTTTCCTCCCCTTTAAATTGAGACTATTACTGTGCTATACCTTTCCAGAATTTTTTAGGCAAATCAACGAGATGTGGAAGTGAGAACACTTTGGGTAAAAAGATAAGTAATCTATAAAAACTGAAGGAATTAGGAAATCCTGCAGAATTGACTGACAGGTAATAATTATAATAGCGACAATTTACTGAATATTAAGTGCCAGGCACTGTGACACTTGACATGGTCTGTGTCATTCATTTGTCACAAAAATCGTAAAGGTGAATGCTAATATTACCATCATTTTATAACTGAGGAAACTTGGGCATAGAGGATTACTCGACTTGCCCAAGGTCATGGAGGGACTGAGTAGTTGGGAGGCAGGCTTGATTCCAGAACCAACACCCTTCTCCACAGGTACACAGTCAACTAGAACTGAAATAATAACAGGGCAAGACTCTATTTCCTTGATGAGTATGCAGTCATTCTGAGTTTTGAAAGCCATTATTTAGAATTTTAGCAATTCCAGGAGAAATTCCAGGAAATCTGAAACTTCTGGGCAAAATGTGGATGGGTGGGTCAGAAGCCGCCGTTTTATGGGGACGGCTGAGCCTCTCTGACGAGGCTCAGAGCTAACAGCCTTCCATTACATCAACTTCACTGCCCACTTAGGCAGCGGGCAGTCATCCTGCTCAGACTGCGTGGAGCCTCGGGGCCCCTGAGCAGAAGGAGAGGGTGCCCCCCTCCATTCATCAGGAACTTAGGGGTCAACAGCTTCCACTCCCACTGAAAGGAACACTTCCACGACTGTTTCTTTCTGGCCTTTCTGGAACCTTTTGATGGGAAGCTAAAAGCACGCGCCGCTGACTTCCCACTTTTCCGAGGGCCAGGTCTGAAAGGAGGGCATTCCACCCTAGGGAGCCATCTGGAATGAAGTCACATGGCGGAACGGTCTCAGGAATGGGGACACCTGGAACGAGTTGTTTCCGTTATTTACTGCAACAAAGCAAACTCTCCCAAAACTTACTGGCCTAAAACAGGACCAGGAAACCACAGCGCGTGGACCAATTCCGCTCGCCGCCTGTTTTTGAAAACAAAGTTTGTTTGGAAGACAGCCACACCTATTTTGTTTCTGTGTCATCCTCTGGCGGCTTTCACACTATAATGGCAGAGCTGAGTCCCTGTGACAGAAATTGCATGATCCCCCCAAAAACTAAAATATTTACTATGTGGCCCTTTCCAGAAGAAAAGGTTGATGACCCTGGCTTGACGATAATTTTTCATGTCTCACATGTTGTGGTTTGACTATGCTGGTTTCTCCCAAGCTCCCTCGGGCAACCACATTCAGCTGAGGGGTGAACTGGGTGAGGGGTTCAGCTAAGATTGCTGGGATCACTGAGCCTCTGCCTCCGGGGGTCTCCTTCCTCAAGGAGATTAGATCTCATCTCCCCACATGGTGTTGGCAGGAGCCCCAGCCCTCAAGTGCTTATCAGGCCTCCGCCTGCATCATACTTGATGTTCCATCAGACAAAGCAAGTCACATGAGCCAGCCCAGGCTTCAAGTGAAAGGGTATGAATACTGGGAGGGCTGGTTCACTGGGGGCCACCATGGCAACCATGTATCACATTGGCTTTCAGTATTTCTTTGGTTGAATAAATAAGTGCAAAAGATCTGGCTAGAAATAGTGTTCATTCATTCAATCATTCAGCAGAGATTTAATGAGCCCCTACCATACACTGGGCCTAATCTGAATGATTGCCTTTGTCCAAGGATTTATCTGAAAGTGAGTCAGTGATGTATATTTCACAAACGCTACATGTGCACTGATTCTCTCGCAGTGAAGACGTATTGTGCTTTGAGGTTTTACCTAGTACATAAGCATTTTAATGTAGTCTAAGAGTATTCCATTCAATGCAGATGACACACCTCCCCAAAAGGAACCCAGAGTAGTTGTATCTTTACTGTGTCCAGTTTATGAAATGAAACCACACTGTGGGAATGAAGCGGGGACCTCTCCATTTGCTGCCATGTTGTGTAGTCTGGGTGGCACTGATTTTAGTTTTGCTTCAGACATCAAGCTCTTAACAGGTATTTATTTTTCCTTATCATAGTGCTACCTCCAGAGGGAAAGATCCAACAGTGAAGAGCCAGAGTTCTAGATCCCCATCCTGGCTCTGCCAGTACCTCATTTCGTGTCAACGTAATGAAGCCAAGATCAATTTTTAACCAGAGATGAACATATTTTGTCAGCATCCTATTTCTCTCTCCTTTAGGGCACAAGGAAAGTTTGCACTTCTCTGCCACTTGAAGTTAAGTGTAGCCATGTAAGCTCTGGCCAATGATACATAAGCAGAAGAGACCCGGTGGATGTATGAAATCTCCAGGGCTCAGCTCTCCTCCTCACTCTTCACTTTTGACAGCACACATAGATAAAAAATGCAACACTGAATCTTACGTGCAGGATGGCTGTCGCAAAAAGTCACCCAAACCTGTAAGAAACACGGTACGCGCAAGAAATCAACCTTTTTTGTTTTAAGCCGCTGAGATTTCCGAGGTGTTTGTCATGCAGCATAACAAAACTCAACCTAACAAAAGCAGATTTCTTGGAAACAGCACCACATTTGTTTGGTAAAGATACTCTGATGTGTTCTCAGTGCAGAGAAGGAGCATTTCTGACACAGTCAAGGAACAAAAGAAGAACTAAACGTCTATGTGTGAGATGGGAAAAGGAAGTTCAGACAGGGAGATGCAGAAACGAGAGGGAAGGGGAAACCCACGGGACGCCGGATGTATGCCTGCTAATGGGACTCCTCCGTGTGCCTGATCCAAGTCTTCCATAAACTGGACTTTAAACACTTGTAAATGCTGAGTAAGAGTGGAATTGTCTTAATCATTTATCAATACACCTCTGTTTATTGTTTTGTTTGCTGTGGATTTGTGGGTTGTTTTCTTTTTTTTTTACATTTTGTTTGTTTTGGTGGAAGCTGGAAAAAGGCTGAATTTTGTTTAAGCATTTTTATTTATTTATTTAGGCCACACCACTCGGCCTGCAGGATTTTAGTTCCCTAATGAGGGGTGGAATCCATGCCCCCTGTGTTGGAAGTGTGGTGTCTTAACCACTGGACCGCCAGGGAAGTCCCAAGAGGCTGAATGTCAAGACACCAGTTAACACAGGAAGGAGCATCGACAGCCTGCGCCACCACCCAGGAGAACGGGAGGCAGAAAATGCCAGAAAGTAGAACTGCAAGTCCCTGGGGGTTCACAGAACTCACCAGCACCAACATATGACGATATCTGACACATCCAAAGTCACTACCCTGTGCCAGGCAATGATCTAAGCATTTCATACTACATGCACTTTATATAACTACTTTATAGGAGTTCTTTAAATCCTCATAACATTGACACAACGTTCAGTCCTCTTGTTATCCTCATCTTACAGATGAAGACTCAGGCCTTGAGAAGTTAAATGTTGGCCATGCAAACAGCGCCCCCTGGTGGACCCCTCTCCAAGTGCCCGGCTCCCTCTCATCCTTCAGGTCTTAAAGCAGATGTTTCCCTGGTGGCTCAGACGGTAAAGCCTCTGCCTGCAATGCAGGACACCCGGGTTCGATCCCTGGGTCAGGAAGATCGCCTGCAGAAGGAAATGGTAACCCACTGCAGTACTCTTGCCTGGAAAATTCCATGGATGCAGGAGCCTGATGCGGTCGCAAAGAGTCAGACGCGACTTCACTTTCACTTCGTCCTCGTAGAGACTTTACCCAGGCGCTATATCCACCTGTCATCCTCTATCACACCTATCACCATACATGGCGAGATTTTATTTAATATGTTTTATCTTTGTACTGTTTTCCTCAGTTAATTTGACAGCTCCATGACCACAAAGAGCAGCGCCTGCCGTGGGTACCGTTTTATACCACCAGCACCTCACGCAGCCCGAATTGAATCAACGTGAGGACCCAGAACTGATCCGTCAGGAAGGAAATCAGAACGCTTTCAGCCGCCAGTCACAAATACCTGATTAAATGGCAAAAATGCAACGTTTTTTTTTTCTTTTCATGTAACTAAAAATACCCTGTATCTTACATAAACTAGAATTTGTATTTTTACCTATAAATAGGGGGGAAATTTTTTCAGCAAGCATACCAAAATGTTAACAGAGTATGAAACTTATTTCCTTCTTTATGCTTTGTTGTTCCGACTTTCTTCAGTGAATATCTATTATGTTTGCAATAAAAAATAAACAGGGACTTCCCTGGTGGTCCAGCGGTTAAGACTCGGAGCCGCCAATGAAGGGGGCACAGGTTCCACTCCTGGTCGGGGAAATAAGATTCTGCATTAAGTATGGCGCAGCCAAAAGAAAAAAAAAAAGAAAGAAAAGAAAAATAAACATAAAAACTGTTGGTACTTCTTTTGAATATCTCTGCCTTTGAGTTTGTGAACGAATTTTGGGGTCAATCTCTTCCACGGCTTCTCTTTCTCTGGACAAAATTAAGCCAATGCCAACCGCATCGCTTTGCACACAGTAGGCATTTCTTCCTGTTCTGATGAATGAATGGAGAACATAGAGGGAATAAAAAAAAAAAAAAAAAAGAACAGAATCTGCTCATTCTCCATGAAGAGAAAGCAAACGGAGGGAAGACTTCTCAACCGGCTTCATTTGGTGGCTGCCATGGAGGATGGTGGACGTAAAGTTTCGGACCCCAAGAGTTCAGGATTTGAAGTCAGCTGGATCTGGGTTCAAATCTCACCTCTGTCTCCAAGCAAGCTGAGCAACCCCCTGGGAAGTGTAGCAACCCCCTGACATCTCGGATGTGGCACAGAATTAAGCCTTTTCTTCACAAACCAGAGGGAGAGAGGGAGAGCCCACGAGGAAAAGCAGAGAGAAAGCGATCAGTATGTGAGCTCTCACTTGTTTTTAATTGATTCGTATTGGAATAGAGTTGCTTCACAGTGCAGTGGTAGTTTCTGCTGCACAGAAAAAGGAATTGGCCGTAGATATCCCTCTATCCCCTCCCTGCTTCCTTCCCGGTCAGGTAACCGCATGCATTAAGTACAGTCCCCTGGGCTATACAGTCTATGCCCATTAGTTACCTATTGTTATGTGTCAATCCAGTCTCCCAACTGCTCCCGCCCTCCTTTCCCCTTTGGTATCCATATGTTCATTCTCTACTTTTCTGCTTTCTGCTTTGCCAATAAGATCGTCTATACCATTTCTCTAGATTCCACATATATATGTGTTAATATACCATATTTGTCTTTCTCTTTCTTCCTTCACTCTGTGTGACACTCTCTAGGCCCTTCCATTTCTCTACAAATGACTCAATTCCATTCCTTTTGATGGCTGAGTAATAGTCCACTGTACATCCCACCAGTGTGGGGGGATCTTCTTTATCCATTCCTCTGTCTTTGGATATGTAGGTGGCTTTCATGTCCTGGCTGGGCTTCCCAGGTGGTTCTAGTGGTAAAGAATCCATCTCCCAATGCAGGAGACTCAAGAGATGCAGGTTCAATCCCTGGGTTGGGAAGATCCCCTGGAGTAGGAAATGGCAACCTGCTCCAGTATTCTTGCCTGAAAAATCCCATGGACAGAGGAGCCCGGCAGGCTACAGTCCATGGGGTCGCAGAGAGTCAGACATGACAGCATACACGCGTGTCCCGGCTATTGTAAGCAGGGCTGCTGTGAGCATTGGGGCGCATGTGTCGTTTTGAATTGTGGTTTGCTCTGGGTATATGCCCAGTAGTGGGATTGCTGGGTCATATGGTAACTCTATTTTTAGTTTTTTAAGGAACCTCTATACCGTTCTCCATAGTGGCTGTACCAATTTACACTCCCACCCACAGTGCATGAGGGCTCCTTAGCAATCACTTTTGTGACTGTCAAGACCCTTATCATCAGGGGCAAATGCTGCATCGTCTCAGCTGTTCTCCCTCCCTTCCTGCCTCCCTCCTGCACTCTCCACCCACCAAAACCCTAAAAGTTATCAATCAGTGCAAGCTGGGAGGGCGCTCCAAAATCACTGCAGATGGTGACTGCAGCCATGAAATTAAAAGACGCTTACTCCTTGGGAGGAAAGTTATGACCAACCTAGACAGCATATTAAAAAGCAGAGACATTACTTTGCCAACAAAGTCTGTCTAGTCAAGGCTGTGGTTTTTCCAGTAGTCAGGTATGGATGTGGGAGTTGGACTATAAAGAAAGTTGAGCACTGAAGAATTGATGCTTTTGAACTGTGGTGTTGGAGAAGACTCTTGAGAGTCCCTTGGACAGCAAGGAGATCCAACCAGTCCATCCTGAAGGAGATCAGTCCTGGGTATTCATTGGAAGGACTGATGTTGAAGCTGAAACTCCAATACTTAGGCCACCTGATGCGAAGAGCTGACTCACTGGAAAAGACCCTGATGCTGGGAAAGCTTGAAGGAGGGAGGAAAGGGGGACAGCAGAGGATGAGATGGTTGGATGGCATCACCGACTCAATGGACATGGATTTGGGTGGACTCCGGGAGTTGGTGACGGACAGGGAAGCCTGGCATGCTGCAGTCCATGGGGTCGCAAAGAGTCAGACAGAACTGAGAGATTGAACTGGACTGAACTGGGAGGGTGGGAGCAGGTCCAGCCTCCATTGCACTTTTCTCTCTGTTATTTACAAACTCTCAAATGTCCTGATGATCATGAGCGGACTATATTTATGAAATGTTTTGCACTATATAGAGCACATGCAAAGCTTTTTGAAGAAGATGCCACCCTTCAGAAAAAATAGGCTTTCTTTAGAGAGTCATTCTCAATGATTCCTTTCAGTTTTACGAACTCTCTAGTTAGTCAAGAAATCTAGAGCAAATTTCCAGAGCTTTAAGCACTTTACAAAATGAAGTGGCTCTACACTTGTAACGCTTTTTCAAGTGGATGAAATAAGTGGTGCCGGCTGTTAATAACTTGTAAGTAAAGTCGCTCAGTTGTGTCCGACCCTTTTCTACCCCATGGACTGTAGCCCACCAGGCTCCTCCACCCATGGGATTTTCCAGGAAAGAATACTGGAGTGGGTTGCCATTTCCTTCTCCAGGAGATCTTCCTGACCTAGGGATTGAACCCAGGTCTCCCGCATTGTAGGCAGACGCTTTTACCGTCTGAGCCACAAAGCTTACACGGGCCCAAACTCCTTCTGATAAAACATGGTGATCACCCTCAGTGTGCCTTTCACTTACATCCTTTCTGTCTTCATAACACATTAATGTGTAAATTACTCTTTTCTGCAAATAGAAAAGGTGATTGTGGGGGCGTAAAATTTTGAGTGACTAGCAAAGAAGCCTGAACAATAATTGCTGCTATTAACCTCTCTTGGTCTTACTTAACCCAAGCCTCAGTTGTTTCACCTTAAACGTGGGGACCCCCAGGGGCATGTCACAGAGAAGCACTCAGATCTTGGTAGCTATTATTATTATCATCACTATTGGCTAGTCACTTCGTGATAGGCTCTGGGCAATGTGCTCTCTTTTGAACCCCACAGCAGGCCTTTGATGGGGCACTCTTGTTATTCCCATTTTGAGAAGGGATTACTGAGGTTTCGAGCAGTTCAGTAACTTGCTCAGAGTCACAAAAATTTAGCTGGTCCCTTCTGTCAGGTTTCCAATCGAGAGCTCTCCTGTAGCCGGGACAGTATTGGTCAACATCCGGGGCTACTGCGTTCCCCTGGGCAGCAGCCAATGGAAGTGTTTCCCTTAAACAGGTGGTCCACCTGGAGCTTGTTTCCAGAAAACAATTCAGCTTTCCGATGGCTCCTAGCCCACCCTTAATTAATGCTTAGGAGCCCAGTCTGGGTTATTGGGCTTTGTGATACACCCTCAACCAGAGTTTGCAGGATCAAATGGTCATACTTTAAAAAATTTCTTTCTGGCCATGCCATGTGGCTGTGGGATCTAGTTCCCTGACCAAGGATCAAACCTACATCCCCTGCACTGGAAGCTTGGAGTCCTAACCACAGGGCTTCCAGGGAAGTCGCAGGTTAAACTTTATTCTAGGCATTTCTGCAAGGATGTTTTTGAATTAGATTTACATTGTAATGGGTAGAATAAGGCAGCTTGCCCTCCATAATGTGGATGGGCCTCATCCAATCAGTTGAAGTCTTGAATAGAACAACAACAGAAAAATAATCCTAAAATATTCTCCAGGGGACTGCCTTCAACTGAAACTGCACAGTCTACTGTCTTGAGTCCCCACCTGTCAGCTCACATTTCAGATTTGGACTTGGCAGCCTCCAGATATATTTATTTTCTGTTGATACTGCTTCTCTGGAGAACCCCGGCTAATACAAGCCCATTGCAGTCTGAGGGGAAGGGGGTCAGCATCAGGCCACAGAGGAGAGGAACCACTATCCTTTGATAAACAGGAGGAAGAAGCACTTTTACAGGCCATGATCTTGACGATCTGTTACACCCTGGTTCACAGCCAGAATCAGAGCTGACTGGCTCCAAGCGTCTGTTCTTAACCCCTCATAGTGGGTCGAATGGCAATCCCCAAAATGTTACATTCACTTCCTAATCCCTAGGACCCATGAATATAACCTTATTAGAGAAAAGGATCTTTGAAGATATAATTAAGTCAAGGACCTCTGATGAGATCATCCTGGATTTTCTTGTGCTGTGCTTAGTCACTCGGTCGTGTCTGACTCTTTGCAACCCCGTGGACTGCAGCCCGTGAGCTTCCTCTGTCCCTGGGGATTCTCCAGGCAAAAATATTGGCATGGGCTGTCATGCCCTCCTCTAGGGAATCTTCCCAACCCAGGCAGGGATCAGACCCAGGTCTCCCGCATTGCAGGTGGATTCTATTACCATCTGAGCCACCAGGGAAGCCCTTGGTGGCCCCTAAATCCCATGATACGTGTCCTTACAAGAGACACATCGGAGAGATTTGATGACAAGAGAAAGTGATATAAAGACAGAGGCAGAGATTAGAATGAGGCAACCACAAGCCCAAGAATGCCAACAGCCACAAGAAACTGGAAGAGACAAGGAATAAAATCCCTGCTAGAGTCTCTGGAGGGACCACGGTTCTGCAAACACCTTGATTTTAGATTTCTGACTTCCGACCTCCAGAACAGGAGAGCAAAAATCTCTATTTTAGCCAGAAAGTTTCTGATAATTTGTTATGACAGCACCAGGGAACTAATATACCCCTATTTCCAATAACTGGGATACAATAGAGGAAGCAAACTGACATCCAGTGAGCATCTTACAGTAACCAAGACCATCCATTATTGAAATATAAATGAGTAAGCTCTTCAAATAGTACAAGGGAAGGAAACCAATGTTGACTGAGCACTTACTGTGGTCCAGGCACCGTCCTAGGCACTTGGCTCTATTATTTCATTTAATTCTCATAACAACCTTATAAAGCAGGTACCATTAATGAGAATGTGAAGCTCCCCTGGCAAGATCTAAGTTGGGTTAGGAGGTTAAATATTCCTTGATAAAGAACTACGAGACTCCAGACATGACTTAACCCATCTAAGAAATCAATGCATAAACCAAGAGGTAATCAGGTATATCCATCAGAGCAGATTACCAGAGCAGGGTAGGAATCCCAAAACCCCCACTCACCATCTGTGTGACCCTGGGCAGGTCATTAACATCTCTGCGCCTTGGCTTCTCCATCTCTTTATATTGGAATCTGCCTTACATAAGGCCTTTGTGAGTTAAAGCATAAAAGGCATGCAGGACCAGTCCTGGCAGATAGCAGCCACTCCATAAGGGTTAGCCATCACTGTAACACCCATGCTGTCAAGCACACGGTAAACAGTCAGTGGAGAGTGACTATTACTATCATCATTAGTTCAATTCAGACCCAGGTGGACCTTCATCTTTCCCTGTTTCTTCTAGAGAGTCATGATCTTTATTCTGTTAGACTTTTAAAAAGCCCTCCTTAGAAGACAGAAATTGGATTAAAATAAAAGTTCTCAGAATGTAAGCACTCAGACTGATCCAAAGTACACAGCATATACAGTAATGGCAGGAGGGGGGCGTTTCTTTAAGCCTTTCAACACATATTTAGTAGAGAATCAAGCTTAATTTCAAAATTATAACAAAAGTAGATCCAAAGATAGTCACAGTACCTGAAATGCCACAATTTACTAGGGCAAAAGCCACTGGCTCTTGGGTGGGTGGAGAGAGGAGAGGCAAGGGAAAAACACAGAATGGTTTTCCCAAAATTAAGTTGTAAAAGTAAAAACAAAGTGAAAAATTCCTGCCAAGAAATCCTCAAGATCTTTGACCATACTGTAATAAACTGGAGACAGAAAAGTTGGACTGTTTGCTTATTCATTAGTTCATTCTTTTATTTATTTAACATTTACTGCATATTAATAAGTAGTTCCAAGTTTTATTACCTAGGGCAGTGTCTTCAAACAACTGCAGCTCAGGCTAGAAAGAACTGAGCGTTACAGACGGACAATCAGCGCAGTGCAGTCGCTCAGCCGTGTCCGACCCTGTGACCCCATGAACCGCAGCACGCCAGGCCTCCCTGTCCATCACCAACTCCTGGAATCCACCCAAACCCATGTCCACTGAGTCGGTGATGCCATCCAGCCATCTCATCCTCTGTCGTCCCCTTCTCCTCCTGCCCTCAATCTTTCCCAGCATCAGGGTCTTTTCAAATGAGTCAACCCTTCGCATGAGGTGGCCAAAGTACTGGAGTTTCAGCTTCAGCATCAGTCCTTCCAATGAACACCGAGGACTGATCTCCTTTAGGATGGACTGGTTGGATCTCCTTGCAGTCCAAGGGACTCTCAAGGGTCTTCCCCAACACCACAGTTCAAAAGCATCAATTCTTCGGTGCTCAGCTTTCTTTATAGTCCAACTCTCACATCCATACATGACCACTGGAAAAACCATAGCCTTGACTAGACGGACCTTTGTTGACAAAGTAATGTCTCTGCTATTTAATATGCTGTCTAGGTTGGTCATAACTTTCCTCCCAAGGAGTAAGCGTCTTTTAATTTCATGGCTGCAATCACCATCTGCAGTGATTTTGGAGCCCAGAAAAATAAAATCAGCCACTGTTTCCACTGTTAGCCCATTTATTTGCCAGGAAGTGATGGCACCAGATGCCATGATCTTAGTTTTCTGAATGTTGAGCTTTAAGCCAACTTTTTCACTCTCCTCTTTCACTTTCATCAAGAGGCTCTTTAGTTCTTCTTCACTTTCTGCCAGAGGAACAATAGGAACAATAGAAGGGAAGAAATGTTCACTGCAGATTTCTGGGGAAAGTACTAAACCAGACGACTGCCCAAGTCGCTTCCTGGCCCTGTAAAGCTAACTCCAGACCACGTCATCAGTCACATATCACAGTATCAGTACATACAATCTGTCTATTGGCTGAGTACACTATGTTGATGTCATCAATGTACTTTTGTAAATCAAATATATTTTACTTCTGCATTTTGCTTATTGTTTCTCTGTACCAGCATGTATGTTTCATGCCTGGCTGTTTGCATTCTTAAACAGTGTCTGGGGACTTGCCTGGTGGTTCAGTGGCTTAAGATTCTGTGTTTCCAAAGCAGGGGGCCCGGGTTCAATCCCTGGTCAGGGAACTAGATCCCACATGCTTCAGTTAAGAACTCACATGCTGCAACTAAAAACTCACATGCCGCAACTAAAAAGAGAGAGAGAGAAATCCTGCATGCCTCAACTAAGACCTGGCACAACCAAATAAATAAATAATTTTTAATAAAATAAAACAATGCCTGGCTCATAGAAGGTGTTCAATAAATACTTGCTGAGTGATGAGGCAAAACACAACCTCTATTCAAGCTCTGAGATTGACAAAACGGAATCCAGATGGCCTTTAAGCATCCCCATTGATAGAGGTGTGTGTCCTAAGTCACTTCAGTCGTGTCCAACTCTGTGCGACCCTGTGGACTGTAGCCTGCCAGGCTCTTCTATCCAAGGGGATTCTCCAGGCAAGAATACTGGAGTGGGTTGCCATGCCCTCCTCCAGGGGATCTTCCCAACCCAGGGATCAAACCCATGTCTCTTATGTCTCCTGCATTGGCAGGCGGGTTCTTTACCACTAGTCCCACCTGGGAGGCCCTGTTGATAGAGGGTGCTATAGCAACACGCTCTCACCTCTCCTTTCTCCGGGAACAGTCCCTCCTTCCTCTGAACACGTGGGCCCCTGGCAGCCATGTTTGTGCCCTGTGATATCACTTTCTTGTTCTTAACTGGCCAGACCAAACCAGGACACGTGACCTAACCTGAGCCAAACCAATTTTCTCTTTTCTGGGACTTAATTCCGCCTTTGTAAGTATAGAGGGATTTTGATAAAATGACCTGTGAACTCATACACAGATCCAGTGGCTGGGAGAGACAAAACTACAAAAATCGAAGAAAAACTAGACGATACAGAAAAGCACAGAGAAGAAAATTTAAAAAATCACCCATTTATCAGACTTTGTAGTAATAAAAACTGGGAAACAACATACCCATACAAGAGGAAATGGATAAATGAACTATGGTACATCGATACTAGTCAGCGCTGTCATGGAAAGATTTATAAAACATATTGCTGAGTAACCAAAGCAAGGCACAGAACAAAATGTGCTGTGTTACTACATATATTGGGCTGGCCAAAACATTTGTTCCGATCTTTCATACCATCTTACCGAAAAACCCGAATGAACTCTTTGACCAACACAACAGGTCCATGTTTTCTTAAACTACATATTGCATATAAAGGTCTATAAGACTATAAACTATACTGATAGCCAGTATAGTTACCTCTGGGGAAGACAGATGTGAAGAAGAACTTTTAGCTTTTAAGCAAAATAATTTTATAGTATTTGACTATATTAATATGATAGTATATTCCTATGCTAACTTGCTTAAAGGAAAAAAATCAAAATGATGAAAAGATCTGAGCTTTCCTGGTGGCTCAGACAGTAAAGAATCTGCCTGCAATGTAGGAGACCCAGGTCCGATCCTTGGATCAGGAAGATCCCTTGGAGAAGGGAATGTCAATCCACTCCAGTATTCTGGTCTGGAGAATTCTGTGGACAGAGGGGCCTGGCAGGCTACAGTCCTTGGGGTCGAAAAGAGTCGGACACGACTGACTAACACACACTCACTAAGAAGCAGAGTCCACTGAGATCAGAGACAAAGAAACCATTTAGGAAGCTGCGGGCCTTGCTCAAACGTGAGGATGTCGGGCCTGAATCACTGCAGAGGGGATGACCAGAAAGAGATAAACGTGTGATAGGTTTAGGGTGTAGAGTTGAGACTCGTGATTGATTGGATGGAGCAGTGAGGAGGGGGGGTGTTTGGAGGTGTTTGGGGGTGTTTACACTTTCAGAGTAAAGAGCATTGCCTTTGGAATTCATCTGCCTAGACTCAAAGCTCAACCCAGCTCTTACCTGCTAAGGGATATTAGGCAAGTTAGTTCACATCCCATCTCTGTCTGCTCATTTGTCAGTGAAGATGAAAATACCACTTCCTAGCTCACAGAGCTTTTAGGAATCAATTTGTGTAAAATGCTTAGAACTTTGTCATTGCTCTGGATATATGTTGGTTATTATTAGGACTCCTCTTATTATTACCATCACAATCACTGTCATCAAAATTATCATCATTAGGGTCAAATTTAGTCCCTGAGCCTAGATGACCAGTTGGAAATACAGGGAAAAAATATAATTTGAACTGAAGCAGGAGTAAGGGTCAGAGAAGAGTAAGGAAACCAAGAAGAGTCCACAAGACTGATTACTGTGGTTAACTAAAGGGCAGCAATGGAGAAAGAAGGGTGAGTGTTGAGGGGAACTGCCTAGCAAGTTAGTTAAGGATTAGGTTTGAAGGAAATTGTATGAGTACATATATTTTAAAACAGAAAAACACTGGTTGAGCCTTTTATCTTTTTTGAAGTTCATGCTTAAAAAATCAGGTATATAAAATTATAGAGAGCTTATGTATTATATATTATACGTGAGCTTCCCAAGGGGACTTCCTGGTAGCTCAGAGGGTAAAGCGTCTGCCTGCAATGCAGGAGACCCGGGTTCGATCCCTGGGTCAGGAAGATCCCCTGGAGAAGGAAATGGCAACCCACTCCAGGACTTTTGCCTGGAAAATCCCATGGATGTAGGAGCCTGGTAGGCTACAGTCCATGGGGTCGCAAAGAGCTGGAAACGACTGAGCGACTTCACTTCACTTCCCAATGGGCGCTAGTGGTAAAAAACAAAAACAAAAACAAAAACCTGCCTGCCAATGCAGGAGACGTAAAAGATGAGGGTTCGATCCCTGGGTCCATAAGATCCTCTGGAGGAGAGCATGGCAAGCCACTCTGGTATTCTTGCCTAGAGAATCCCATGGACAGAGGAGCCTGGCAGGCAACAGTTCACAGGGTCAAAGAGTTAGACAGGACTGAGTGACTTAGCATGCATGCACATTATATTATATGTATATAACAATTTATTCTTACTGTAGTGAATTAAAATATTAAGCCAAAGCAACAGTCCCTTTGAAAACACAGCCTCACTTCCTGCCCCAGATCACTTCCCTATTTTTACACATACATTTAACACTATATTGAATACCTAATGTAGTGGATGTGATCAACATACATGTTTGTTATTGCCTTCCGCTATCTCTTTAAAATTTATTAAGGTAGAGGAATCTTGTTTGGACACTAGAGAAAAATTCTGGCAGAGCCATAACTTTTTTACTTGCTCTTAGTTAAAAGATAGTCCTCAATTCAGAAAATAAAATGTCCATTCCCACATGTGAACACAAACACTAAACTCGATTTTCAACCTGATCTCTGCTCCAGGTGGAACCTGCTTCCTGTCCTGCCTTTCTGCTCTTTATTCCCCACCCCATTTGGTTGTTCAGTGGCTAAGTCATGTCCAACTGTTTGCAACCCCATCGACTGGAGCCCGCCAGGCTCATCGGTCTATGGAATTTCCCAGGCGAGAACACTGGAGTGGGTTGCTGTTTCCTCCTCCAGGGGATCTTCCCGACCCAGGGATCATACCTGAGTCTATTGTGCCTCCTTCACTGGCAGCTGGATTCTTTACCACTGAGCCCCCCTGGGAAGTCCAAGATTTCTCTTTCAAAAAACCCTTACCAACTCCTCCCCTCTTACTTCCTAATCTTTTAAAATATCCTTAATCTAAACGAGCGATACGAGGTCCAAGGAGCTGTTTTGTAACCATTGCCTGTGTATGTGCTGTGCAAGTGAATCTGGGTTTGAAATTTATCATTTATTACATAACTTGATGTCTCGATCTTGACAGTTCAATATGAATACATGTAAGTTTGTCTTGTGTGCTTTTTGTAATAAAAATGTGATCATTTTATAGCTGTTTTGCAGCTTCCTTTTTTTTTTTTTTTAGTTTAAACTTGTATTTTACAGATTCTTATCAGTAAGTATATATGGTTTCAGTTATTTATTACCCTCTTGGATATTAAACACAACTAAGTGGTCCTAACTCTACTCTGGCAGCAAGCAAAGATAAATAAACCTCCCCAGCAAGCCAAATTTCACTCTAGACTTGTTTAGCTTGATGGACAATTTTTTTGTTTTGTTTTTTGGGTTTTTCTGTTTTGTTTTGTTTGAACCTAGAGTCCTTTTTTTTGTTTGTTTAAAGGACACCTGAGTGATTTTTGCTCAAACAAACAAACAAACCCAAATTAAAAAAGAATAAAAACAACACTGAATCCATTGACACAGATTTGCGTTATCTTCCTTGAGTCCGTTGTAAATAGTTCATGACTTTACATGGAAGAGCTTGCACTCTCATTCATCATTTTATTTTTCTCCCTGTAAAATCACTTTTCTGGCCAACTTGAGATCTTTTAAGGGCAGAAACGCAGTCATCTTTTGTATTTCCCTCCAAGCCACAACCAAGAGCTCCTAGCCAGGCACAGTTCAGCTCAGTTCAGTTCAGTCGCTCAGTCTTTGCGACCCCACAGACTTCCTTTAGCATGTCAGGCTTCCCTGTCCATCACCAACTCCCGGAGTTTACTCAAACTCATGTCCTTCGAGTCAGTGATGCCATCCAACCATCTCATCCTCTGTCGTCCCCTTCTCCTCCCGCCTTCAATCTTTCCCAGCATCAGGGTCTTTTTCCAGGCACAAGCCTTCCATAAATAAAAGAAAAAATAAAAGGACGAGCTACTTTAATCGTCCTTGGGCTTTTTGCACCTCCCAGAGGTAGAGGGCGATCAAACCCCAGGCGGCTCGCTGGCCGGTAGCTAAGGCCGCTCCCGACGCGCACGGCCTTACGTAGACGTTGGGGGAGGAGCCGCCCTGTGCGCGGTGACTGGCGGCGGCACTGGCGGCAGCTGGAGGCGGAGTGGTGCGGGTCGCAGGCTTGGAGAACTTCAGAGGCGGCGGGGGCGCCGGCGACGACGACGACGAGGACAGCAGGAGCGGGCCCCGGGCTTGTCGTTCACCATGCCGACCGTGGAGGAGCTTTACCGCAACTACGGCATCTTAGCCGATGCCACGGAGCAAGTGGGCCAAGTGAGTTAGCCCAGCGGCCTGCGGGCCCGGCGTTCCGCGGCCTCGAAAGCGCTCCCCGGGCCCGGCGGGGGCTGCTGCTTCGCCCGCCCGCGAGCTCCTGGCCGCCCGGGCTGTTTTCGTCAGAGTGGGCCCCTCCCGGGAGGGCAGACTCAGGCTTCACCAGCCAGAGTGCGGTCCCCGCGTCCCAGGCTTGTCTGCCTCCCATGGTCAGCCTTTTCTCCCCGTTTCCTAATTCAGCTTTTTCAGCACTCCTCCACCCCCCACCCCAGTTCAGTCTCTTCCCTGATCCTTGTCCTCCAGGGTCCTTTGAAGTCTTTCCCCTCCTTTTCGGTGGCGCTCAATCCCTTGGAAGATTAAATTGAGAGGTCAGAAATGCCTTTCTCTAGGCAAAAATCTGCAGTTAATTTAGGAAGAGCACTTGCGAGACAGAAGTTTGTGAAATACCGAAGGGGCCGTTACGTCTAGACTTTAATGAGGGCTTATGATTTCGTTATTTAGTCCATTAGATGAGCGCCTGCCAGGAACCAGGTTCTGCGCCGGACCCTGGAGGTACAAGAAAGACAGACCCGAGCTCTCCCAGAACGCATCTTTAGTGAGGGAGACCAGTGATAAATAAGAAAGTTAGATGCTTCGCTCCCGCCCCACCCACACACACACACACACCCCGTGGAAAGTGTGAAGAAAATATAATAGGGCCGTGCGCAGGGGGGAAGGAGGGGTGCAGCTTTAAATAGAGTTGTCTGGCAAGAGTTCCCTAAAGTGTTTGCCCAGACACAACTTCAGCGGTGCTGAATCTGCCCTCCGAGCCGCTGCTGCTTTGTGAGCCTTCAAGTGCTAGAGTCCATTGAACTTGAGGAATTGATAAAGTGGTGGTGTGTTTTCTTGGTAAAAGAACCAGTCTCTCCTC
This sequence comes from Cervus elaphus, assembly GCF_910594005.1. Lineage (NCBI taxonomy): Eukaryota > Metazoa > Chordata > Mammalia > Artiodactyla > Cervidae > Cervus > Cervus elaphus. The sequence continues at coordinate 86,168,820 of NC_057815.1, forward strand.
GACATAATCTCCATTATTGTTAGAAATACTGTATCTTTTCAGTGCTTAAAACGTCATTTGATTCTCCTACTTACCCATCCCAAGGAGTAGGAAGTGGGAGATCCTAGAGACTGATAACATTAGCAAAGCTGTGGCTGTTCCTCTCCCATCCTTTTTTTCTGAACATGTGTAATTCAGTTCAGTTCAGTTCAGTCGCTCAGTCTTGTCTGACTTTTTGCAACCTATGGACTGCAGCAGGCCATGCTTCCTTGTCCATCATCAACTCTCAGAGCTTACTCAAACTCATGTCCATCCAGTCGGTGGTGCCATCCAACCTTCTCATCCTCTGTCATCCCCTTCTCCCGCCTTCAGTCTTTCCCAGCATCAGGGTCTTTTCCAGTGAGTCAGTTCTTCACATCAGGTGGCCAGAGTACTGGAGCTTCAACTTCAGCATCAGTCCTTCCAATGACTATTCAGGACTGATTTCCTTTAGGATTGACTGCTTGGATCTCCTTGCAGTCCAAGGGACTCTCAAGGGTCTTCTCCAACACCACAGTTCAAAAGCATCAGTTTTTCTGCACTTAGCTTTCTTTATGGTCCAGCTCTCACATCCATAAATGACTGCTGGAAATACCATAGCTTTGACTAGATGGACCTTTGTTGGCAAAGTAATGTCTCTGCTTTTTAAATATGCTATCTAGGTTGGTCATAGCTTTTCTTCCAGGGAGCAAGTGTCTTTTAATTTAATGGCTGCAGTGATTTTGGAGCCCAAGAAAATAAAGTCTGTCATTGTTTCCCCATCCAATTGCCATGAAGTGATGGGACCAGATGCCATGATCTTAGTTTTTTGAATGTTGAGTTTTAAACCAGCTTTTTCACTCTCCTCTTTCACTTTCATCAAGGGGTTCTTTAGTTCCTCTTCGCTTTCTGCCATAAGGGTGGTGTCCTCTGCATATTTGAGGTTTCTGATATTTCTCCTGGCAATCTTGATTTCAGCTTGTGCTTCATCCAACCCAGCATTTCACATGATATACTCTGCATATAGGTTAAATAATCAGGGTGACAGTATACAGCCTTGACATACTCCTTTCCCAATTTGGAACCAGTCCATTGTTCCATGTCCAGTTCTAACTGTTGCTTCCTGACCTGTCTCTCAGGAGGCAGGTAAGGTGGTCTGGTATTCCCATCTCTTTAAGAGAAAGAATGAAGAGATGTATGATTCAGGTTGAACTGTTTCAAGCTGAACAAAACACTTTTTTATTTTGGGACCAAATATTTAGCTTAATCTAGAATTGTGACTATACCAGTTTGAAGTATCAGATGATTTTTCTTTGCTACACATTTCCACTTCAGTAGAGAATTTTGATGTCATCAATGAGAAATATTTACTGATAGTCTGCTGTGGATGTCTATACGGTATGTGTGTTAAGTCAGCTATGAAAGAAACATTTTCTGCCCATTGAGGCAGGGTGGGGAAAACTTACATGGTCACTCAGTTTGAACTTTTGTTGTCCTTGTTCCTGAAGAGAACTAGTAAGTGAAGATGCTCTCATTCGTTATGACTGAGTTAGGGAAGAGTGTAGCAAATTGTTCTGCCTAAAATTGACTTCATTGCAGAGAGGTTGGGGGACAAAACAGTGATTCTCAAGTCAGTTGTATACGTTGCTCTCCCAGAGAGGCGATCCAGGAGTCTTCTGGGGAACCTCTGAAACTGTACACAGTGCTGTCCCATACCCCCAGCCTCATTTTTTGCTGGACAGTCACCTGCTTAGAGTATGTTAGAGAAAACAGAAGCCAAACTGGAGTTTTCCTATTCTATGAATTTGAGAGTTGTTCAGATTTTCCTTTTATGTCATTGTTAGTTATAAATCTCCCAGCTTAGGTTGAGAGTTCTTCCTCAAGAGGTCAGTAATGTTTCTCAGAAGAAATCTGCTTTTAATTTAGGAAGAGTGCCCAGGAGACAGAAGTTTGTGAAAAACAGGAGGGCCACCCCTCACGCAGATTTGAATGAGGACCCATGATTTCATTTATTCAGTATCTTTTTTGACTGCCTGTCATGTACCAGACACCGTTGTTGATTTAGTCACTAAGTCACATCTGACTCTTTGTGACCCTGTGGACTATAGCCCACCAGGCTCCTCTGTCTGTAGGATTTCTCAGGCAAGAATCCTGGAGTCAGTTGCCATTTCCTTCTGCAGAGGAGCCTCCTGACCCAGGGATGGAACCCACGTCTCCTGCTTGGCAGGTGATTCTTTACTGCTGAGCCCCCTGGGAAGCCCCCCAGACACTCTGCTGGACAGTAATATTTCAGTTAAGTGATGGGACATCAGTACCTTCATGACACTGTAATGCCAAGTGTCAAACAACTAAATAAGATAAAAAGACGTCTGTGTAATAAAGCGTCACGATTTGCTGGGCCCCAGACAGTGAATTCTGGTGGAACTGAAGCTGGTCCAAACTGTAATGCCAGCTAATTCTGCTCTATTGTGTAATAATTCTTGCCTTTTAGAGAAAAGTCCTAAAACTGCTCACTAAAGAAAAGTGTATTGGGCTTCAAGATACTGCTTATAAATTTTAATTGAAAGGAACAGCCAACTTAACAGAAGGGACACCTTTCATATTTTTTTAAGGAGAGGAAAAAATATTTACATTCTTAATGTACCTAAGCCAGATTTTCATGTTACCTTACACGATTTACAGTAGAGATTTTGAATTTCCTGGCAGGCACCTCTCTGGACTTCCCTGGTGGCTCAGACGGTAGAGAATCCGTCTGCAATGCAGGAGACCTGGGTTCAATCCTTGGGTCTGGAAGATCCTCTGGAGAAGGGAATGGCAACCCACTCCAGTGTTCGCCTGGAAAATTCCATGGACAGAGTATGCGGTCGCAAAAAGTCGGACACGACTGAGTAACTAACACAGACTTCTCTGGACAGTTTTGAAACCATGATTGAGTTTCTTGGTCTAGAACTTCTAAGTTTATTTTGATTTTCACCCTTTTTTAAAGAGGTGAGTTCCACAGTTGCTCATGGAGCTGCCACTAAGGGGACTGCCCAGGGTTAAATTATTTTATTTTTTTGTTTCTCTCCTTACCTTGTCCCATGCCCTTCAGGAGAACATTTGAAGAAATATATTCAAGGAAGGAACAGATACATATATACCACATCACCCTTGTTTTCAAGGAGTCTCTTTTGAATGAAGAAGGGACCTTTATACACACATACTCAGACATATTTAAACCAAGAACGTGTATGTTCTAAGGAGCAAACTGCAGGTCATAAATTCTAAGTGAAGCATTATTTAATACCTCAAAACTTCCAGTCCTTCTGTCATCTTTCCTCTTGTGACTCGTGTTACCCACCTGCTTACTCAGCCCCCCCTTCCTCCCACTCTGCCCCTGCTGCTCCTTAGGCCGGCCTCCTCTGCCGTGCTCCTAGACCTCTCTCAGCCCTTGTCCTGTTCCCAGCAGGCCAGAAAAGAACACACTGTGGCCCGTCGTTAAATTTTGTCTCAACTTTTTATGAATGTACTTAATTTTAAAATGTAAATATTTAATTTTATGTTATGTAGTCAAGAAAAACTTAAGTTAAAGATAAACCGAACACCTATTAAGGGATTTTGGCAGTTAGACTGAGGTAAGATCTGCTCAATATAATACCTAAACTCTGATTCTTCTCATGTTCTCTTGCCCAAGAGTGCATTGGCTCTTAAGGGTAGAAGAGTATAAACTTTACTGACTTAGGTTTCAGGAAATAGCATTCTTTTGGTACTTTTTTCTGGTCTGCTTAAGCTAAAATCAAAGACCAACCAAGTTCATAATCCCTCAGAAATATGTAGAAGTGTTAACAGTTTAACACACAAACTAAGTTTAATGGAGTCTAAGGAAGGAAGGAAGATAGCTTAGTTTATCCATCTTCTTTTTATGTCATACTTGAGAAATTTGTTGAAACTGCCTCCTTTCTTCTCTAAAATAATGGCTTTACTTTTATTAGTTGTGATTTCACAGTCATAATTACAAGGTTTTTCTTTTAGAATGTGTCTACCGAATGTGAATGAAACTGTTAACTTTTTTACTTGAAAATATCTTAGTGATTTCTTTTGAGTTTGCTGTTTTTATTAGATATTAAAATCACAGATAACTATAGTTTTAGAAATGTATTAAAAATGTTTACAATTAAAGCCTCTAATTAGGATCATAAATCATTTATCTAGCTAAAATATACAACTGTTGGAAAAGGAAAATGTACAGTGCTGTGTAGTATTTGAAACATTTTGTTGTGTTTACGCACTTACCTGTTACTGAATCACTGTGATCACTGAAAATATTACTTATATCTAGTTTCTTCTTTGAAAACCAGAAGTAGTAACTACTTGAGGGAGATTTCTGTTCAAAAGTCTTGTCCGTATATTGCAGTTGAAAAATAAGTAATTTAAAAAGCTGGCAAAGAAGAATATAATTTTATTTTGCGTTTCATGAAGGATAATTAGTTAAAGTCTGTTAATAATGTCTGTGAAATTATTTGATAAAACTGATGACTGTTAACGGTACTTTAACGATGTTAAAATGTCTTAATTTTCCAAAGGTCTTGCTGTTTAGGATAACATTCCGATTTACATGCTTGTGTGAAGCCTGTATTTAGGACTCAAATTACCTTTGACAACCCTGGATCTGGCAAGCTTTCCTTTCTCTCCTCTTTTGTTAATTAAGATCTCAGGATACTAATTTGAAAGATTCCAATTAAAGAAGCTTGGTATTAGACACAGATCGTGACTTAAAAACCCATCAGAACTATGTTTGGGTCCTGGATCTGCTCCTTAACTAACTGTGTGGCTCTGGACAAATTATGTCACTTTTCTGAGCCTTGGTGGTTTTCTCATCTGGAAAATAGGGATAGTAGTAACACCTAACTCACAGGATTATTGTGAGGCATTCCACACAATACACAAGGCATTCCACAACACCGTGTAGGCTTTCAGCAAATGTCGCTGGTGATCCCTTTTTGTTCTATTCCAGATTTTTTTTCCTTGGTAGAAAGATGGGTTGTTTCAAGCAGAAATTCTTCATTTACTTTTAGACAGTGAGTTTTAGACAACTCAAAGGTCTTTCTAAGTAAAGCTTGAAATTCAAGTTAAAGGAAATTGGACTGATAACTCTGCAAAAAGTAAGGATGTCAGATGGCTCCAGACTTTGATTTTATGACATCTTCTGAGGGCTTCCCTGGTGGGAAGCCTTTACTTTCAAACAGTAAAGAATCCGACTGCAATGCAGGAGACCTGGGTTGGATCCCTGGGTCGGGAAGATCCCCCTGGAGAAGGGAGTAGCAATCCACTCCAGTATTCTTGCTTGGGAAAGCCCATAGACAGAGGAGCCTGGCAGTCTATGCGGTGTCAAAGAGTTGGACATGACTGAGCACCTAACACTTTCACTTTCACACTGAGTGACTAACATTTTCAAGCTATGGAGCAAGCTAGAGGAGTGTAAAGTGGTACAGAAATCAGCCATGTTTTTGAACCTTTGCACTAAAAAGTGGGTAATATACTTTTGAAGTAGTAATTCCTGAAGACTGATTTCGTGTCTGCATTTCATGAGGAAGCTATCCTTATTCACAGAAATGTCTTATTTAGGGGTTGGTATTAATGTCTAAGATAGAAGTTGGCATTAATCTAGTAAATATTCAGATATTAAAATCTGTAACATTCGAAGATCTAACTGTGACCGTAGCCTTTTGATACATAGAACACTTTGTTTCTGATTATTTTTTTTTAAAAAAATAGTGTCCTTAATTGAGACTCCAATGAACCTAAATAACTTTGCATCCTGCCTTTTTTTTTCTTTAAATCTGTAACTACTGGATGCTCTTTCATCACTCACTTACTTATCTAAAGCATTTGGAGGATTGCCTTTTACAGAGTAAATACGATGCTGTGTACATACTTGGTTTAGTAGTGTGTTTAAGGTTTTCCCGTAATTACAAGTTCTCTGTGGTGCTGATATGTATTGCTTTGTTTCCCAGTTTGATCCATCAATAAAAGGGCTAGTTTAGAGGCACGTGTGTAGTGGGGACTGGGAATTTGCTGACTCTTCACATTATGAGTATCCGAGGGCAAGCACTTCTGAATTTTTTTTTTTTAAGGAAACAAGCTTTGTGTTATTTTAATGAAAAGTTAAATATGTGACATTGGGCATGTAAAACAAATTACCATTTTTATATCCTAAAACGTGAGGCAAAATAAAGCTTCCTAACCTTCCTCTTAATTGCTTAATTCCAGGAATATATTCTACCTTCTGCACTGTGATCATTGAAAATAGATGTAACAAAATTATTTGTATATCTAACAAAATTATTTGAGAATTGTGTTTATTCAGTCTGTTCAGTTGCTCAGTCATGTCCGACTCTTTGCAACCCATGGACTGCAGCACGCCAGGCTTCCCTGGCCATCATGAACTCCCAGAGCTTACTCAAACTCATGTCCATCCAGTCGGTGATGCCATCCAACCATCTCATCCTGTGTTGTCCCCTTCTCCCGCCTTCAGTCTTTCCCAGCATCAGGGTCTTTTCCAGTGAGTCAGTTCTTCATATCAGGTGGCCAGAGTACTGGAGCTTCCAACTTCAGCATCAGTCCTTCCAGTGAATATTCAGGACTGATTTCCTTTAGGATGGACTGGTTAGATCTCCTTGCAGACCAAGGGACTCTCAAGGGTCTTCTCCAGCACCACAGTTCAAAAGCATCAGTTCTTCTGCACTTAGCTTTCTTTATAGTCCAGCTCTAACATCCATAAATGACTACTGGAAAAACCATAGCTTTGACTAGATGGACCTTTGTTGGCAAAGTAAATGTCTCTCTTTTTTAAATATGCCATCTAGGTTGGTCATAGCTTTTCTTCCAGGGAGCAACTGTCTTTTAATTTCATGGCTGCAGTCACCATCTGCAGTGATTTTGGAGCCCAAGAAAATAAAGTCTCTCACTGTGTGCACTGTTTCCCCATCTATTTGCCCTGAAGTGATGGGCCCAGATGCCATGATCTTAGTTTTTTGAATGTTGATGGTTAAAGCCAGCTTTTTCACTCTCCTCTTCCACTTTCATCAAGGGGCCCTTTAGTTCCTCTTTGCTTTCTGCCATAAGGGTGGTGTCATCTGCCTATCTGAGGTTATTGATCTTTCTCCCGGCAGTCTTGATTCCAGCTTGTGCTTCATCCAGCCCGGCATTTCGCATGATGTCCTCTGCATATAAGTTAAATAAACAGGGTGACAGTATACAGCTTTGACATACTTCTTTCCCAGTTTGGAGCCAGTCTGTTGTTCCATGTCCAGTTCTAACTGTTGCTTCCTGACCTACATACAGATTTCTCAGGAGGCAGGTAGGGTGGTCTGGTATTCCCATCTCTTAAGGAATTTTCCACAGTTTGTTGCGATACACACAGTCAAAGGCTTTAGTGTAGTCAATGAAGCAGAGGTAGATGTTTTTCTGGAATTCTCTTGCATTTTCTATAATCGAACAGATGTCGGCAATTTGATCTCTGGTTCTTCTGCCTTTTCTAAATCCAGCTTGAACATTTGGAATTTCTCGGTTCACGTACTGTTGAAGCCTAGCTTGGAGAATTTTGAGCATTACTTTGCTAGCGTGTGAGATGAGTACAGTTGTGTTTATTCTGTTTATTACAAAATTTTAAAGCACGATACAGTTAGAAGACTAGGAACAGTTAATCACTAAATGAAGAAGTGTTAGTATATAACAAACCTGTTTTTTCCACATAAAATTAGAATCATTCTTCTCTCTTTCCAAGTCACAAAGAATAATGTGAAGGGCAGAGAGCAGATAGTAGGAAGCTAGGTGTTAAATTTAAGCAGTAAAACTCCAAAAATAAGCCCTATTTCTTAGCCTGCGTGAAATTTTACTAACTTAAAGCAAACTCAAAGAAGTTTGTTTAGCTTCCAATTCTTGAAAATTGTCTTTCTTTTCTGTTTTATTCTTTTGTTTCAGCATAAAGATGCTTATCAAGTGATACTGGATGGTGTCAAAGGTGGTACCAAGGAAAAAAGATTAGCAGCTCAGTTTATTCCGAAATTCTTTAAGCATTTTCCAGAATTGGCTGATTCTGCTATTAACGCACAGCTAGACCTCTGTGAAGATGAAGATGTATCGGTACGTATATGGTTGATATTTTGAACAAGTTTTCAGATGTTGCTTTTGCCATTCGCAGACATTTTCTGTGTGTAGCTAATGTAACTGAAGTACCAGTCATTAGTGCACGATCAAATGCTGACGTTAGGTCTGGTCTGATGGGACAACATCCCAGGGCTTCAGTCTACACATGAGAAAATGTAACCACCTCTCAGTTGTGAAAAATGCATACAAAATACTTTGTTTTTCTTATTTATTATCCACTGTTGAAAACAGTTATGGCTCACATCCTTTTCATAGGTTGTCAGGCAGAGTGCATATGAAATCAGACTAGCTTTAGCTTGTCAATTTATGCTTCCTTGGATATTTAAACTAATAATAGCATTGCAGCATAAAATGGAGTTTCAACACCCCTAAATATTTTTCATAGCAGAAAAATAATTGAACTGTGAAATAATTATATGTGATTACTGGAATAAAAAGGAGTAGTTTTTCCTTGGAACAGAATTAACCATTAGCATTTCTGGCTGCTGATGATACAAGTTCCTAAGAATTTTCAACTATTAGCCCCTGGCTTTTCAAATGAAATTAGTGAATCATCAACATTTCATGCATAATTTGAATTTTTATATTAAACTAGGTAAGCCAAGATCCTGTATTTGGAATTAAGTACACAAAATATATCCACAAAGTTGAATACTGAAAATCCTAAAGTAAGTCGTTACTAGCTATGACACTGGCCACTGGAGCCATTCTTGAGGGATACTGTACGGTGTGCCCACAGTAGGTAGTAAAAACCCAGCAGTTGTGTGTAGTCAGTATATAGTGTCCCTTTCCATCACATTTTGTTCTAGTACTTTGTGAAGCTTGAATATTAAATTGGAGTAAATTATTTCTAAAACTGCTAAAAAGTCTCGTTTTATGTTTTTGTGACTCATGTGCCCGTAATTATGATTTCTCTTGAGCTTTTTGTCCTCTCTAAAGGTTGAGGTGGTGGTTTTTATTCATGATAGTATTTGGTTAATTTTTTATTTGAAATTATGTTCAGATTCGACGGCAAGCAATTAAAGAGCTGCCTCAGTTTGCCACTGGAGAAAATCTCCCCCGAGTGGCAGATATACTAACCCAACTTTTGCAAACAGGTAAGGAATTTTATTACTACCTATTATCTAAATGTAACTTCTCTGAAATAATGATTCTTTTTTTTTTTTTCTGAAGATTTACCTCTGATAGAAATTTAAATTCTTTTTTTCATTCAGTTAGTTTGAAGCTTAATGACTATCTTATTTCTAGTTTTGTTTTGAATTCTGTTTGTAAAGGTATGATGACTGGATTCTTTGGGGGATTTTGATGCATCATGATTCGTCACCCCGCAGTTTCCTGAGTTTCTTAACTGTACCATCTTACCATCTTAACATAAGAGCTTTCCAGGTACACTAGAGCAGGGTCTCTACCCTTACAGGAAAGATGCATTTTCTTGGTACCTGAGATAAATGCTTAGTTTATTTCTCCTCTCAGTGTAATCTGTGACAAACTGTGTTGAGTCTTAAGTTTGAAATGAAGCAGATTATACACTGTACCTCTTTCTCTCTATCTAGATGACTCTGCAGAATTTAACTTAGTGAACAACGCCCTCTTAAGTATATTTAAGATGGATGCAAAAGGTAAGGCCACTTCTTGTTCTGAATTGTTTGATGGCCTAAAAAATTGGGGAGTTTGGCATTTCTTGTTAAGGGTGAAGTCTGGGATTGACCCAGACATCTGTTTCATAAAAATTCTAAGTGTTCTCAGGAAAAAAAAAAAGGCAGCTTAGCTCAAGATGTTGAGTCAAGATGACACAAAAAACCAGCAGAAATAATTCTAAAAACAGACCAAACTTTTCCCTTAGAAATATGTTGGAAAAACTCTGTTTCCCACTTCAAAGAATTCATCCAGAAATACCTGGGCTTATTTACTGTTAATAATGATAGAAAAGGAATGTCATGCTCAAGCTGATTCTGAATCCATGAACAAAGTGTATGATCACTCTTATGGTTGGGACTGTAGAAATTTTAGACTGGTTTAACCAGTATCAGTGATATTCATGATGTATATTAATTCACTTGAAAGGAAATGCTGTAATTCAAATTAACTTGAAGGATGTCATTCCTATATAGAATTGACTTCCTGCATGCAATTATTTTGTTTTACAGGGACTTTAGGTGGCTTGTTCAGCCAAATACTTCAAGGAGAGGACATTGTTAGAGAACGAGCAATTAAATTCCTTTCTACAAAACTTAAGACTTTACCAGATGAAGTCTTAACAAAGGAAGTAGAGGAACTTATACTAACTGAATCCAAAAAGGTAAGCTTTTAGTGAACTTCTCTAATGCACAGGAACATGGTTGATGTTAGCAGTGTTCATCAGTGCTATACGTAGCTTGTTTATAAGCTCATATATCCCATAAGAAGCATTGTAAAACTTCAAGATTTTCTTATGTTGTATTTTACACTTTGGTCACTTATAGTGGCAAATGGAGAAGACAAAAGGAGAAGGGGGCGGTAGAGGATGAGATGGTTGGATAGCATCACCGATTCAATGGACATGAACTTGGGCGAACTCCGGGAGATGGTGAGGGACACAGAGGCCTGGCATGCTGCAGTCCACGGGGCTGCAAAGAGTCAGACATGACTTAGTGACTGAACAACAACATCAACATTTGTAATGATGAATCATTGTGTTAATTTAAAGGGTTTGATCACATATAAATCCTTTGTGCTCCCAGCACTAGCAGAGTTACAGTTGCTAAGATTTGAAAGGTGTGCCACAATTAGCGTTACATTCATAGAGCACCAAAGTTTGGGAATAGTTTATGTGTTCAGGAAAATTCAGCGTTTTCTCTAATGGCACCACTCACTTGCTAATTGGTAAGATTTCTTCAGTGAGAAAGAGAGGAGCTGCATATTTCATTTTTGTATCTGGTGGGATATGTCATGATTGCTTGCTCCTTTGGTCAGTGAACAGAAAGGTTTAGACCCACTGATACGGAGGACTGAAAATTTGCATGGTCTCCTGTTTTGTTTGGGCTTCCCTTGTGGCTCAGCTGGTAAAGAATCCACCTGCAATGTGGGAGACCTGGGTCCCATCCCTGGGTTGGGAAGATCCCCTAGAGAAGGGAAAGGCCTCCCACTCCAGTATTCTGGCCTGGAGAATTCCACAGACGGTAAAGTCCATGGGGTGGCAAAGAGTCGGACATGACTAAGTGACTTTCACTTTCACTTTTCCTGTTTTGTATGTAATTACCATGTTAATGTGATCAAGGCTGCTTATAAATATAAGGAACTGAATCTGATTTAACAGTTTATTGCCAGATTTTCTCACCTTTTTTTTTTTTTTTTTTGTCTATCAGCTCCTGAAGAGCCTTTTTAGATATTTTAGATTTAGAGAGTATCCTTAGCTACTTTCCCATGAAATTTTTAACACCGCAGATATAGTGTGTATCATATGTTTACGTACTGTATGTACATCTGTGCTTTAGACGTAAAAAAGAGTAAAATTTCCCAAGAACCAAATGTTGTTCCCTTGGAAACAATATAGTGCACCACTGAGAGTGCATGGCTTACTCTGCAGCTAAGTCAACTGAAGCTTCAAGTTGTTCTCTCTTAAGTAGTTCAGAAATATGAGCAGCAGATACGACTTCTGCAAAACCAGTTTGCTATGCAGTTTCAATATTGCTCTTTCTTTTCCATTCAAGTGATAAAGATACTACTGACTATTCTGAATGGTCTCTTTCCAGGTGCTAGAAGATGTGACCGGTGAAGAATTTGTCCTGTTCATGAAGATCCTGTCTGGGTTGAGAAGCTTGCAGACAGTGAGTGGAAGGCAGCAGCTGGTGGAGCTGGTGGCCGAGCAGGCCGACCTGGAGCAGACCTTCAACCCCTCGGACGCCGACTGTGTGGACAGGCTGCTGCAGTGCACGCGGCAGGCCGTGCCGCTCTTCTCTGTGAGCTGTGTTCTGCGCGGCTTGGGTTCTGGTCGCTCTGTCGGCTTGTAACTGTGTGGTTACACTTGACCATTCTCCTCAGAGCTCTGCATGAAAGCATTAACACAGCGGAGCCGTCGTTTGTTTTACGCAGGCCTAGGTGAAGAGCCCAGAGGAGCAAGAAATTTCTTTAAAGTATTGCCTAGAGACTTGAAAAGTCTTGAGAATTTTATGTCCCACTTTGTAGTGTTCACTGAGTTTTTAAAACAGTTTAGTAACCTAACTTCTTTTTCTTAAATTTTCTAGATTGTTGTTATAGGTAAGTTTGCTGTTTTCTCTCTGGCATTGTGCCTCCTCTGGCACTGAATCTTCTGAGAGATGCATAGCAAAGTTTAAAAAACACAATTTAAAGGAGCTATCCTTTTGGGGAAATGTATAGTCTAAAATTCAACAGTGAAGTTTCCCATACAATTTGACCTTAGAATCGAAGAAGAGCTCGAAGACGTATAAAAGTCCCATGCTCCAGATTACTTTGCAACTAAGTATATGCTGTCTCTTGAAGTTATTTTTGAGATGCTCTGGGATATGCTCTCCCATTTTATTTTAGCTGTAGTACTTGATGCTTTGATACTGAGCATTTGTTGATTGACTAAATTAGACTATTATATTTGAGAGAAGAAGTATTTATTTTTCTGACAATTCAGTATTCTTTGGATTTTTACAGAAAAATGTTCATTCCACAAGGTTTGTGACTTATTTCTGTGAGCAAGTTCTCCCTAATCTCAGTTCCTTGACTACCCCAGTGGAAGGTCTTGATATACAGTTGGAGGTAAGAGAAAGTTTCTGGCCTTAGAACTGAAAAGGCATTGCCATATTTCAGCCTAAATGTAAACCACTAACTTGATCTGATTGCTAAGAGATTTAAGGCTTGGTGGTGGCTAGCTAATAACCTGTCCCAGGATTAGTTACATGGGAATGCTTTATGGATTAATTGAGAGTTTGCTGCAGTGGGAAAGCAGTGCCTGTAGTTTTCATTATAGTCATTCTCTACCTTTGTAGCCCTAGTGCTTTTAAATACATTGGTCAGTCATGACAGTTCTTATCTCTGTAACTGATAGTAGTAGTGAAAGTCACTCAGTCGTGTCTGACTCTTGCGACCCCATGGACTGTAGCCCACAAGATTCCTCTGTCCATGGGATTCTCCAGGCAAGAATACTGGAGTGGGTTGCCATTTCCTTCTCCAGGGGATCTTCCTGATTCAGGAATCAGCCAGGTTTAAATAGATTAACACAAAATATTGTTTATCCCTTCTCCAATAGAATTGACTACCCTCTGTCCCTTTTATATCTCAACTGTAATGTACATACACATTTTTTCCAAGCATATAAAAATACTTTACTTCTTTCTCCCCAATTTAACCTTATTCCTCTCTGAATCTCCCAAATCTAATGTAGAGCCTGATTCTGAAAAAGCACCTGATAATGTTTGTTTAGTTGAACTGAAATATGGAAATGTGCCATTTCCCTCATAGGTCTTTAGGAGAGAGAAGAGTCTCACTGTGCACTTAAACTGTGGTTTGCTTCACATGTCCTGGGTTTGACTGATGAGAAGCAGAGATGAACCTTAAGAACAGTGGCAGTTACTGATACTCTGAGTTAGTATCCAGAGACTGAATTTGATAGCAGAGGAGGCCCAGCCTAAATGTTAAAAGGGAAGAGTTCTTGCTCATCGCCTCTCCCTTGTGCATTATCGTCCTGTAGCAGAAAGGGCCATGTGTGTCCCTTTCCTTGCTTACTCTCACAGGTATCCTGAAAGTCAGGGGACCAGGGCTTCAGGGTCCGCACCGCCTCAGACATCCTGTGACTTTGCTGAGTTACTCTCTCTCCGCCCTTCAGTTTCCTCAAAGCAAAATAGAGCTGCATCTCTCATTTTTTTTTCCCAGTTCAAACATTATGATTCTGTAAAAGCCTAATTGAAAAATAAGCAATCTTAAATAGTTATGTAGAATATTATTTTACAACCCTTGCTCATTCAAAGAAAATGCTAATAACAGTAAATTGTGTGTTGTAGGTATTAAAACTCTTGGCCGAAATGAGTTCATTTTGTGGTGACATGGAAAAGCTAGAAACAAATTTAAGGAAACTATTTGATAAGTTATTGGTAAGAATTTTTTTCTTTCCTTATGGCCTAGTCAGTATAGCATCCCAAAGTTTAGTAGTATAGTATTTACAGATTATGGAGAGCCAGATTTTTAAGTGACAGGTAATAATCCTAACGAGTGTTCTTAGCTGCTCAGGCCACATGTTGTCTACTTTTTAAAAACAAATCTGTTTTAATCTTTGGCATTTCTTCTGTTGTTGATGCTTTAGACAAAATATAATACAAGATTTATATAGTAAGTTTTTCTGCTATTTATTCATCAAAATATTGTAAATGTTTGTTCCAGAGCACCATCGTGGTTACTGCCCAGGGCCAAATAGCTCTAATAACCTAGAAGTAAAGTCATTAAGTCATAATTTTTTTTTATTTTGTGGCTTACAATTTAGGTGTCATATCCAAAAAATCATTATTTCCATGACCCACGTCAAGGAGCTTTATTCCTATTCTTCTAGGAATTTCATAAGAGACATGTATCTTACATTTTTCCTTGTTTTTCTCTATCTGACAGACTTTGCTTAGTATAATAGCCTCTATAATCATCATCGCTGTTGCTGCAAATGGCACTGTCTCACTGTCTTTTATGGCTGAGTAGCACTGCTGCGTGTACACGTAGACGCACAGCCTGTCTGTTTCCCTGTTTGGGCATGAGGTTGCTTCCATATCTTGGCCATTGTAAATAGTGCTATGAACATTGGGGTGCATGTATCTTTCTGAATTAGTTTTCTCTGGATATTTGCCCAGGAGTAGAATTGCTGGATCACATGGTAACTCTTTTTTCAGTTTTTTAAGAAATTGTTTTTAGGAATACTGTTTGTTTTTAAGAATACTGTTTTAGGAGCATCAGCTTTTGTTGCCAAACCTACATTGAACCCTGACTCTTTAGCTTGTTTTTTACCTAAGTTCTCAGAACTTCATTTCCTTCATCTGCCTAGTGCTGGGTTGGCTACTTTTGTTGTCAGTAGTAGCAGCAGCAGCTATACTGCAGGTTAATATGGAATGTTGACAGGTTGGATCATTGATCCAAAATGTAAAAGGGATATCTTACGTAAATTTCTGATCTTGGTAGTTTTTAATGTTTCATATCTTAAAAGTGTGTCTTATAATTACTTGAGTATATGTTTTATAATTAGTGTCTAGAGCAGATCTCATATATCTCTTGTATTTTCATCTCTTAGGAATACATGCCTCTCCCTCCAGAAGAAGCAGAAAACGGGGAGAATGCTGGTAATGAAGAACCCAAGCTACAGTTCAGTTATGTGGAATGTTTGTTGTATAGCTTTCACCAGTTGGGCCGAAAACTTCCAGATTTCTTAACAGCCAAGCTGAATGCAGAAAAGCTCAAAGATTTCAAAATCAGGTGATATATAATTGAAGTGCCCCAGTCCTTGATAAAGGTGAAAGCTATCTTGAAGCTGCCTTGATTTTGTTTTCATTTTGCAAGAGCTTTCCCCCCACCCTTTCTTACTATAATGCAGAAGAACGCAAGACCCACAAAACAGGAATGTATACAAAGATACAACTGTGGCGGCGTGACAAATGCTTGGCAGAAGATGGCTTTTTACAAAAACGGACTCTGGCTCTCCTCACTTGCTTCAGGATATTGGGTGGATTCTCTGACCCGACACCTCAAATTGTCCTCAGCTGTTCAATTTATAGATACTAGCACCCACCTTATGGAGTTGAGAGAATTAAATGACAGTAATGAAAAGCCTTAAGCACAATGCCCGGCATAAAACAATGATGCCACATTGTTAAGCAGAATTCCTAGAAGGTGGCAAGCTGGAGTTACGGTAGCACTTTTCCACACATACTACCTGGAAACAAATTTGAAAAAAAGATTACTCAACATCCTTTGCAAAATTTACAATTTTGTCTTATTTTTAAACTGGACCCTAAGGTGCAAATGTGTCAGACACGGTCCCTTGTTAGCAGATAAATACAGAGAGATTAAGTGACTTGTGTCTGTCACTTGAGCTTCATTTGACTAGTGGAAGAGAAGAGTCCAGGCCACCTGATTCTAACCCATGGTTCCGGGTTGTTTCTAACTTAGGTTAGCCTTGCAGTTTAATGTAACAGGCTTCCTTAACCCAGTTCTAGAAGTGTTTCCATTGCCAGGTTGAGTGTGGATGTCTTCTAATTTTTGACAAAGAAAAACTGCTTTTATTTTACTTACTTGTGTATCTCTTATGATCATACATTGATAATTAAAAGAAAGTCCCCCTCAAAATTTACTCTTTATTGGTAAAGGCTGTAGTTTTCTATGAATTTAAAAACAGAGTTGAAGTGATGATTTGTTAATTAATAAATACTTCTTCATTTAGGCTGCAGTACTTTGCACGGGGCCTGCAGGTTTATATCAGACAACTTCGCTTGGCTCTCCAAGGTAAAACAGGAGAGGCATTAAAGACAGATGAGGTAAGAATACTGGGTTATATCTCGTTAGGAAATTTTTATAATAGCCACCATTCATTACAAATTCAGACTGAATTCATATATTGAAATGTACCATTCGACTTTATTTGAACTGATGATTTAAGTCTAAAAGTTGAAGATAAGTGTTAGAAGACTGCATATTTAGCTATATGCTAAGTTATATAGGAAACTTCTACCATTGTTGAAATGTCTTAAATGTTTCCAATGTTTGTGAACAGTGTTACCAAACTTTGATACATAATGATCTTTCACTGGGGTCTCATTTGCAGCACATTTTGTTTAAATATTTGATTAGCAATTGTGACTTTTTAAAATTTTACCTTTTTGAAACCCAAACATATAATTTACATTAAAACTAAAAGTATTAAACTACTAGTTCTGTACCAAACTATACCTTGTGTTTATGTTGGGATCTTTGGTTTTCCCTGATCTCATCTATTTTGATCAGTCTTCATCCTACTTCATCCTAGTCCTAATGAAATATTTTAAGTTTCATTGTGTCTTTCTGTAACATAAACTGATTTCTTTTAAAACAACTGATACGTGCCAATGACCTGTCCCTTACTTGTTTTTCAAGTGAATTGTAGTTAACAGTTTAATGTTCTAGCCTGTTGAGGGAAGATAAAGATTATTTGCTGTCTTTGCCATTTCTACATTTGTTAATAATCGAGAAATAGGAATAAGCATTATCTGTAGATATAAGCCAATGAATTTCCTAACTGTAGAAATGATTCTGAAAAAGAAGTGGAATTCAAGTTTTATATGGGAAAGTAATATATCATAAGAGTTACTGGCATTTTAATTTAATGTTGTTTTCCTTTTACAGAACAAGATTAAAGTCGTTGCATTGAAAATAACAAATAATATTAATGTTTTAATCAAGGCAAGTCTTCCTTTCTTACTCAGCCGTCCCAGCTAGCTAGAAAGTTAGTGCAAAGGATATATGTCTGTAGTAGTCTAGTGCAGGAGAAATGCCATTACGTTCCATACACTTGGCCTTTTAAAGCTTTATGCCTTTTATAATACCAAGTAACATTTTTGTAGCTGTTACAATTCATTGTTTTATTTATTTAAACGTTACTGCAGAAGATACACCAAACAAAGAGAGGCATGCACAGCTCTGACCAACAGCATTGGAGCAGATACATTAGACTCAGAAATTTCACTGTCTTAAGTTCTTGTAGTTTTAACGCTATTGGTTCCTTTTGAATGACCAATAAAACCCTGCTTCACTACAGTCTTATGTGATGCATGACATGTTGCCCTGTGCTCTTTTCTGTTAATTTGTCTGTGTAATAAATTGAGTTTTCTATACTGTAGGCTAAGGTGTACCTTACCATTAAGCCATAAACACGCTTCAGTTCTGTTTACCCTCCTCAAGTATCTGTTAGCCTAAACAAAAACTAATAACCTGAAAGAACAAAAGAGTAATCACAACAACCCATCATTTGAATATCGTAAGTTAACGGTATTGTCACAAGTTAATAGTATTGTAGCCAGGGGGGAGAAAGAAATATTTGTCACAAAGCCTGACAGTAACAAAATCAGGGCGAGTGGCATGTCTTAAAAGTAGTCTGGTAAAAATCCCATTTAATACTTAACTTTTTATCAGAAGAGAAAGGGAAGCTTTTCAGAGAAAACAGTGAGACATTGAAGGATGAATTATCAGTGCCAAAAGGGAAAGGGCATTAAAAGGGAAGAAAACTGACTCACACCTTGAAGAAAATTTTTATAATAGGCACCATTTATTTCAGATCTTAAATATAAATCATAGTTTGAAATGGTGAATTAGTACATTAAAATGTGAGATTTTACTTTATTTGAACTGATACCATAAATCAAAGTTGAAGATACACTATGTTTAGAATACTTTAAGCAAATACTCGGAGAAGGCAATGGCACCCCACTCCAGTACTCTTGCCTGGAAAATCCCATGGACGGAGGAGCCTAGTAGGCTGCAGTCCATGGGGTCTCGAAGAGTCAGACGTGACTGAGCGACTTCACTTTCACTTTTCACTTTTATGCATTGGAGAAGGAAGTGGCAACCCACTCCAGTGTTCTAGCCTGGAGAATCCCAGAAGATGGAGTCGCACAGAGTCGGACACAACTGAAGTGACTTAGCAGTAGCAGTAGCAAGCAAATACTAACTGTGAAAGAAACTCAGTTTACTTTTATCAGATTTTACCTAAATAGAAAAATTAGGGTAAAATGATAGATATAAATTCATCATAGTTGTGAGGGTATAATGAGGGTTACATTATTTCACTTCTGAATTATTTCAGTATTTAAATTTAATGTGGATTTTTTCATTATTGGTAATATATAGATATTTGAGGGAAGAAAAACATGATTACCCAGACTGTTAGTTTTGTTCTAGTATTGAACCACTTAAAAATCTGCAATAGCAAATACAGATTGCACCATTATATTTTCCTTAAAGCACATTAATGACTGCATCTGTGCAAAAGAAATCACTTGGAGATTTGACTGAAGTTGATTGATATTTTGTCCTGTAACCTGAAATGACATTTGAAAAAAATTAGCTGCAGTTTCTTAAATGATGTGCATAAAATAACATTAATTAGGTAATATATGTCATTTGTAAACATAATTGTCCTTGTTTACTTTTCTCTTGCAGTTTTTTCCTTAGGTTATTTTAGTCACTAGCACAAAAGCAAATGGGATAAGTTACTTTCCTTTTCTAAGATTAAAGATGTGGTCTTCCTGTTTCCTATCTTTACTACCACTTCCCATACCACCAAATACATTAGAGATCTCTAATTTTGTTTCTTCAGGATCTCTTCCATATTCCTCCTTCTTATAAGAGCACAGTAACATTATCCTGGAAGCCTGTACAGAAGGTTGAACTTGGGTAAGGAATATATTTAAAAGGGATTAACGTGTTCTAATATTTGATTTATAAATATGAAAAGTCTGAATTCAGATTATTATATTTCCTGTACAAAATGGTACATTATTAAATGATTCTTGATAAGATGTTAAAATATAGCTATTAGAAGTGTGACTTAAGTAGAAAATCTAGTATTTATAAAATAAACTGGTGGAATACAACTCTGGAATTTTCAAACCATTGTTTGTATTGCAGTGGCATAAGAAGACTTTTCTGATATGTTCTATGAAATGAGTCACTTGAGTATAATCTGTGAAGCTACATATTTCAGATTGTTTTAAAACCCTGTAAATGCCCTTCTGACAATGTCTGCGTAACTGAAGCAGAGTTCATTTGATGACGTCAGATGTTATTTCCTTTTTTCTGATGTGACTATCATCTTTAGGATGTCTTTTGTAACTAATATAATAAATATATTGCTAGCCTCTGATATAAAAGAGTTTTTTTTGCATTGCTGTTCTTCCTACCATTATAGGCAAAAGAGAACCAGTGAAGATACAACTTCAGGTTCACCTCCCAAGAAATCTTCAGCAGGACCAAAAAGGGATGCCAGGCAGATTTATAATCCTCCTAGTGGGAAATACAGCAGCAATTTGAGCAACTTTAATTATGGTGAGCGTTTCCGTTTGGGTACAAGAAATATGAGAGATTAGGCAGAAACTGTGCTGTACTTGACTTTAATTAGTAACTGAAGAGTATTGGAAGAGTAACTCTTTGAGGTTGCTTTTTTTGAGTTAGCTTGGCGAACTTGAACTGCTGGGAAAACAGTTTATCCTGCTCTTTTCTAACTCACCGTTGTGGGTTCACTGAGCTGAGCATGTAACACCAGAACCTGAAAAATATGCCTGTTGTATTCAGAGACGCCAACAGAAAAAAAGGAAGGAAGATGACATGAACCATCCATTCCTGATTTTCCCTGTTTTTAGCTTCAAAGCAAGACCTTTTGTCCATTCTGCCTCAGGAACAGATATAACCTCTGGCAGGTGTGGTATTAATGATCCTTTCTTGGACCTCGTCATTGCTTGTCCTCCCATTTTCTGTTATGACTTCAGAAGGAGAAGTCCTGGAAGGTAGAGTCGATGTTAAAGCATCGTCTAGCGAAGATGTGTCCTCTGGCAGTCTCCTCCACTGCCCAGAGTGCAGTCCTCCTGTCAACTTCCCACTAGTCCAGTCTCTCCCAGGGCTGTTGAATCAGAAGTGAAGTTTGTCTCATTGGCTTATAAAGAAGAATGGACATAAATATCACTGACTCAGATCCTTAATCTTGCTTAAGAAGACAAAGTTTAATATCCAGAACCAAACATACTTGTGATTGGTCTTGATTACCAATCAGAATTAATTCTGCAAAAAAAATTCTGGAGAATTAATCCCCCAAAAAAGTACATTCTGAAGCATATACTCCCTATAATTGTTTCCAGGATGAGATGATTTGACATTAAGTAAATGCCTTCTATGATAGCAAAATTCCTCCAATATCTGAGCCAAAAGATTATGAAAAGGCAATTTCAGATTGTGAAATGAAACCTTAAACTCCAATCAGACTCTTTGAGGCAACTTTAGAAAAGATCACTGAACTCTTTTACTTTATAATAATAGGTAAACATGCCTCTCTTGGCTTCTTGTCTTATCTGAAAAATAGGGATAGCAGAGAGCTTAAAAACGTCAAAAAATATTTATGATAGCATTTTGTAAATGGAAAAGATTCATTACTCCATTGCACTAAATATTGTCTGTCCTCTGTCACTTGTATGATTTAATGTGGTATTTATCAAAACCTTTCTTAACATCAGCTGTTCTCTCAGATACCATCGATTTAGATGAATGTGATCAACTATGGCAATACATAGAGAATTGTATTTGTTTTCACTTAGGCAAGTCAATTACTCTGAATTTCCATGAGTGTTCTGCCCTGTGACATTCATTGCCTGCCTTAGAATCAGATGATGTAATGCATGTGGAAAAGAGATGTGAAAAATGCAAAGCCTTAGGTTGTATGTGATTTTTTTAATTATCAAAGGGTGGGGGGTGGGGTGGGAAGCAGTTTTACCGAAGACAAAAATCGGGGAATTTCCTGGTCATCCTGTGGTTAGAACTTCGACCTCACACTGAGGGTCCCTGGTCAGGGAACTAAGATCCCATAAGCCATACGGCAAGGCCAAGGAAAAAATACAGGAGTCACTTACAACTTTAGTTGTTCCTTAGTCAGCAAAGTAACAAGAACGACAAACATGCCCGTTAACTGTCTTTTGTGTCTGGTATTCCTGTACTTTAATATTCCTATAGGAGCAACCTTGTAATTGGAGTGCTTGTCATAAATTGAACTACAAAGCAAACTAAACTCTGATTGTTCTTATTGGAAAGTAGGAACAAAATTTCTGCTAGTATTTTTATTTGGGGGAGTTGAGATGTGTCAGGTTGTAAGTATTCTCATAGAAACAATTTGAAGAGTTTTCTTGGATTTCTTTCACCCATTCAGCTGAAAACAGTTCTCAGTATTACAGATGAAAATTAGTTGACCTATCTATCTCAAATTTTTCTACCTTTTTAATGTCCTTTCCTTAGGGCACTGACAGTGGGTTAGGAGGAAAGAGAAACAGTGTTGGATTTTTTTTCCTGGGATGTCAGTATTGCCTCAGGACAGAGGGAGAAGAATATTTTTTTAAGTCTTTAATACTTAGACTTTATTACCCATATTTAATCATTGAAATTCTACTTTTCTATGTCAGCCAAACTCAATTTTATTATATCACTGTCTTACTACAGTGAACAAGTCTACTGCAAAGAAAATAGATTGTGCCAGTGTCATGGGCCTGAACTAGTTCTATGCAGAGAAGGAGCCAGAATTTGTAATTCATCTTTGAGTCCATATAGGCATAGTTAGACTTTTTCCTTATCAAAATTTTTCACTTTACTAACCAATGTCTCTTATTATTTGCTTTATCTAAAGGTGTGTGTTCCCATAACTTAGTTCAGCTTCCTGGTGCATTTTCAATCAAAGTATTTGCACATACCCATGTTCAGTTTTCCTTCCTGTAGAACAGAGTTGCCCGGAAACCCACAAGTACTAATTCTATATTTTGTGACTTGTGTCCTTCAACTTTTACGTTTTTTGAATATTAAAATAATTTTTTAAAGTATAATTTTAACTAGTAGCAGTATTAGATTAAGCTTGAAACCATTAAAAAGATCATTCTAGTGATTTTTTGAATGTGATAGCTCATGATGGTTTTATTTAAATAGTTGGCATACCAATCATTTTAGAAAAATGTATCATGACATGAGAGGTGACTTTGAATCAGATTCCATTCTGTTGACAGGTAAATGTTGGTTAAACTAGGGAAAGGTCTAGTTAAGTTTTCTAACTCAGTTTCTGGAGGGATAAAAATAAAGCATCACCCCAAAACAGTAATATAATTCTAGCAATAATGGCAAAAAATGGATTGCAGTACTAACTGGATAGGAATTTTTCAAGCCTCCAACATTATGGAACAAAAATGGCAACACCAGGTTCTTTTTATTGCTCCTAACAAGATTCCTGCAATGAGGAAGTTTGAAGGTTCCAATGAGGAGATTGGATCTCTGGAATTAGAAGTTTGAGACTCTTACTCATTTGTGTATGATGAAAGGTCCAGCCTTGCTGATAACGTCAGTCAGTTTTTCTTCACTGGAAAGACTCCTTTGAGGAATATTTCTCTGGACCTGTAAAACAGACTGACAAGTAAATCAAGGACTCATTCTACCATATGATCCAAGTGACTGATTTTTCAGCAAGAGATATGCTTAATTTACATCAGTAACCCAAACACTGTAATATATACAAACAGCCTTTTTGGCAGCACTCTGAGCAGCTCATATGTAGCTGACAAAGCAGTGAGAAAAGCTGTCAGAATTTGTAACATGATTTTTCAATGTGGTGACCCAAACAGATTACCTTTTCATTGCATTTGAAAGGTACATTTTTCATTCTAGCCTAACTTTTCAGAATTGATCACTGGTAGTTTAAGATATTTTACATATATGACACTAACTTTTGAAGGCCTATAGCTTTAATCCATATTAAATATAGAAACGTTTATAGTTTCATTAGTCATCTTTGTGATAGGCACCAAAATAAAGAACTAAATGTAGTTATCGTTAACATTGTCACCTTGAAATATCTTTAATGGGATACATTTAATTGAGTACATACTATGAATATATTTGGTACCTTGAGATAATCTGCTTTGGCATATATAAATGATGCCCTGGTTTTATGTAGAGATTTGAACTTGCAGATGTACTCGCAGAATACCATGCTGTTTTTATAGAGCTTACTGCTACATTCAGAGCTTCCAGCTACATTTCTTCTGTGTGTGCTGTCCCACGACGTCCTGAACAAGACCTAAACCCTTGTTCGCTTTTTCGTAGAGCAGAGAGGAGCCTTCAGGGGAAGTAGAGGTGGCCGAGGTTGGGGAGCACGAGGAAATCGCAGTCGGGGAAGACTCTACTGAAGGAGAAGTCACCTTCTTCAGCGTCGCCATGAGCTTAATATACTTAATTCTACTACTCATTGGATTACCGGGGGTGTCCCTTTAAAAAGACTGCTGCCTTCAGCTAAAAACTTACTGTTCTTTATACCTTTGTATGTATGATCTACTTTTGTAACAAACCATGGTTGTGTCCAAGGTAAAAACCACAGCGATATTTTTGGATGCTTTGTCTGCAATCTTGACTTGTTTTTGCAATATCGTCATTATTCAGACTTCACATTGTGAATCTTTTAAACATCTTGATAATTTGTTATTGAGAGCTATTCAGATCTAAAGTGTAATAAAATTCAGTCCATTTCTGATAACTGGTAAAGATCATCAGTGCTGAAAGGTTCCTGATTTTCCTGTCCCCCCGTCTCCCCCGCGCCAACATGTGGAGAAGAGTAATGGTCAGACTTCACATTTATTTAATGAAGCTGCTACGCAATGGTACAGTATTCCTGCGTGTCAGAAAAACAAAAATACTTCATCAGCTTTCTTAAAATGTAGAAATGACATGACATTTTTAGGAAGAAGTAAGTTGCTTTGCACTGCTTACTTAACTCTTCTCCATATGTTGTGATATAAACTTTTGAATATGGGATCTTACTATTTGCATAGAAATGTGTATGTATAATATACATACATACATGAGCATATATCTGTGTGTGTGTGTGTATATATATATATGCATGCTGTGAAACTTGACTATACAACATAAGTCATTTTTTTTTCAATTCCAGGAACGGGTAGTCTTTGACACGGTGATTATCCTCTTGAGGCTGAATCCATTACTAACTTGTTATTTAGGTTTTCCTCCCAGTAGTGAGGTCTTTTGAGTCAGTTGCACTTACGTGATGATTGTTATTTAAAACTAAAAATAAACAAAGGCTGCATTTTCAAAGGTAAATTTGAGACCCCTGTTGGAGAAATACAGCCAGAATACTGAATCTGATGTACATACAGGTTTCTGCAGGATCAAACAGAGTAATTTAGAATTCGGGGATTTGATAACCAGGGCAGCCCAGGAAAAGTGACTTGATAATATGATACACCAGTAAGTAAGGGATGCTCTCAGTTTGCTTTTGCCACTTTCAAGATTTTAACTTCTCAGGTTATTAATCAAAATTATTGTATAAGTTAGTCAATAGAATCTTTAGGTTAAAACAACAGATGGGGGGTTTGTGGAGTGTTTAATTGTCATGGGCATTTTTAGTAGCATAGGCCCTTTGCTCTGCATTTGAATGTTTCATATATTTTTGTTCCACAATTAATCTTCCCTCCCCAGGTTTGTTATTCAAATCTAATGCCTGAGTGACATTTTCTGGTAGTTTGACCTATTTTTTGAGGAGTAGTTTGTGATTACAATGCAGGTGTCTTCATTACTGTTACCTCTATATCGGGGGAATAGACAAAAAAAAACCCTTTGTTAGAATTACTGCACATGTTTCTGGAGAAAATGTTTTTTGAAGACTAGAATGATACAAGTGAGCAAAAGAAGTTGGTCAGCTTGACTATGGAGTGGTGGCAATAATCTCTAAACATTCCAAAAGACTATGAGCTGAACTTAAGCTCCCTTGGAATCTGAACAGATATAGGAACATGGAATTGCCATTTGACAACTGTGACCAGGTAGCCTGGACCTCAGAGTCAGATCAGCCAGTGGCCTAAAGCCATTTCAAGTACAGAAGCTGTTTTGGGACTACATTTATATAAATTTGAACATTAAGTATAATTTTTCCTCTTTTTCTTTTTAATATTTGTAAACTCAGAGCTAAAAAGTGACTTTACTTTCTAAAGTTTGATATTAAGTTGACTGTGTTCCTTCCCTTACCGCCTCATTGTTCCCCTTCCCTTTCCTAAAGCAATAGTGCACAACTTAGGTTATTTTTGCTTAAAAATTTTGAATGAAAAACTTCATGCCATGGATTTTTTTCTTTTGCAAGACACCTGTTTATCACTTTGTTCAAATGTAAATGTTCCCTTATGCTTTTGAAATAAATTTCCTTTTGTAATTTTGTTTTGTGTCTTGTGTTATCATTACGGCATCTTCAGTTTCTTGGATGTTCATTAACATTTCTTGCTTCTCATGTGCCAAACAGTCTGTCAGACCATGAAAATACAAAGATGGACAAAATACTGCTCTTCATTCAAAGAATTCCGTATTGCCAGTTATCTTTAATCTTCAGCCTTTTGGATTTATTTTTAGAAGCTAATAACCTTCTGAAAAAAGAATTGGGTTGTTTCTATCAAAGCAAAACATCAGGTACTTGACAGATCATAATGGAATAAGTTCTTCCCTCAGTATGTAAAGCAACTTCTTGATTTGACTACCAGCCTTTACTAAAGATTTCCTTTATTAAAAAGATTTTCCAGCCTTTATTAAAAAGCACCAAGGAGGGATCAGTACAAGCTACCTAAATTCACTTAGTGATCACATCCATTCCTGTGGCTTTAATACCATCTACGTGCTGAGGGCTGCCAAATGTCTATGTCCATCCTTTCTTGCCTGGAGTTCCATGATAGCGTCCTGATTGATTTCCAAGCTATTACACTTGACTCTATAGCTTGTTCTAAACACAGCAGCAAAGAAACATCCACTCCTCTACTTGAAGATGTTCCCTGACTCCTTCCTCATTTTAGAATAAAAATCAAAAATTTCTGACCTCAGCTGCTACTCTTATCCTCCACCACTCTGTCCAGTCAGCTTCATGCAGGCTAGGCAAAGACACACGCCTACCTTACAGTCTGCACTAGCTGTTCCTCCTAGGCACATATCTGCAACTCACCGCTTCAACTCCTCAAAGGTCGTCTTCTCAAGGAATCCTGTTTAATACCACAATGCCCCCTTTCTTCCCTGCCAAGACTCCAGAATCCATTTACCTACTCTACGTGCTTTGGAGCATTTGCCAACTTCTAACATAATTTAAAATATACTATAAAATATACTGTATTTTTAGTGTTTCCCCCTGGTAAAATATAACGTAGCTAGAATGCCACAAAGGTTAGGGTTTTTGCGTTCTGTTAACTGATAATCAAAAGCACTGAAAACAATGTTTGGTACATAGTAAGCGTTCAGTAAGTAGTACCTCGAAGGCGGTGTTTTCTGCTGAGGATATAGTGGTGAACAAGATAATCAAGCTCATGGAGTCTACATCCTGTTACACAGAGCCCGATAAGCTGATTTCAGAGAGAAGCGTCATGAGGACACTGAAGCATTGACGGTGAATGTCTCTTAAGAGCATAGAAATGGTTAGAAAAAGTTGGTGGAATTCATTTAAACTGAGTCCTAGATGATGATTTGGAGCCAGCCTAATGGAGATTTCAAGGGAAGGCATTTGAAATAGAGGCAATAAAACCTTAAATATACCAGTGCTTAGCTTCATAATCCAAGAATTCCTAAACTCCATCTGGGGTGAACTACTTTCATTAACTCAAGGAGCTCTTTCTGATACTGGGCAGGCACCTCTGTCTGGAAAATCTTTGTTCCCTGATTCTCCCTCCTACACTCACCAGGCTAACATTCCTTTTTCAGGTCAGACTAGATTTCACTCCCCACAGGAAGCCTTTCTGCCCAAGCTGCATACAGGACCACCTGTGTGCTCCCTCAGCTCACTATCCTTCCTCCCCATTTTCTGTTCTGATGTGTAGAAAACAGCAAGTGGGATTTAATTCTAGCAAGTGTGATGGAAGCTAAAACTTAGACAAATGAAATCTATCAAAATCCTAAGAAACTAGATTTATTCCTAGAAGTTGTATATTTAATACAGCCACAAATAAAGTCAAGTAAAATTCTGGTCATCATAAAACAAGATGACACAAAACCAAGATAGACTGCTACATACAGTTCCAATTTGGGTTTGTCAAAAAATAACGTTAAGTAGAATTGGAACCAAGAAAAGCAAATAAAAGATGAGGGAATGGTATTTCTAGAAGAAAAAACTAAAACTTAGTATGCTATAGTGATAAGATCAGAAGGCACAAACTCACTAAATAGTTTGAATAGAATTAACTTGAATTTAATCATGTGCTTAGTCGCTCAGTTATATCCGACTCTACGACCCCATGAACTATACAGCCCACCAGGCTCCTCTCCATGGCGATTCTCCAGGCAAAAATACTAGAGTGGGTTGCTATGCCCTTCTCCAGGGGATCTTCCCAACCCAGGGATTGAACCCAGGTCTCCTTCATTGCAGGCGGATTCTTTACCAGCTGAGCCACCAAGGAAGCCCAAGAATACTGGAGTGGGTATCCTACCCCTTGTCCAGGGCACCTTCCCAACCCAGGAATTGAACCTGGGTCTCCTGCATTGCAGGCGGGTTCTTAACCAGCTGAGCTACCAGGGAAGCCCAGATTCAATCATAAAGTCAGGACACTGAAAGTTGGGTCTATGTGAGGGAGTAAAAACGGGGTGGGGAGTGGATATGACCTTTAGTTATTTAACAGACTAAACAGTCACAATACAATTATTCCACAGAAACTGTCATTCCCAAACGTATTAACAGAAGCAAGGATTTGGATAAATTAATGGCTGGTAAGTCTGTATCAAGAAAATTCTTTATTTTAAATTATAGTTGATTTACAATGTTGTGCCTATCTCTGCTATACAGTAAGTGACTCGTGTGTGTGTGTGTGTGTGTGTGTGTGTGTGTGTGTGTGTGTGTATACACACACACTCTTTATATTCTTTTCCATTATGGTTTACCACAGGCTACTGAGTATAGTTCTCTGTGCTATGCATTAGGACCGTATTGTTTACCCATTCTAAATGTAAAGGTGTGCATCTACCAAACTCCCAGTCCATCCCTCTCCCTCCCTGCCACTCCTCTGGCAATTGCAAGTCTGTTCTCTGTGTCTCTGAGTTTGTTTCTATTTTGCATATAAGTTCTTTTATGCCATATTTTAGATTCCATATGTAAGTAATATTGCATGGCATTTATCTTTCTCCTACTGACAACTACACCTAGTATGACAATCTCTAGTTGCATCCATGTTACTACTGCAAATGCCATTGTTTTGTTCTTTTCATGGCTGAGTAGTATCCCACTGTGTGTGTGTGTGTGTATATATATATATATATATACACCACATCTTCTTTATCCACTCATATGTTGATGGACATTTAGGTTGTTGCCATGTTTTGCCTATTGTGAACAGTGCTACCATGGGTGGGGAGACATGTATCTTTTTGAATTATAGTTTTGTCCAGGTATATTCCCAGGAGTGGGATTGCTGGATCATATCATTAAAAAAATCCTATTTTTAGTTATCTGAGGAACCCCATACTGTTTTCCCTAGTGGCTGTACCAACTTATATCCCCACCAATAGTGTAGGAGGGTTCCCTTTTCTCCCATTTGTTATTTGTAGGCATTTTAATGACAGCCATTCTGTTGGTGTGAAGCGGTACCCCACTGTAGTTTTGATTTGCATTTCTCTGATAATTAGTGTTGTAGAGCATCTTTTCACATGCCTACTGGCCAACCACATGTCTTCTTTGGAGAAATGTCAGTTAAGGTCTTCTGCCCATTTTTTGATTGGGTTGTTTGTTTTTTTGTTGAGTTGTATGGGTTGTTTATATATTTTGGAGATTAAGCCCTTGTCTGTCCCATCATTGTCACATCATTTGCAAATATTTTCTTCTATTCCATACACTGTCTTTTTGGCATTTGAGGGTTTTTTGTGAGATTTTTTATGTTTGCATCAGGAAAATTCTTTTGAGGCTGACCATCATGATAAGCTCAGAGCAGCCCCGGTGTCACTGGGAGTTAGAATCTGGGGCTGATTTGACACTTGGTCTCATCCAAAGTAGTCCTTGTGCTTCAGAC
Source organism: Cervus elaphus (assembly GCF_910594005.1). Taxonomy (NCBI): domain Eukaryota; kingdom Metazoa; phylum Chordata; class Mammalia; order Artiodactyla; family Cervidae; genus Cervus; species Cervus elaphus. The sequence continues at coordinate 86,198,720 of NC_057815.1, forward strand.
TCCCTGACAAACTACTGACAAACTATTTCTAAATGAAATTACTGTATTTCATAATTTCTAATGAAATTACTACTTAGGTATCCTCTGTCTTCCTGCTGAAACTCCTCTTCACTTTGCATACAGCTGTTGGGAGATAAACCTATATAGCCCTTCCTCTGTGACTAGCTTCCCTTCCTAGTACAGAGATTCACCCTTTCAACCCCCACCAATTCAAAATCACCAAAGGAATTAACTACACGTAGTAAGCTGCCAATAGTTCCTTCTATTCCTAACCAAACATGCTGTTTCACTTATCAAGATAAGTCTATTTCCATTTCCCCTTAAATCTGGGCTAGCCTTGTTACCTTCTTTGATCAACAGAATGCAGAAGTGACCCTTTGCCAGTTCTGGGCCTGGCCCTCAAGGAGCTTCTATTTTCACTCTTTGGGAGCCTTGAGCCACCATGTAAGAAACCTTTGTCACTACTGGGACTGAGAGACAGAGGCCTGGACAACCCTAGCCATTTCAGTCATTCCAGGTGAGCACTAGACATGATTGGAGGCATTTGGGAACATTCCAGTCCCAGCCGAGGTCCCAGGTGAATTCAGCCTTGTGAGTGACCCCCAACTAACAGCAGGAGGAGCAGAACTACCAGCTGAGTCCAGCCAAAAAACTATAAGATATAATAAATCATGGTCTAAAGCTTAAAATTTATGCCACAAAGATTTGCGCTGGTTCACCATGAAGCAAAAGATAATCAGAATTTAAACCAGGGTGTTATAATAACTCTCTCAGGAATATTTATATCTTAAGTATTTTCTCTAAGAAATAAAAAAGTACAGATCCTTTGCAAAATTCAGATAAAGCAGCCCCAGGAAGGAAATGAATAATACAGCAAGACCATTTTACCATTGTCCAAGTCTCAGCTTAAAAAGGTCTATAATTTATGATAATGATAAATTAAAGGGCATATTTGCTAAAATATTTTATGTTGAAAGGCCAAATTACATGCAGTTATGAGCTTTCCTAGCATTTGTTAAACTAAGAATTGAATCACAATTTAGAGATTATTAGCAGTACTCTTGTCTGGAAAATCCCATGGACGGAGGAGCCTGGTAGGCTGCAGTCCATGGGGTCGCAAGAGTCAGGCATGACTGAGCGACTTCACTTTCACTTTTCACTTTTATGCACTGGAGAAGGAAATGGCAACCCACTCCAGTGTTCTAGCCTGGAGAATCCCAGGGATGTGGTCGCACAGAGTCGGACACGACTGAAGTGACTTAGCAACAGCAATTTTCATAACTACCATCTTATAGTTCCAAAGGTTTTATCTAACCATAAAGAACAAATATGTACTTAAAATGGAAAAAGAAATATCAGGTCTTAGAATAAAAAGAAAGGTTAACAAGTGATCTGGGCTTCCCAGGCGGCACTAGTGGTAAAGAATCCACCTGCCAGTGCAGGAGACATAAAAGAGGAGGGTTCAATCCCTGGGTTGGGAAGATCCCCTGAAGGCAGGCATGGCAACCCACTCTAGTATTCTTGCCTAGAGAGTCCCACGGACAGAGGTGCCTGGTGGGCTACAGTTCATGGGGTCCCAAGAGTTGGATATGACTGGAGCGACTGAGCACACACACAACAAGTGATCTATTTGGATGTCAAAAATTGGCAGCAACAGTTTTATTTGGGTTAGAATTTTTCATTGTTTTATGCACATAAAATCGGAAAGCTACCTTTTGGGGAGTATAAAAATGAAATAAACTAACCACTTAAGCATCAAGCTTTATGGAAGATAAAAATAAAAATACATTTCCTATACTGCCTTCAGATACTTCCAGTCTAGCTGGATGAAGGAAGAACTACTCAGGAGTTTAGCTGTTCAAAGTGTACAAAGTAATATCATAAAGAAACCCAATATTGTCACATTAGTGTCACAGAATTCAGAGGAAGCAAATAGCAGTTGACAGATTTTTTTTTACAATCCAGGATTTAAGCTGTACCTTAAATAATATATATATATACATATATATATATGTATGTATATATATATTTTTAAGAGCAAGGAAAGATGCTTTTTGCTCACCTTGTGTTGGAGAAGACTCTTGAGAGTCCCTTGGACTGCAAGGAGATCCAACCACACCATCCTAAAGGAGGTCAGTCCTGGGTGTTCATTGGAAGACTGATGTTGAAGCTGAAACTCCAACACTATGGCCACCTGATTCGAAGAGCTGACTCACTGGCAAAGACCCTGATGCTGGGAAAGATTGAGAGCAGGAGGAGAAGAGGATGACAGAGGATGAGATGGCTGGATGGCATCACTGACTCAATGGACATGGGTTTGGGTGGCCTCCGGGAGTTGGTGATGGACAGGGAGGCCTGGTGTCCTGCGGGTCATGGGGTTCATGGGGTCGCAAAGAGTTGGACATGACTGAACGACTGAACTGAAGATGAGCAAAAGCACTTCTAAGGGTTACTGTGACGCTCAAAACATAGTTCAGTAAGACTAGAGAAGTGGGACTTGGCAGTCGGAACCTGCGACAGGCAGAATTCTAAGATGACTCCCCAATGATCCTTCTTCTTGTTGTTCAGTCGCCAAATTGTGTCTGACTCTGTGACCCCATGGACTGTAGTCCGCCAGGCTCCTCTGTCCACATGGAATTCTCCAGGCAAGAATACTGTAATCAGGGTAGTCCGCTTGGCCCACAGGTTGGTTCACTAGAAGGAAGTGCTTCTCAAACTTTTATGTACATACCAGTCATGTGGGGTTCATGTTAAAGGGTAAAACCTGCTGGAGACATAGATAAGAGCCAAGAATGTGTTTTTTTAATAAGCTCCCAGGTGATGCCAGTGCTGCCAGCCTCCAGATCTACACCCATGATGTAAGGTAGCCACTAGACACGTGGGGCTATGAAGCTCCCGAAATCTAACCAGTCTGAATTTAGATGAGCTGACAGGTGTCATTCAGAAAACTAAGATCATGGCATCCGGTCCCATCACTTCATGGCAAATAGATGGGCAAACAGTGGAAACAGAGGCTGATGTTATTTTTGGTGGGCTCCAAAATCACTGCAGATGGTGACTGCAGCCATGAAATTAAAAGACGCGTGTTCCTTGGAAGAAAAGCTGTGACCAACCTAGACAGCATATTAAAAAGCAGAGACATTACTTTGTGAACAAAGGTCCGTCTAGTCAAGGCTATGGTTTTTCCAGTAGTCATGTATGGATGTGAGAGTTGGACTGTAAAGAAAGTTGAGCACGGAAGAATTGATGCTTTTGAACTGTGGTGTTGGAGAAGACTCTTGAGAGTCTCTTGGACTGCAAGGAGATCCAACCAGTTCATCCTAAAGGAGATCAGTCCTGGGTGTTCACTGGAAGGACTGATGTTAAGGCTGAAATTCCAATACTTTGGCCACCTGATGGGAAAATCTGACTCCTTTGAAAAGACCATGATGCTGGAAAAGATTGAGGGCAGGAGAAGCAGGGGACGACAGAGGATGAGAAGGTTGGATGGCATCACCGACTCAATGGACATGAGTTTGAATAAACTCCGGGAGTTGGTGATGGACAGGGAGGCCTGGCGTGCTGCAGCCCATGGGGTCAAAAAGAGTCGGACAACACTGAGCGACTGAACTGAACTGATAGGTGTAAAATACATACCGACTTCAAAGACATGGTACAAAAATAAATACTTCAGTAGTTTCTATAGATTTCACAATGAACTAATAATATACTGCATATAGTGGGTTAAATAAGATGTTGGTTTTCTCAAATTTTTTTTTTTTTAATTATGTTGTGGCTCATGGCTCGCGTTATGTTTTTACGTTTCTACTGGACAGCACTGTCCTAGACTAACAAGCCTCCCAATTGTGAAGCTCCCCCATTGTGAAATTTTCAGAACAAAACAGAACCTATCCCTTCCCTTAGGTGTTTCGAAAGCATACTTTGTATTACCCAACCATTCGAAACAAAAATAATTTTTTTTTAAAAGTATTAATACATATATGCTCTGAGTCCTCTCATTTCTGCTGAGGCTCCAACTGGAATACTACTTTTCTCTCTCTCTCTGGTTCCCACTCTACAAGAAAACAATAATAAAAAAGCAGTCTCCGACCTCAAGCCAAACGGACAGCGCCTGAGACAGCGCTTCCGCGTCGCCCAAACAGAAGCGGAGGAAGCCGCTTGTCAGCCGGCGGCACCCTCTCGGCTCCTCCTCCTCTAGCGTCGACCTCCCCAAGATGGCGAACGGCGGGGGCCCACTTCCGCTTCCGGTGCGAGTCGCCGGGCCGGGGGGGGGCAAGATGGCGGTGGCAGTAGGGGTCCGCGGCCGGTGCGAGCTGCCTCAGTGCTCCAGTCCAGGCTGGTTCCTCAGCCTTTCCGCCTTGCTGAGTGTGGCAGCTCGAGGGGCCTTCGCCACCACGCACTGGGTCGTCACGGAGGACGGGAAGATCCAGCAGCAGGTAGCGGCCAGGGTGCCCCTCTCCGGCCGCCCGCGCCCGCCCTCGCCCGGGTGGGAAAGATTCCCCACACCGGCCTGGCCCCTGGCTATTTGGCTCCGCCCCCAGCTTACCTTCCCGCGGTCCCGGTGTCGGGGTTCGGGCGACCCCCGCGCTCTGGCCCACCCATTCCCCGCTAGTGGACTGACTCTGGCCTCTGCCGTCTGCAAGTTCTCAGGCTTCCTTCCATCCCTGGGGTCGCGCGCCGCTCGGGGAGAGTTGCCCAGTGGTGAAGGGATCGGGCCCTGGGGACCTTTTCTGGTGCCCTGGCTTTAGAAACCGGATTCATTATTTCTTCCCTGGTGCCTCTCGGGCCCACGCATCACCAACCCTCCCCAAGGAAGTAGAAAGCAGGTGGCAGCGCCCGGCTGTGCGCGAGTCCCAAGGAGGTGACAGCTTCGGCCCCCCAGGCATTGTGTCAGCTAATGCTGCCTCCCCCAGTCTCCTCTTCCCACATGCTGGCGTTCGTGTCAGGCTGGGGTGGTTTCAGCTGGGACCGTTACCCAGGTCAGCAGGGGCTCATTACAAACCGCACGCACCCTCTGTTTGCAAAGGAATGCTTGAGGATGCCTCTGGTGGCGTTGCGTGCATCTTTGCAGCCGTAAACCGCCCTGGTTTCCCAGTGTTCTTCGCCCAGTTTCTTTCCTAGTACCTTTGACCCGGCCCCACAAGGAGGATATGTGATTTCTTGGAAGGTTGAATGAATTACTCAGAGGAGAGGCTGCTTTTCTTACGTAACTTTCTGATGGCCTGTATTTTGTGGATGCTGCTGATGTTTGAAGAATGCATGAGTGTGTATTCTGCTGCAGAAACTCGGTACATTTAATGACTTCCAGCACTTGAGCGCAGTCCTGTAAAGTCCAGGGAACATTTACAGAGTGACGTGTGTGCCCCATGCAATTTCATTTGGTCCGCTGGTGCGAAATGTATTAACCATTGTCCTGTGAAAGTCGCGGGTTGTATGTAATGCTTGGTGATAGGAGCACAATGCCAGGCTTGCGTTTGTATAAACTGAGGTTCACATTTAGAGCCACCGTGTGATGGCAAATTTTGTCTTAAATATAATGAATGAATAAAGCAGTTTAAAAGTCAGTGTTGGTTCTGGTGAGTGGCTTTGAGTGTATATCCGAGAAAAGACTGACTTCTTTATACTGGGTGGCAGGTTCTCTATACCCAAGTTATTGCATTAGAAAAAATTTCCTTTTCATGGCATACCAGGTGAGATTTAAAATACGTATGTGTGTTTCAGACACCCTAGACAACACTTACAAATTAATTTCTGACAGAAGATTGGAAATTTTTTCTGCGAGTTCTGGTTGCTTCTGTCCTTCTGTCTCCTAGTAATGGTTTTCCCTGAGGCCCTGGTGAAGAGGGACGTGGAATTAAGTCACTCCTGCTGCTTTTGCGGGAGCCCTCTCCTATTGGCTCTTTTGCAGTATTGTTTTTGGCCACAGCTATTTATACCCCCTGACACCGACTTCTCCTTCCCGTTTTGATGTCTTGCAGTTCAGCTGAGAAACTGGTCCGTCAGAAAAGTGAAAGCTGGTAAAAATGTAATATATGCTGAACATTGCAGTGGGAAAGTTGATTCTGATTTGGTTTTTGTTTGTTCAACACAGCCTTTCTTTTTGCATGTCAGGTACATATGTTTTAGTGGGGAAAGGTGGGAGTTACTAGAAACTTGCTTGAGAAAGGGGTTACTAGAAACTTGCTTGAGAAATCTACAGAATCGTCTGGGTCTCTTCCAAGTCACCCCTACAGTTGGTAGTTAGGCCTAAAGTTAGGAAAGCAAGATTTCTTTACTATATACACCTTTTTTTAGTGATCCTTTTCAGTGAATTGTCCAGTACTTTGTTAAGTTCAGACAACTGAAAAATTTTATACCAGAAGTAGGTGACTACAGTGTAACAGTAAGAGGCTAGGGAAGGGAAGTTGGATTTAATCTGAGGGGAAAGCCCATGTAAATAAAGTGAGAGAGTTGAACATCAGGGTCAGCCTCTGAGTTCCACTCTGATAGTTATGCATGCATTACCCATGCTGTCTTTTCTGGCCGTAATTTGAATGCTGTAGAATCAAAACCTCAATTTAGATTTTGGTTAATTATCACATTTGGATATATTTATCAAAGAATTGAAAGATTTCTTTAGTACATTAATTTGCATATATTGCAGATGTGGGAGACCTTGGTTCCATTCCTGGGTTGGGAAGATCCCCTGGAGAAGGGAACGGCTTACCCACTCCAGTATTCTGGCCTGGAGAATTCCATGGACTAGTCCATGGGATCGCAAAGAGTTGGGACATGACTGAGCAACTTTCACTTTTTCAGGTCTGTTCATACTTTCAGTGACATAACTAATTTAGTATATATGTTGTGTCTTAGCGGAAATGCCAAGCTCCTTGCTATTTGGTATTGGTTTTATTTTCTGAGAGCAGTGGTATGATTTCATTTTTATTTGTTTATTTTGGCTGTGCTGCGCAGCTTCCTGGATCTCAGTTCCCTGACCAGGGACTGAACCCCGGCCACAGCAATGAAAGCTCAAAATCCTAAGCGCAAGGCCACCAGGTAACCCCGTGATTTCATTTTTAAAGTTGCCTAATGTTAGGGAAAGGGTTAAGGGCAAACTGAAATAGCAGACCTTTGCAAATACCTTTTGAAATTCTTCACCCAATATTTAAACCTATCCAAATTAGGTATAATAGGTCACTGTTTTAAGAGTGAGTGTGAAGTGCTTATCAATTAAAAATCTGAACTGCCCAAAATACAGACTTAGATAAGAACATTTTCCATCATTATAGTTAGTTTTAAGTACAGTAAACAGTATTGCCCAGAAGAAGATAACATTTATTTTGGCTTTTCTGTTTCAAGCCTTAGATGATAAAGGTAGACACCCATAAGTTGCAGACTTGTAAACCTGCCGTATATATTGGAAGGCCTGGATCTGTAGAGGGATTGAAATGGGTCTTTCAGTCGGGGCAAGGAAGCGAACATTAGACTTCCTGACAGTCAAAGCTGGGACTGCTTCTGGCGGTAGCGGGTGTCGAGTACTTAGCATGGCAACTCAGGGAATTGTTCCTTTCCACAGTCCCCACTCTGTCTGGGAAGCACACCACCCATGTTTTCAGGCTCTGTGTTTGCTGAGCCACTGAACTCCGAGGAGCATTGTCCCGGGGATACTGGAGCTGGGATGTGGAGAGAATGCTCCAGTACTAAGTCCATTTCCCGCTGCAGTCAGAGGACTTCTAAGAAAAGGCCCCTCCTCTCCAATTCTGTGTTTTTCTCCAAGCTCTGGGCTTTGGCATACTTCTGATCTCCTAATGTCCCTGTCCCTGAAAACTAGTAAGATCCTCTCACTTTTTTTAAGCAGGAGTCCTTAACTTGTGATCTATGGGCTTGAGGTGTGAGATTTTATTATCTAGTTACTAGGAGGATCTCCAGTGTAATCAGGCCAGTGGATCTTTTATATGACTTCAAGATAAATTTTTTGTTTGTTTCATTTTGACAATTATTTTTATTTAATTACTAGTATGGAGACACCTATTTTCTTTTTTAATCAAAAGTGTCTAGCAATTCACCAGCATTGAAGGTGAAATAAACTTTTATGAATTAGCCTAAGAACCTCTGGGGTTCAACCCCTGGATCAGGAAGATCCCCTGGAGTAGGAAGTGGCAATCTACTCCAGTATTCTTGCCTGGAAGATTCGATGGACAGAGGAGCCTGGCAGGCTACTGTCAATGGGGTTGCAAAGAGTCGGACACAACTGAGTGTGCACACACACCCCCACACCTGTCATGTCACTTCTTTGGAAAAATTTTTGCTTTATTTTCCAAATTAGCAGCTTAGAGATCAGCTTTTGAAATGTTTCCAGTTGTGGACTTACTGAATCAAGAATTTGAACTTCTAGCACAGGGTTTATTACCTCTGATAGCGTCTTTGTAAATAGAAGTCTAAAAACTTCAAAATTCAGAGTATCAACCCTTGGCATTTTAAATTTGGAAAAAATTCTTAAGCAGTGTATGGTACAACTCCTAGGAAAGTCACCCAAAGACATTGTTGAATGGCATTTAGGGGTAGCAAGAAGTAAAGATGTATTTATTTGTGGTAACGTGAAAGTGAGCAGTTTATGCAGTTTGAAGTGGTTTGGTTTCTCTTAACCTTTGTAAGGAAAAGGCAATGGCACCCCACTCCAGTACTCTTGCCTAGAAAATCCCATGGATGGAGCAGCCTGGTAGGCTGTCTTCAGAGTTCAGATCATTTTAACTGCTCAGAACAAATAAGGCTTCCTACAAAATGAATGCTCTGAAGCTTAGCAAACTTGGTAAAACACAGCTGATGAGCAACTATTTCAGCAACTATAATATAACTTAAGGAAGAGCTATTATATTTAGTTGGACAAGCTGGCTAAATATTTACTGATCTTTACTAGCTTGTAAGTGAAGGAGTGGTTTAATTTTGGTCTCATGTTAAGTGATTTGGTTAATCTGGGAGACAGCATCCGTATGGTACTGTGGAGCTAACAACTTCATTTCAGTGCTTTTCCAAATGGAACCCATCTTTTTGACGTAGAGCACTGTTTCTGTGTTTTTACATTTCAGGGGTTTACTTGGACCTAGAGGTCATGCTGGTTAGTTACTAACTAGCCAGGCACCTGCCAAACCTTCGGAATTTATCCTTGATATTGACATCAAAGTGATTCTTATTCAATCCATTTTTTAAAGGTATTTCCCACTATTATTTTTCTTCTTATAAATTACCCAGGTGTTAACTGTGTTTATACAGGACAGTAGTTATAGCTTGGAAATATACAGAGATAAATTACAGCTCTTAAGTTCAGTTCAGTCGCTCAGTCGTGTCCGACTCTTTGCGACCCCATGGGCTGCAGCACGCCAGGCTTCCCTGTCCATCACCAACTCCCGGAGCTTACTTAAACTCATGTCCATCTAGTCGGTGAAGCCATCCGACCATCTCATCCTCTGTCGTCCCCTTCTCCTCCTGCCTTAATCTTTCCCAGCATCAGAATCTTTTACAATGAGTCAGTTCTTGGCATCAGGTGGCCAAAGTATTGGAGCTTCAGCTTCAGCATCGATCCTTCCAGTGAATATTCAGGACTGATTTCCTTTAGGATTGACTGGTTAGATCTCCTTGCAGTCCAAGGGGCTCTCAAGAGTCTTCTCCAATACCACAGTTCAAAAGCATCAATTCTTTGGCGCTCAGCTTTTCTTTACAGTCCAACTCTCACATCCATACATGACTACTGGAAAAACCATAGCCTTGACTGGATGGACCTTTGTTGGCAAACTAATGTCTCTGCTTTTTAATATGCTGTCTAGGTTGGTCATAGCTTTAAGTACTTCTCCCAATTATTTACTGAACAAATATTTATTGACGCTTCCTTTTTTCATCAGCCCACAGTGCTTTGAAGGGTATGTCCTTTTCCACTGGCTACAATTCTCGTTTTTTCTTCGGAGGTGAGCAGAGCACACCTCCTTCTTGAGCCATTTTTGGGGGGCAGGGGGCTCTTCCACCTCTGCTTATCTTCTAGATCCATGGCTTTCAAACTTGACTATGCCCAGAAATAATCCGAGGTGCCTGCTTAGGATGCTGACTCCCGGGTTGCCGAGAGTGTCTGATTCAGTAGGTCGATGGTGAAGCCAAGATCTTTACATTTTAATCAAACTTCTCAGGAGGTTATGGTGCAGATGGGTCACCGAACATTATGAGAAATTCAGTTTTAGATCTTGCTCTTCCCTTGCCTTTTTTTGCAGGTTTCTCTTTTACTCTTTGCATATACCTGGGCAATCTCATCCTTTCCCAGTACTTCAGTTGCCATATATATGCTGGGGATATCTACATTTCTTTCTACAACTCAGATTTTCTTCTCCAGAGTTATAAATTCAGGACTTCTGTGTTAACTCCATGTTGAATGTCCTCTAAGCACTTCAAGGTTATTGTCCCCAAATCTTAACTGTTTTAGACCTACACCTCTGTGATGCTCTGTTTTCCCAAACTTAATGAAAGATGCCGCATTCGCCATCTACCACTACCACTTCTACCATCGGACAAATAAGTAGTATTTGTCTAGTCGTCCTTTTCAATTTCTCCCTCTTTCTTACCAGCATTTTTCAGTTCTATTTTCTAATTACATCCTGCTTCTTTCCATAGCCACTACCGTTGCTCTAATTCTCGCTGCCTGATTAATTGCTGTAACTTCCTAACTGTTCTCCCTGCTTCTAGGCCTGTCCTGCTTCCAGTCCATTTTCTCCGCGATGCAATTAGAATAATCTTTTAAAACCTTGGACTTCCCTGGTGGCTCAGATGGTAAAGCGTCTGCCTACAACGCGGGAGACCCGGTTTGATCCCTGAGTCGGAAAGATCCCCTGGAGAAGGAACTGGCAACCCACTCCAACCTTCTTTGTTTTTTTTGTTTGTTTGTTTGTTTAAAAATTCGAGTTACAAAGTTGATGTGTGGCATTGTAAAAATAAATGCCCAACACTATGGGAGTATATAAAGTCACAAAATGAAGCCCTCCTACCTCTACTTATTATTACTCCCCAAGAAAAAACACCTTTAAAACAGATGAGTACATACCCCAGAATATGGTTCAGCTTCGTGAACGTGTCTTGAGGTCTGGCCTTTCCTTCTCTCTGGACTGTCTCTGCTCATCCTTGAGGGCCCCACTCTCACTTCCAAAGGTACACACATAACACACTTAGCCGTACTTAACTTTTTTGTCAGTATCCCCAAATGTGCTCTGCTCTCACTTGCTTCTGGGTCTTTATACATGGTCTTCCCCACAAATGTCTCAATCCCCCTAACTCACACTCTTCATAACTTAAACATCAATTTCTCAGGGATGCTTCTGTGATGTGCAGATTGGAGTAAGCTGTTCTCTCAAGGTGTTTTCAGAGCATCCTGCGTTCCCTTGTGAAAGCATCTGCCCTGCCGTGTTTTGTCTGTTCACTTTTGTAACTGTCCTTCTAGACTACTGTATGCTCCATGAAGGGAGTAGCTGTATTCATCTTCTCTGCAACTCCAGTATCTCTCACACTGTGTCATCACAGAGGCTGCAGCAGTATCTGTTAAATGGATGATGTAAGGAAGCATGAGAAGTGGCTCCTACTTTTTAGATATTTACCATTGTATGAATGAAGCCTCACAGTACTCACTAGTGTGGTAATCATCTGGGGACTAGCCTAAAGGAAGCCTCACACCTCCCAGGAGAGCTTTAAATCTGAGTAACCCATCAGCGCGTCAGCCCCGAGGCCTTCAGAGACCTGCTGTACACAGGTGAGATCCATAATTTCAGAGATTGCTCTTGGCTCTCTGTTGGGGTCAGGCTGTGTGTGCAAGAGAAGTCATCCACTCATCGCTGACATGACATCTGAAAGGTCAGCACTTGCTCAGTCATTAAAAGTAGGAAGAAGCGACAGGAAACTTGATAAACAAGAAAAGCAGAAAAAGAATTGGAAAGGGCTGAGGCGAAGTAGATGGGAACTGGCAGCTGCACTGTTGAGGACGGGTTAGATCAGCCGTGGGGGTCAGCAGTTGTTGCAGTTGAGAAGCAGCGCTGGTGGAAGTGAAGAGAAGGCACTCTGACAGCCAGAAATAAGAGGACTTGCCAGCAGGTCAGGGCAAAAATTAGAACAGCTTTGCACTCCACGGTGTGGGGAGCCGGGTGTGGGCGGGGCCTGCATCTCAGCTGTGCTCCACGGTGGCAAGAGCAAGGGGAACCCCTCTGCCAGCAGACTCGTCCCCCCCTCTTCATATGGGTCTCCTTTAAGCCCCTTCCAATGGGTCCTCCATCCCCACCACTCTTGTCAAAACTCCCAGGGCCTTCCATATTGCCACACTCAGTGCTCAGTTCAAAGGCGTCTTTCTCAGCCTCTTAGCAGCCCAGCAGTTGTCCTCAGACTTGATCAAACTTTTTTTTTTACGTGACTTTCAGAGCGTATATTCCTGGTTTTCCTTCTAAATCCCCGCCACAAGCGCTTATTCTTTTCTGCTGAATCCCTTTTTGGTTTGCTAGTCTTAAATATTGGGGTGCCCCATTTCTTCCCTCTGCGCGTGTGCCCACCAGACAATCTGATGCCGTCCCATGACATCCAGTGTTACATCTGCAGTCCCTGGACTCTATCTGCAGTCTCTCCCTGAACTCCAGGTTCGTGCAGCCAACTGCCTACTCAGCCTCTCCACCTGACGGGCGAATAGACACCACGCGTGTACCCAGTCCTGAATTGAGCTCTTGATCTCCTGCCCCACCACACCTGTTACCAGATGGTTCATGCTCCCAAATCTTGGTATTGTCCTTAACTCTCTTCTCTCACATCTCATACCCAGTCTGTCGGCAACCTCTCAGCTCCTGAAATGCATTCTGAATCCTGCCGGGTGGTCCCACCTCTGCTTTCACAGGCCTGTGTAGACCATTGTCTTCTCTGCTGAACCTCTGCAGTAACTGCCTAATGGGTCTCCTTTCTCTGTTCGCTCCATAGAGTCTGTTCTCCCCAGAGCAACCAAAGTGATCTTTTAAAAAGCAAGTTTTGGTCATGCCACTCCTTGAGGGGTCTTGGGGGAAGGGAAGCAAAGAGTCTCCGAAAATATTCAGTGGTTTCCCGTCACACTTAAACAATAAAACCTAGTTCGCAGCAGGGCCTGCAGGCCCGCAGGACCTGGGCCCTGGCTCCTGGCCGCCTCTCTGCCCTGATGCTGCTCTCCTTGTGTGCCGTGTTTCGGTCATACTGGACTTCAGGTGGTTCTCAGAGTACCAAGTTCACTTGTTTCGGGTTGGCCAAGGCCTTTGCCTCTGCTCCTTCTTTTACCTGAAACACTTTTCTACAGACATCGGCATGGCTCATCCTTTCTCTTCTTTCAGGCCTCTGTTCTCATGTCACCCATTTCTGACCAAACTGTCTAAAACAGCATCTCTTTCCATCACTCTGTCTTCTTTACGTTTCTTCATAGTATTTATCACTGGCACTGTATTGTAACATATACTTTATTGCTTGTCTTCAACAAGAACATAATAAGCTCTATGAAGGCAACAGCTTTGTTCAGTAAAGTAACCCAGTGCTTAAAACAGGGCCCTGACTCGTGATGCACACTCAGGAAACACTG